>NW_006263303.1:7010462-7063180 GCF_000493195.1 Citrus x clementina | reverse complement strand
TCGACTCCCTTGTAACTTTTCATGTTTGTTTTCTGTTTCTTTTACCTCCTCTTTTTTATGTTTTGAGATTTGATGCAGGTTCAAGCCCATGGAAAAATTAGTGATTTATCAAAACAAGTACACTTTGAAAACTACTGAATGTTGCATTACTCTTAATTACATGACTGAACTAATTGCCATTCAAACTGGGGATAGTATATGATAAATAAATAAATATGAAGAATCTTTTATTTTTATTTCTTGCAGTATATTCACGGACTCTACCAGGACATTCTACTCATTTGAGTGAATAATATAAGCTAAATGAAATTTATAAATTTGTAGTTAAAAACAAAGATGGGAAAAGAAAGAAATCTGGATTGTACATTATTGATAGTGTTTTTCATGGATCATTTAGGTCAAGAGCTGAAAACTTGCAGGTTTCACTTAACTGGTTCAACAAACTTGCCATTATCTTCCTTGACTATCCTCTTCCAGAACCAGTGATTTTCAAAGAGAAGATAAATTTCTTCAATTGGAACTTGCTTTGTTTCTGGCAAAAAGAAGTAAATGAAGGCGCTCATGATGACAACCAAGCCACCAAAGACCAAGAAAATTCCGAATTTGAGATGACAGAGCGCGGCGAGGAAAGCCTGTGCTATTAAAGCTGTGAACAAGAGGTTGTTACAGACCACCACACTCTGCCCAGCTGACCTCATTTCCAAGGGGAAGAGCTCACTTGGAACTAACCAACCTAGAGGCCCCCATGACCTTCCGTAAGCCAACACAAATAAACAGATGACAATTACAAGGAAGATACCTATTCCTTTTGGAAGAGGCTTTCCTTCTCCAAATTCCAGAGCCAATGTTATGGCAACAATTACCTGGATCATCATTACATCATTCAAACGAGTAAGTAAGCTAATAAATAATGCATGTATTCACATAAAGAATGCCGAGGAAAAAGAATGAATTTGGATCGTATTGGAGAGTAGTGTTGTTACCATGTATATAATCATTTCAGTACCAGCTTCTAAGAAGAAAGCTCTTCTTCCAAATTTGTCCACAAAAGCCATTGAAATAAGTGCAGCAATGCAAAGAGCTATGCCAGTAATGACAGACGAGTAGAGAGCTGCCCCTGAACCAAAACCCAAACTCTGGAATATGACAGGAGCATAAAAGAGAATAGAGTTCATTCCTGTTAGCTGTTGGAAAGCTGGGATTCCCAGGGCTCCAATTACCAATTGAGGACGATTTTTCTTTTTGAAAAGATTCCTGAAAGGATTCTTGATGGCCCGTGCTGCATTGCTTGCATCGATAAGATCCGAAAACTCTGCGTCAACATTTGCGGTACCTCTAACTTTTTCCAACACCTTTCTTGCTTCGTCTAACTTGCCTTGTTCTACAAGGCTGTTAGGAGTCTCTGGAAGAAAAAGACCTCCGACAAACATGAGCGTAGCTGGGACTGTGGCTAAACCAAGAGATAATCTCCATCCCCACGGATGAATCTTTTCAGTTCCGTAATTGATCAAGTTTGCTACAAGGATGCCAAGGCAGGTTGTTAGTTGGAAGAGTTGGTTAACTGCTCCTCGGATCTTGGCAGGTGCCATTTCGGATAGATAAAGAGGAACTGCTTGGTTGCCAAATCCAATCCCCATGCCAAGGAAGATGCGTCCAAGGAGCAACATAGAGATGTGTACGGCACATGCATTAAGAATTGCTCCTATGAAGAAACTGACTGAACCAACCATAATGCTAGCTCTTCTACCTCTGCTTCTGGTGACATAAGAAGCTCCAAATGTGGAGACAAGCCCAGCAAAATATAATGAGGATGTGAAGAGTGTGAGCACTTGGTTATCGTATTTACAGTAATCTGTTTCAGTCAAATGCGCTTGCTTCCTTCTGTACACTTTTGGGAAAAATTCCTTCAAGAAATCATCCATCGAAGTCACTCCACCTGAACATGAAATTCAATTACAAGTTTCTAATTATTCTTTGATTAATTGTACAAGGGCACCACCATTTCTTTTTTGATTTGGATTGGAGGAAACATAATGATAAACAAATGTGGGGTCCGTGTGTAGGTGAGGCTGCACATCAATGGACTGTATTGCAATTTCTAACTTTACTGAATTATTGAAGATGCATAATGAAACTCAACGACCCCAAAAACGAAAAATCCACAATCATCGTGATCACAAACAGATGGTTGTTGCCATTTGTTTTAAAGCTAAACAAGTCAAGATAAACAGACTGGCCTAAAAAATAAATATTATTGCTATTTTTATTTTGGGAAAATATTTGAACTAAGGTCCAACTTGTGAGGAAAAAGAAAAAAATAATAATATATATATATATATATATATATATATAAAGTATAGTTCTAAGTTTTGTAATATCAGTCAAAATGACAAGAATGATAATGAGAATATAAACAAAAGAAAAAAGAAAAAAAAAACTCAAGTTCATGAGTTGATAAACATTCTAACAACACTTCGCAAAGAAACAACAAGAAGAAACAGAATAAACCCAGAATGGAAGTGAAAACGTTAATGAATAATTAGAAATGAGGGAAAAAGAATAAACAATAATTGAAAAAACAGACCAGAAACACCAAGATCATAGCCGAAAAGAGATCCTCCCATGGCAGCAACCATACAAGCTATTAAAAAATAACTTGTAATCCTGTACTCATAGAGATGAGCTCTCTTCAAGTCACCAGCATCTGTAAATCCTCCTCCAGCCATCTCTTAATCTCTGCGTTTTGTTTTCTTTCAAAAATAACTTTTTTCTCTTTTTTGTTCCCTTCTCTTTTGTGCTACATATATATTCTGAAAAAAAAATAAAATGAAACAAAACGAAGCAACACAACAATGAGTGATCGAACTGTTAAGTACAAGGAATGTATAAATAGCCAAAAAGAGTCAAACCCAGATGAGGTCACCTTTCATATAAAGAAATAATTAACTAATCAATAATATTAATCACTAAAAAATCAATTTTTTTTTTCTTTTACCTGAAACTCAAATGAGAAGGGAGTGACTGTGACAGAGACTTGTATTTGGATTAATATTCAATATTGGCTTTTATAAACATACCCAGTTTGTTAATAATCTCTGTACAGCTAAAATTTACAATGCCCCAGCCATAATTATATAAGCTGTTTTAATTATCCTAATCCATAGCTGCATTCTCGGGTAATATTAATCCAAAACCAACTTTTATGGTTCATAATTTTATTAGTAGCTAAACTTAATCCAAATCCTCTAAAATTAATATCAATTAACAATATTAACGACTGGATAGAGATGAATGATTCAGCCTTTAACTATTGGGATAATTAGTCTTTTTTGACTCGGTCTTTTTTTTCCTTTTCGGTTCTCTGTTTTTGGCCAACTATTTTTATGCTAGTTGTTATAAAATATAATTATCCCAATAATCTCGGTAGGGATATTTACTTTTATATCATAAATGGCAAGTTGTGTTCCCCATATTTTAGATTAAAATGCCTCATTGACTTTGACTCTATGAGTTGTCATGTATATTTAATTTGGATAAAAGTTTAGTTAAAAACAAATTGTGTCCAATAATTGTTGTACATTGTATTTAGTTATTTAAGAAATAAATCATTAAACGTGCATTAATTGGTATAAACTTTATGATTTTGAAGAATTACACTCACAAAATCAACCATTAACTCAGAATGATTTTTGAGGGATTAATTCGAGCCTCACATGACTTATTTGATTCTCTATATTAAAACTAATGAATTATAAGAAAATTTCTCTCTAATTATTTATGGAAATAAATTTTTGAATTAATATTCTGCAAATATCTCCATTGTATATTACAAATAGAGAGAGAGAGAGAGAAAGAGAGTTTGACAAGTCATGCATGAAATGGATCGTTTAGAATTTTTTTTTTTTCGCCGGTTTATTTTTTGGCCATTAGTGTACAGTTTATGGCCCACAACTCCCTTTGAAGACAAAAGCTCTTTATTTTGTATTGGATTTAATGTCTTGATGTATGTTACATTGGTCAATAAATTAGAAATTATGAAATATTTTAGGCCCCAAATTTCCATAGAAAGATTAAATTAGAATGGGACATATGGACCCCTTGCTGTAAGTGAAAGCGATTCAGTTGAGACTTTTTTTCATCATTCTTGATCGACCATTGCTTTGGCTTTCATTTGAAATCATCTTTTTTGTCAAATTTCATTAAGAGACGCCACTAAGCCTCCCTAGTCCACTGGCAACAACCCTTTACTCACTGGGAGTGAAGTTTGAAACTCTGAAATAACACGCATTCACAGTCGTGTGTAAACTAACTACATACATATAAAAGGGACCACACACACCTGAAATCTGATCAAATTTTAATTGTTCAAGTTAACCCTGTGGTACACGATCAATTAAGCTTTGTTAGGCTACTCCTGGAGCAATTAGTTTTAGGCACTATGGAGCATTCCTCCACAAAGGGAATAAATTAGTCACATTTATATATGAAAAATTGAGATCTTGTGATTTAACACGGGCTCTTTCAAAAGTAAAACAGGTGTTAGAAATACGTTCGTTTGATTTAATATTAGGTGGGTGTATATTTGTGTCTGTATATATATTTCTTAGGCGTAAATATCTTCTTTTTCTTTTTTATGCGGACACGGTATTAAGTTATATGATTTTATAATTAATTGAATTGTGACTTTATTAAACCATATAATTGAATACTAAATACTGTATCAATTAAATTATAAGACTTAATAGCATATCTACATAAAAAAAAAATGAGGACACTAGTATGAGAGTATATATATATATATTGAGTGAGGTCACATTTTATTAAAATATATTGAAATCATTTTTTTTTTTGTCTTTTAGCTTGTCTTTGACTTTAATATAGCCGGTAGTCTCTGATTGAAAATTATATATATGAGTGTGTTTCAATCATCCCTAACTATATAAAGTCACAGATAAAGTAAAAGATAAAAAAAAAATATAAACTCCAATGCATGTATTTTGTTTTGCAATGCATTAAAATTTATATTTTTATTTTATTTTTTAGTTTATTCCTAACTTTAGTATAATTGTTTCATTCCTTACTTTAATATAATTAAGGATTCATGTATGAAAATCTATTGTGTGTATTTATATGTATGTGTATATCCCTCGGTATGAAAATCTATTGTTATTAGTATTATTATCCTTTTTTCACAGTCAAAGTGTAGCATTGCTCAGATAAGAATGAAGACTTTCTTCTCCATTAAAATTACAAATGCCAACCAACTTCTTACACCAATAGTTCTTGCGAAAATATGGGCGAAAAGAGTGGGGCTATTTTGACCGATTAAACACTCTTACGCCCATATTTTCACAACTTTCAATGAGAATTGAATGAAAACTCTGCGTAAACTAATAACAATATTTCACACGCCCTTTTTGTGAAGATTATTAAAATACAATATTTTAAAGACGAAAATATTTCTATGGATGGATATATGTTACTTAAAAAACTGAGCAACTAATAAGAGGGATCAAAATTGAAGAACATGTCGGTTACGTCGTAATAAAAGCAGGATTATTTTTGGATTTTTGAAGGATGTATGGAGTAAATTAATTAATTTTTTGATGGTTATAATTTTTATATGGAACGAAACAATGGGAACCCGTTGACCGTAACCCTCTTTGGTCTTTTTGTGATTGCACCCCTTATTTTCTTTTGTATTTATAATTTCCTAAAGTAATTCTCATCTTCCCCTCACGGCCTCACCTTCATAATCTGCTCACTTTTCTCCATTTTCAAATCATTAATAAATTAATTGCAGTCAACAAGAGCCAATTTGACATCCTTCATTGCAGGGCTTTGCTTGTTTCCTTAATAGCTACCATATTCATTTGCTTTATAGCATCATAACAACAATGAACTGAATTTACATATCGGTAAAAATAAATCTATATATATATATATATATGTTCTTGTAACAACACAACATTCATTATCTACAAAGATGCAAACCCAGATTTTGAATAAAAATAGTTGTTTTAATCTGTTAATAATTATAACTGACAAGTTGAAACAATAAAAACCAAACATATGAAGCAAAGTATAGTTGCAGGTTGTCACGGGATGGGGAGTTTTGCGCAGCAAACCCGTGCGGTACTTAGACAACTTCTAGCACACAAGTCTCTAAGTAAGCCTAAAACACTTCTCAAATTAGCCAAGCAAGAATGCTTATGGAAAATGCTAGAGAGAAGTAGAGCAATATGGCCAAAATATATTTTATTACACATTAAAGAATAAATTACAAAAGAGCTAGAGAGCTTGTGTGTGTGTTGGAGTGTTTGTGTGTGTGGTATGGTTGTTGGGCAAATGAGGGGGCTCACCCCTATTTATAGGTGTTGGAGTGCTAGGGGAGGAAACTTCCTTACAACTTTCATAAATATCCTAGGGACATATGTGGAGAAGCCTAGAAACTTATAGCTTATTTACAATTATAGAGAATTCTAGATCTTGGGCTGGGCTTGGATGGTTGCTAAGCGCACCACGGTTGGCTAGTTGTGTTGACAGCTCATTTCTAAGTGCATCCAACTTCTAAGTGCATCATGCCTCTTGTGCTAAGTGCAACCCGCTTCTAAGCGCATTCCACATCTAAGCAGACTTTTGCTAAGCGGACCCATGTGCGCAGAATTAACCTCCGATTACGGAAGATTTGAGCAGCCCATGACAAGGTGCCCAAATTAACAACATAAAATATTGTAACAAAAATTCTTCTTCAACATTTTATCAAACTCCTTATGAGAATAACTTCCTCATTACATATTTAAAGTAAACATATATATATATATATCAAATAATTACTAGAACTAGTTTACAAGACTACTACTGATACAATTAGATAATTATCGGGACTAGTTTACATGAGAGGATTGCCTTCACTCAATTAAATTACTAGGATTAGTTTGCAAGACTAGTACAAATATTACTGAGACGACTACCTTTACTCAATTATGGATATTACTAGGACGACTGTCTTCACTCAATTATGGAAATTACACAAGACTACTATTAATATTTACAATTAGACAATTATTGGGACCAATTTACATGAGAAGATTGCCTTTACTCAGTTAAATTACTAGAACTAGTTTACAAGCTAGTACTAATGTTTATAATCAAACAATTATTGAGATGATTGTCTTCACTTAATTATAGAAATTATTGGGACGACTACCTTCACTTAATACTCAATTATGGTAATTACTGGAATGATTATCTTCACTCAATTATAGAAATTGTTGAAACTAGTTTACATGAGAAGACTACCTTCACTCAATTATTTTCCATAATTAAGGAAAAAATTTGTGAGGGCTCTAGCCACTTGGCCAAATATACTTGTCAGTAGTTAGATGGTAAACAACTCACCTTTTCACACATTTGAGAATAAATTTGAGTTCCCCGTATGTGTCAAGGAGAATGTGAGAATTGGTTTATGTATAAACTGTGTATATTTCAATATTTAAAAGTAAATTTGGTTTGCTCCAGACCTAAATATTTAGATTGTGATACAAGAAATTCCGATAAATTTCTAATTATAACTTTAAAAAAAAAATTGAATATCACCTTCAAAGTATGGCCCCTCTGGGTTTGATTCCCAATGATGCCAAATATGGCCGAATCCTATCATTGATTCATTGTGTATAATGTATATATGTGCACGTAGCTCCTGATGTTTATTTTCTCTGTTAATTAATAATGGTATCAAATAATAAAATTAAAGAATATCAATTAATGTTATCTGTTAATTATTAATGGTATCAAATAATAAAATCAAAGAAAATTAATTACTGAAGTTGTAATCTTCTAATTTTGGAAATTTATTTTTCAATAACTTTCCTTTCGGAAATCGATTTATACCTGTTATTACTTTCCTCTTGATGTAGTTAGAATACAAATTCCTGTTTAATTTTCCTTATCGTTGATGACTTCGAAAATTAAACTAACTCTGTTTAGTCCTTGCTTTTATCCACTTTGAGTTCTACTATACAAATAAGTACACAAAGTAAATAAAAAAGAAAAAAAACGTAAAATGCATGAATAAAAATTTGTTCTCGTTGAAAACAAAATTATTATTGGATTTAATTTTGTATTTACTCCCTTCTCAGTTCAGTTACTTCGTCTTGCTCAATTGGCGAATAATCTGCTGGCAGCTCTAGAATTACTGGTTAGTTTTTTTTTTTTTTGAAGGGGACCAAAACCCTAATCTTGAAATATAATTAATCACTCAATTGACAGCATAGCATGTTTTCAGTTCTTGTTTTTAGACGAATCAATTTAATTATCTATCGAAATTTAATTGGTATTCGAATTTATAATCAGTTCTTATTTTAAATTTATTCGTTATGCATGCATGCACATTCATATGACAGATCTTAATATCTACATAATTAGCAATTCAACAGATTAATTAAATTATTAGAGTATGCACTGCAAAAAATATTGTGTTATTCAAGTGGTGGGATTCGCGTTTCAAATTATACACAATACATATGTATCTTGAATTACGTTTTTGTTTTTTTATTTCTCGTGAATTTTGATGGAGTCAGAGATTCCGAAGATCATTGAATCATGAATCAAAACTCAATGGCGAACGGCAACAACTATCCTGAAGAGTTGAAAAAGCAAGGAGCTGCTGCTTTAGCTCTAACTTGCATCAAGAATAGAAGATTGGACAAGAAGGCAAAAGCCAATTTGCATAAATATTTGAAAACCACTTATCTCGGTAAATCAATTTCAGTCCAAGTTAATAATAATGCTGCAGAAATAAATACATCCTCCTCATCACCGTCATCAACAGCAGAAGCAGCAAACTTAAACTTAGTAGAAGATAATGGAGCTCATGGTGATGGTTATGTTGATGGTGATGATGACTACAAGCCGCCAGATATCCCTCCGGTGCGGAATCTGAATGGGGTAATCGGAAACTGCAGCAAGCCTTTAGAGAAGAAGCTGACAAATACTGATTTGAAAGTGAACCAATGCAGGCTGTCAATGAACAGAGGCAAAGTCCTGGAGCTTTTGGTGCCATTGTTGAACGAGGAGGAGTATCGGGTTCTGAAGGAAGGCATCCCGGTGACTGTGTATGATTTGGACGGAAACGCATTCCCCATGAGCTTTAAGGTTTGGAGTGAGAGCAAATACTATGTCCTCACTAGTGGTTGGACTAAATTTCATCAAAACAAAGGCCTGGCCGACAAGCATGTTGTTACATTGTGGATGTTTCGACATGCTGAGACTCAGAAGCTTTGTTTTGTAATTTCTTGGAGGGAGGTTATTGCCAAGAAAATTAAGTAGTATAGTTAGTTAGTTAATTGGTATATACCAAGGTTATCAAGTACATAGATATTACAAGAAATTAGTTAATTAAATTTTCAGTACGGGCTAGTCTAAGTTGAGATGTTCGAGATTTTCTTATAATAACTAACCCAACAGATTGATCATGCTTATCTTATATAGGGTTAGTTTGTGATTGCAGAGGTTGATGAAATAAGTTGTTTGTGTTGTGCAGATAAAATAAGCTGCTGATTAAAAAAATAGCTTTGCATTTAGTAAACTGTGTTGTTGCAATTGCTGTGAGTTTGAAAAGTTGATTATATGTGTTTGGTAAAATTTATTACGAAAGTGCTATTTTATTATATAATGACCAAAATAAACATACGTTTTTATTTTTAGAGTATGTTTAAGAAAATTATTTAAACATATATTTTTTCTTAAATATATTGACATATATTTTTTCTTAAATATATTGACATATATTTTTTCTTAAATATATTGACATATATTTTTTTCTTAAATATGTAAAATTACATTAAAAAATTCAATTAAAAAAATCTAAAGAACTTTATAATCTGTTACATAAAATATGATAAAGATAAAAGTATGATTTATATATTAGGGTTTATGAATAAATAAGATATAATTATCTTTTTATTAAAATTTAGTGTTATAATAGGAATTTTAAAAATGTATGGTAACTTATTAATTAAGCTGCTTATGAAAAGCAGTCCTCTACCTGCTTTTAAAAACTGCTAATAAAATGGAGAAAATTATGAAATAAACTATTTTTACAAAATTTACCGAACACTATTTTTGTCAAAAATTATGAAATAAATAACTTATTGAATTTCAACCACAATCCCAAATGGGCCCATAGTTTCAATTCTTTTTTTTTTAGAATAATGATATAGCCACAAACTTTTGTACAAACTTATTTTATACAAACTGATATGGCATGATAAGATTGGTTGAATTAAATATTACTTAGCTCACATGATTTGTTTTTATTATTTTATATTTTTATTCAGCCAATGAATTAATGACGCATCAGTTTATACAAAATAAGTTTGTACAAGAATTTGTGGCTGTATCATCACTCTTTTTTTAATACATGTGGTGAATCAGTTAGCTATAACCCTATATTATATAATATTATAACTAAAAATCAAAATTTTAATTATGTAGATTTTTAACTCTCACTAATATTAAAGAAAAATACTGCTTTCCCTCAATTATGCATTATCATTAAAGAAAAAATTACTCCCTAAATGTGTTCGTAGGTTCGAACTGCTGAACCACCGGCTAAATAGCTATAATTAAGTCAACAGTGTTTTAAACATAAAATATAAAAAAGAAATTAAAAAGTTAAAGTTGAAGTTGAAGTGGAGAAAAGTCTGCATTTGGTGGCTTTGGGCCTTTGGCATAACTCAACTTGAGAGATAAAAATATCTAACATTGACTATGATTGCGTTTTGGGCTGTGTTAAATTAGGTTGGGACTTAAATATAATTTTAACTTTTTGAGTTAGCCTTTAATAAGGCCGTTTGTTTCAGAGTATCTTAATAACTTTTAAAAATAAATCCTAAAAAATAAAATAGTCAAGAAGAGAGAGAGGAATTTTTTAATTATTGTGATTCCTTATTTGCTGATTTTTGAAATTATAAGATTTTAAATGGAAATTAAAAGATAAGTCAAAGATTTTAATATTAAATAATTAATTTTTTTTACTAAAAAGATAAAGAATTTATTTATTTTTTCTTATTTTGAAAGACTGTTTGAAATAAACTAAAACTGTGTTAAGACTGTTTGAAATAAACTAAAACTGTGTTTGGTTACTGAGAAAATGAAAAAGGAAAATGAAAGAAAAAGAAAGGAAAATAGAATCTGCTTTCATTAGCTTACTTCAATAACTGAAATGAGTACAAACAATCATATATATTTACATGCAGACGCTATTGCATTGAATCTACTTCTTAGAGCTTCCTAGAAGCTTTATGCACACAACTATAGCTGCTGAATTGGTTATAACTAACTTGCCATGTCTGCATAACAGATTTGCTAAGCTGCTAGCTATAACACCAAGCTTATCATGCTCTGCTCTGTGAGCTCTGTATCATCCTCATCACCATATATGCTAACAAAGACTAATAGGAATAAATTAATGGTTAGACAATATTATTAATAATAATTGTTTAACATTAAGGTTATTAAATATATGATTTTTATAAAAACAATTAATTATATGATAATTATTATTAATTAGAGAGTTGTTTAAAAATAAGTTTCTCCTAGTATCTTAAAAAAAAGTATTTTTATTAGTTAGAGCATTATTAAAAAAAATTAAAAAATAACACATCTTTAAAATATGAGTCTTAATAACTGTCTTGTTCGCCTAAAGTTAAAATCACCTCTATCCTTTATTATTTTCTATTAAATAACAAAAATAAGCCAAAAAGTTGATTACTGTATTGAACTTAGTAACGAGTTATATTATGAGTTTTTATTTACCGCAAACATGGATATGCTTTTCACCCGCAGTTGACTATTTAGAGTAATATTAGGGATCAAAATTGATACTTTGTGGGCAAATAATTAGAATTAAATTAGGCATATCCTGACACTTACACGGTATGAAAATATAGGTATATATAAATCCAATATTAGTGGATAAAGCTTCCTTCAAATTCTTAATTCTCAAATATGGATGAGAGTTTTTTAAAATAAGAAAAATGAAATATGGGTCCAGCTAAGTTGCAACAGTGATACGGTACTACAATTGTTTTCAGCCATTGAATTTAATTAATACAACTATAAATTTAATAATTGATTACAACTATAATATTATACTACAGTTATAATATAGTTTTGCCCATGAGATATGGATAAGAGAAATCTTACGGGTCATGATTTTATTTTATCGCCACGCCATACACACGTTGTCTCAGGCATGTTAATCATGTCAACTTTTTTTTTTATTATTATTATTTGGATCCCACTACCTTACAATCAATGTATGGTACATCCCTCGTATGAACAGTGAATGGATCCCACTCATTCACTGTTCATGAGTGAGGAATGTACCATACATTGATTGTAAGGTAGTGTTTGCCTTATTATTTTTAGACATGTCAACTTTAATCAGCTAGCCTAGCTGCCTAGCTAGATTTGTTGTAAATTATTTGCCCTTTGGCTCCGGCAGCTTTACCCGAGACACACGTTTGGCCTGGCCTATTCACCCACCAATAAAGCGATCGATCGAGCAAGATAATCAAATCCAACCGCGTTGTTTTCTAATTCCAACCAGTTATTTCAATAATTATTTAATTCTCTATATACGCCCCCCAAAAATTTCACAAGTAACGTGCACTCTATATCTACATACGGCCTGGAATATATATAGCCGTATTATCTCAAATGAAGTGTATGTAATGAGATTAGGGATGTGTGTATTCACTAAAATACAAATAAAAATATGAATTTTAATAGATGTAGGATTATATTTTTTGTTTGTTTGTGTATTAAAATTTGTGTGTGTTTTTTAAAATATTTTTATCGACATCCTCACTTATAACAAAGTGAGATGCTCTCACTAGAGAATAATTTTATATTCATTACATGTGCAGTGTGGTACGGAGTAGTATGTATATTAGAAAAAAAAATCTTGTATGCACTGTATTTATTTATTAGAGTAAAAGTGGGGAGTGTGAATTTCTTTTGCGCCAGCGTTTACTTATTTAAAAAGGAAAGTGGGGGTTCCACTGCATGAGACACACTCATTTTTTGGAGCAAGTAGTGGGATTTCCACTCCACTCCCACCTCTTCTTCTTCTTCTTCTTCTTTTTCACCGTTCCCTTATTAAATATAATATAATTATAATTATTAAAATAAAATAATGCTACGTTTATTTAAAAATAATAAATAATATTATTATTGTATTATTTAATAATATTACATTTATTAAAAATAGTAATATTATACTTATTTTAATATAATATTACCATATTTATTTAATTTTAATAGTATTATATTTATTCAATATTAATAATTAATAATAATATATAATTTATTATTATAATTAATAATAATATATAATAATAATAATATATAATTTTGTATTATATTATTAATAATAATGTTTCATTTTTTATGTTCTTATCAATAGTTTTTAATTTACAAATTAAAAAGAATTATATTAATAATAATTATTAATTTACATAATTAAATTAATTGTACAAGTATATTTTTTATTCATTTTGTAGTTAAAAACTATAATTCTATAAATGAAGGTAAAATTATAATTTAAAATAATTCACTCCCCATTCAGATGTAAGTAAACAACGTACTCTTACTACGATGGATGAAAGTGTCACACTTATGCATGCACACTCTCTTTTTAGATGTTCATTTGCTCAACTTTTTAGGGAGCGTACGGACTTTGAAGAGCACGGGGAGGACACTGATTCCGCTTCCTTCACTTGTGGCAATGTGACTGCTAATTAATGATATTACTCTTGTGCATGATGGAGGAAATTATATATACAGACTTATGTAATCACAAAGGATTTGTGATGGTTTCAAGGAATGATCAGTTAGGATGTATATTTTGATGATATTGATATTAATTGTAGAGGCAAATAACCTACATTTTTTATTTACGACTTGCTACTAACAATGATTTATCTCTGTTGGTTATTAATTAGTTAAAACTCTCTTTGTATTATTCAGTTCGTATTATGTCGGCGTATTACTCATATTTAGAAGTGAAAACTTATAAGTGATCTTGATTTTAATGGTGTATTTATTGTTCTAAAAGAAAAATATCTTAAGTTATAAGTGATCTTGATTTTAATGATATTTATTATTATTTTTAAATATATCCCATGTGTAAATAGTATAAATGTGACAACCCAACAAGTATCATAAGATATCATGTCATGTAGACATTTTGTTGGTTTAACAAAAGATTAACAATCCTGCTAACAAAGTATGGTACTAACAGATTATTTGAAATGTTGAATTTTAGGGGAAAAAAGTATTGAATCTAAAAGATTTTGTGGTACTTTGATACTTTTAAAAGGTAAAATAGTCAACACTCACATTAAAGCAATCTTTTAGCGGTCTTAGATAGTAAAAAACATAAATCTGAAAGCAAAAAAAAAAAAAAAAAAATTAAGAATAATGTAATTTGATTAATTCCTTCAACTTCTTTCTTGTTTGAATTTATTAAAAAATAATAATATGAATTTATTGATTTTTAAAAAGAAAAATGTGCGAGTCAAACGTCAAAAAGAATCTCCATGACAATCACATGCTCAAATTATAAAGTTAAAAAAAAGAAGAAAGAAAATTAGAAGTGGTGTTTGAACGATTCTTACACTAACCTGTACCAAACAAATCCACTTGTAATGCCCTTTCTCTCTCTCAGTAACTATTACAGTTCTCTTTGACCTAGGGTTTGTTCTTAATCGGCTTGTCACCAATTCAGGTATATTTCTCCTTATTTGCTTCTTCATTTTCACTTTTTTTCAATTTGGGTGCCTTGAGTTTTTTTTTTCTTTTTATTGAATATATGGGGGGATTTTGATGAAGTAAGTTCACGTGGGATTTCGATTCTTTTGGAATCTTATTTGATTTCACAGCTGATTTTGAATCCTATTGATATCCGCTGTTTCTGGGTACAGTTTTTTTATGGGTTGCTTTAATTTCAGTGACATTTTGGGGCTTGCATGCATGATTAAGTAGTGATGGACAGATCTGGGAAATTATTGTTTGGTAGCTGAGAAATGAGAAAGAAAATTTAAACATTAAAGTTGTTTTTCTCTTGATATAAAATTTTATTTGACTTAGCTAAGAGGTTTTTGCCTCTTTAGCTCAGTCAAAGTCTTTTTGCGGTTTTAAGGTCACTTGTGTGCCATGATGTGGCTGATGGGGTCTTGGATAATTGGAAATTTGAGGTTTGGTACTTTGCTTACTTTATTTTTCGTTTGCTTATTCAGCAAACATACAAAATCTTAAGAGTCTATCTCTGATCTTATGCTGGTAGTTTAGTGTAACCCTTTTGCTGGCTGTTTCAGTTAGTTTCTATTAGCTTTTAGGATGTTCAGTGTTTATTAGAATATGTTATGCTCGTTTCTCCTAGTTTTTGGCCTTTTGGGGTAAATTATAGTTGAAATATATCTTTTGCTGTGCCATGTAGCAGTCTGGATTTCCGAATTATTTTAAAACTTGTATAGTTAGGCTTATGGTACGATACTAGTCACCATTTTTCTGACCGGAGAACCATGACCTCTGGGTGTTCTTATTTATTGGATGCAAGTTAATGAACAATAATGATTGTGCATGGTGATTAAATTTCAAAGATTTGCATTTACTTTTAGATATCAATATGTTTCTTTGGATTGGTTGAGGTTTCACTTCTTTGTGTCAGTGATTTTTATTTCAGCCTCTCTGTTTATCAATTTATTTGTTTTACATGGGCAATTTTTCTTCCCCCCCCCCACTGTTCTTTGTAATAAGATTGAATGTTCTGCAGGCTTGTACTTTTGTGGTGGCAACATACAGGTTCACGATAGTAGAGGGTAGTCTGTAGGATTGAAAAAGGTTATGCTTGACCCTCATTAATATACATCAGTCCTATAGCATGGAGGATGATAATGGGCTTGAGCTGAGCCTCGGCTTATCTTGTGGTGGATCAGCTGGTAAATCCAAAAGTAAAAATGGTAGCCCTTCAGATACTTTAGCAGAGGAAGTTGACAGGGGAAACAAAATCGGAGATGATTTTAAAACTTTCCTCCATGGCACCACCCAGAAACAGGACTCAGGTGCTGGGTCTCAGAGAAGTGATTCAGTGAAATCTCAAGAGAACTTCTTCAATGACCTATCCAAGGTCTCTGCTGAAGCTGATGCTTCTACTAACTTGAATAGTAGAGGACGTTGGGTCTCAAACATCAGCAGGTCTGCCGAGATTGAGGAGGAAAAACAATCTGACGCTGGTAATAAACGAAAAATGCTGTTTGATGAGGTAAATAATAAAAAAAGACTTGAGAGGGAAGCACTTCCTTCTGATTTACATGACAAGACAAAGACGTCTCATATTTCCATAACAACAACGGAAGGCTCGACTGCTGAAAATGAAGATGTGGCGGAGTCTGAAGTTGAGGGTTCAACCTCAAGGATGGTTTCTCACCAAGATGATGGCTCCAAACGATACATTACAGTTGGTGGTTCCTCTGAGGTTCCAAAGGAGGTTCGGGGGTTTCCTGATTCGAGTGTTGTAGACGCACATGGACAAAAGAGGTTTAATGGTTCTTCAGAAAATGAATTTAAGGTCGGAAACATAAGTTATGGCGTTCCATTCTCAGTTCAACCAATGAACATTATGAATATACCTTACACCATATCTGTGCGGGAGGCTAACTCAGCTGGAGTCCCTGGCACATCAGTAGTTGGCATGACACAGAAGATGCCTACTGCAAGTGGTGAGCGATCAGGAGCCCAGCCTGTGAACCCTGGAAACACACCAGTTATGTTTGGCTACTCGCCTGTCCAACTTCCAATGTTTGATAAAGATAATTCATGGGGTTTGGTTCCTCAGTCTCAGCAGATCCACCCTTCTTATGCTGGTAGAGGTCCACAAAACTCAGATAAGCATAGCGATGGAATAAAGATTCCTCAAGGTTTGGGAGCACATCTTTATTCGTCTTATTGATGCTTTAAGAAGAAATGACTAGTTTATTTCGTTAAGTAGATAAATTTATAGAAGCTGCCACATCCACTGTTTTTGAACTTAATCAGCCCTTTGTAAAAAGAACTTACTTTTCCTTACATTTAAACGCATGGCCTGAGCTTGATTTTGACCGAGGTTCTTTTACCTCTAAAGAAAACTGATTATTTGATATCAAACATTTTTTTGAATCATAGGAAGCCATGCTGATGATGCTCAAGACTGTATAATTGGTTTATTTTTATGGTTTAATTGGTGAAAGAAGTACGGCTTATGCAATTAACCCACACCTATAATACTCTTGAGGATATTTGCTCATATTAAGTTTACATTGTTGGATGTTTGAAGTAAATTCTGACTATGTTTTTTCTCACGTGTTATTACATTTCTTGAAATTCTATTGACTCTTTGCCGCTGATGCTAATGCTGTTTATGTTTTCGGTATATTATATGACGTATCTACTTTTTCCATTACTGTCAATGCCCATGATTGGAAATGGATTTCTTTATTTACCCCTGCTTTATGAATGCAGCTACCATGCAATCAATTGGACGTAATTCATCCGAAGCTGCACAATTTGATGGGAGAACGATAGAATGGGCCAAAGGTGAAGGGAAACAGCATGCTGCAGAAGAAGGCTCCTCTGCTCGAGCAGAAGATGTAAAAGTAAGTGGCATGAACCATAGGGCAAACGATATATCCGACAGATCAACACCAGAAGGTCTTTCTCTTGATTTATCAGCTATAAAGCCTGGTATTGCTGCTGAAATAAAATTTGGGGGATGTGGTTCTTGCCCAAATTTACCATGGGTGTCAACCACAGGTTCTGGCCCAAATGGTAGAACAATTTCCGGTGTTACTTATAGGTACAGTTCAAACCAGATCAGGATTGTTTGTGCTTGCCATGGAAGCCATATGTCCCCAGAGGAGTTTGTTCGACATGCCAGCGATGAGAATGTTAACCCTGAGAGTGGCACTGTTGTGCTCACATTTCCAAGTTCGAACCCTGCTGCCTCTGCTCAGAGCTGAAATGCTCCATCCTTTTTTTTTTTTCTTTTCCAGACTAAAATTGATTAATTGACATGTGGTCGAGGAATACTTGTGTATAACTTTGTACAACCAGCGAGATTCCTCAACTTTCTTGTTATACTCTTCTTTTATCTGTTTGTCTCAACTACAAAAGCCGATTCTGCTAATGTATGTAATAATGTGTTGCATAATTTTGTTGTCCAATAGTAATGATCTGCAGTAAGAATAATCTTAAACAAAATAGTGGCATTTGGGATGTACTCGATTGATTTGAAAAATCAATTGACTTCAGGGGTGGCAAAGAAGCAGGTTATATAGATTTGAAGAAGCCGTAAAGATGCATCAATAGAGATGAAGATGGATAAACTTCATTTGACCAGCAAACAATGTTTTGCTCCTGACTTCTTTGATAATTATTTTTCTCTGACTTAACTGGCTTTATTTATGTTTTATCACGGGGTATTTCTGCTACTCAACCCCATCAACCACCCGTACTTCACATTTTATGTTGATGTGAGCATTACTTGTTATCAGATCATAATTATCTCTAATTAGACTTGATTAAGCAACAATTTATCCTGTAGCTTCTGGAAGTACCTTAAGTACTTGGTTAACAATGAATCACCAGTAGACATCAAAACCCGGATCAACTAATTTTCGGTCGTTTTCAATTTCCTAATGAGACACGAGCAGATGTACTTGTGATAATGATGCGGAAACTGGGCGCTTAATTGCCCCACAAATGTCAAAGATACGTGTGTAGCCGGTACCAAATTTTTTTCGTAATGGCCACGCATGTTTATTATAAGGGAGTTTATAAATATTTTCAAGGGTTATTTTTACATACCTCCCTAGAGGTTTCACGTAATAACAGTTTAATAGAAAGTATCTCTATATTTTTACATCCCTCTCCTGCAGTTTCACAAAATTATGTATAGCATCAGTATACAAGGCCAAAATCGTAAAATCTCATTTAAAATTAAAAAAAAACTTGAAATTTTTTAAGGTTATTATTTTTTTTTAGGAAAAACTATTGCAGTAAATCCCTAACAGCCACATTCTCTCTCATGTGGTCACCTCTTCCGGTGATCCCTTAATGTCGCACTATGTCTCGCCGTTTCAGCCCACGATTTTGCTCCCCTAATTCCCAATTTCACAAAACAAAATGAGCCCTAAGAGCCACATCCTTTCTCATCCAGTCATTCCTCCCGAGCATTCGCCCCGGTCCCTTCTCCCGAGGAATTTGACTTGACCTGAGTCATGAATCTGAACTGGGGACCTACTGCCAATTCGTCTGGCGGGTGATTGGTCGAATCTCCTGGTGGGGGATTGGTTGACGACCCAGTCTCTTCTGAAGCCGTTTCTCGGCGGCGGCTTTGCCGGAGATCTAGTAATCACTCTCGATCATTGCCTCACTTCTTGCTCGCCCTCTTCAATGTCTCTCATGTCAGTGACATTAGTCATTGTTGAGAGGCTCTCGCTGACGCTGACGCTGCAAATCTCGGACACTTGAGACATGATTTCCTCCTCATTGCTGCTGCTCAAGTTCTGCTTATCTTGAGCATTATTGGCAAAAGCTTCAACTTTGCGGGGGCTATCACTAATCTTGGCCTCTTTCTCTTGTTCTCATTCTTGTTGTTGCTACAACTCTTGTTTCATATGAGCAGAGAAAATTGGGTATGGGTTTGGCTTTGGTTTTGGTTTACGGGTTTCAGAGATAACTTCTTTGACAGTTTCTTCTTGATTAATAGCAGGTGGTGGCGGTGAAGCTCTACTCTCGTGGCTAAAACCCTTCTTGAGCTGTGAAGAAGCTTCATTAGATCTCTCGTGTTTGTGTTTCTTTGAGGCTAAGCCTGGGGCTCTGCTGTTGGTGTTCCAGCTCCTATAATGGATGTACTATCTTTATTGAAGTTATGAAAGTGTTTCTTTCCCTTTTCAAAAAAAAAAAAAAAAATGCATGCTAGCCCACGCTCGCTCGTATCATTACACTGCCAAAATTTGTTAGGAAATTGTACATGTCAGCCTTGAAAGGGTATTTTCGTCATCCTATTGGTCCATTAACGGCCAACTAACGGAAATACTAACTGTAGAAGAGGGATGTAAAAATACGGAGATACTTTTTATTAAACTGTTATTACGTGAAACCTCAAGGGAGGAATGTAAAAATAACCCATATTTTCAATGTGCTTCCTTGGGGAATACCGCCGGATTTTCTGTGTTGGGCTTGTTCCTCACAGCTGCGTTTACCAGTGTATATGATGCAATATTTGCCTTGACCAAACACAAGGATCTTATTATACGATACTCTGTCTTTGACAATTTTATCATTGGATCATGACACAAACTCTGTCGCAAGGATGACAGGATAACTGTTCCTTGTATCAAGGTTCCAGCTGTTCAATTTTATCAAAACATTCACTTTCAATAATCCCATCTGGAAATTTTCAACTTATTATTATTATTATTAATTTTTCTATCTATCCCTACCTATTAATAGGAGGGAAATTAAAATCCTAATCAACCATACCTATTAATAAGAACAGAATTAACGTCTCAACACCAATTTTTTTATTGGTGGGAGAACTTGATTCTGAATATTAGCTCCTTAATTTTCACTATGTATGTTCTTTCATTGGAATATAAAGCCCGTCGATAACTTATTTAAACATTAATTACTCGTGAGGTGATCAAAGGAAATACACGAATGTTTTGCCATAAATTACTCGTGAGGTGACCAAGGTTTTAGCTCAACTGATTAGTGGGCAGCCTTCTCAAGACTTAGGTCTTGAATTTAAGTCTCATATAGTGTGCATGTGTGTTTAATTAATAAATATAAAAATTGCTCGTGAGGAAACATCTTCACATTGAAATTCAGAAAATTGCAGCGTATATATTAACTTTTGTTACCATCCCATAAGATGGTTAAAAATATTAATAAAATCTGATGATGTGATAGTATTCAAATTGTTAAACCAGTCACAGTCTTTTAAGCTTACTATAGCTAACTAAGCATATGACTAAATAATATTAATAGCTGTGCAATTTGAGACCACCACTTGCCTACAAGCAGAAGCAAATCGTTTTTTCATTGGGCATTGACTTTTTTTGGTATTCTAAAAGCAACTGATACTGACTTTTGCTTGCAATACATGTATAATGACCTCAGTGATCTTGTCACAGCAACAAAAGGGAAGACCTAGAAAAATCTCTGTAAGAAAACATATGCATCAGATTTTAATAATTTAAAAAAACACGTGGCTAACTAGAAATTTACCACAGCAGAGGAAAACAAGGCTCCAGTAACTTTTTTTTTTTTTTAATGCACACCCTAAACTGAAAATGTCATTTTTTTTTTATAGATAAAATTATTGGTGGTGTCTCCGAATGAACAAAGCATCTAATCCTGTAACTAAAGGATATGTCAAATTCATCTTCATAACATGGTTCTTTTTCCTCCCAGAACAATGCTTACCAAGTCAGCTGCCAAATTTCTTTTATTAGTAATAAACAGCTCCCCATTATCATCATCACTGCTGAATTTCAAAGTTTAAAAATTTTGCGCTACATTATAAAAATGATTTATAAAGTGAAGACAGACAAACACAGCCTCAGAAGAAACCAAGAAAAACTGACAAAGCAGAAAAGGATACTATATTGTTTGATGACATATCAATAAGGCCATGCATAACCAGCCCATTTTCAAAGATTAGCCTTTAAAGATCTAATAAAGTTTTTGCATCAGAATTTCATACTTATCAGAATAAATGCTTGCCTGAGGACTCTTGAATCCTGCAGTTTCTGATTCTGATGAATCAATTGCGGTTTCTTTGTTTGCTTCTTTTGTTCATGCTCTTCCATGTTGAAGCTCAAAGCATTGCAGATGATTCTCCTTCACCAGATACTGTGTCAAATTTTAAACCAAGTCTAGCTGTTGTGATTGGAATCCTTTGTGTTATGTTTATACTAACATTTATTCTGCTTCTTTATGCAAAATTCTGTCACAGGGCATCCTCTCTTTTCGCCAATACACAAATTCATAATCCTGCATTAATTCGATCAACTTCTCGATTCTCTGGTATCGATAAGGCTGTGATCGAGTCCCTTCCTTTCTTTAGATTCTCGTCTCTTAAAGGGTCAAAGCAAGGCCTTGAATGTGCAGTCTGCCTTTCAAAATTTGAAGATACTGAAATCCTGAGGCTTCTGCCAAAGTGCAAGCATGCATTTCACATCAGCTGTATTGATCAGTGGCTGGAGAAACACTCAAGCTGCCCCCTCTGCAGGCTCAAAGTCAACGCGGAGGATCCAACAATCTTTGCATATTCAAATAGTATGCGGTTCATGTTCAACAATTCCGAGCGGAGAGAGGACTCAAACATAGAGCTGTTTATCCAGAGAGAGGAAGAGCATCGAGGGTCATCAAGATTCAGCATCGGAAGCAGCTTTCGAAAGAATAAAGAACCCAACAAGGAAGAAGAACTGTTGATTCAAGAAGAAGCTGTTGATGGGGATGATGATGAGAGGATCCTGCACAAGCACAATCACAAGATTATTGTTTCTGATGTTATTTTCAAGAACCGATGGAGCAGTGCGAGTTCTTCAGACTTGATGTTACTGAATTCAGAATTGATTAATGACATGTCAAGCAATAGATTCTCTAACCCAAATGATTTTGGTCAGTTCTCGACAAAAAGAGCAATCGAAAATAATGAGCAAATTCTGAAGATTAAGGAGGAGATGGAGATGAAAAGATTGTTTGAAAACAAGTTTAGTACAATCAGCAAAACTAGTCCTGGAGTTTTAGTACCAAACGTTCCTTCTTCATCAGGTTCCAACAAAATTATATCAAGTCTTAATACATCAAGAACCATTAATCCAACCACCGACAGAAAATCAATGTCAGAGATCACCGCTGTTTCAAGGTTTCAAGATTTGGGCATGAAGAACAGAATTAGAGAGTCGTCCATAGATGGAAATGAAAGAACAAGAAGGCTTTGGTTGCCGATTGCACGAAGAACAGTTCAATGGTTTGCAGATAGAGAGAGAAGATCTCGACAGCAGTCCCAGGACAGAACGCAGCCACCGTTAGATGTATAATTTTAATCTACAAGTATGTTGTTCATTAACATCATAGTCTCTTTTGTTCACATAATTAAGCAATACCATCAAATTCAGCAGGAAAATATACACATTTCATTTGATTATTTCAGATGATTGATGGTGTTTGTGCCAAAAATTAGATATGTATTTGTACATTACAGGAATATTGTATTGCGGTTGTGTTAGATATACCAAATGCGATCTTGTCAGCTAATCATGTAAAAGCTACATATATTTTTTTTTTTTTTTTGTCTTCACTTTATAAAGAAATTCCAATATCGTAAACAAAGAAACTTAGGCAAGAAGAAAGTGTTTGCCACCCTGGTCTTATTAATCAAGCATGTTCTTTATTTTCTGAAACAACTTCTTTAATGGGAAAGCCTATGAATCCGGTTGTGAGAATCTTAATTCTCATGCTATCAATTATAAGACGCTATATAAAATTGAAACAAGTTCAATTCCTTAAGCTAAAGCTCCTTCAAATATATGCCGGCCTTAGCTGCCCAGTGGTGATCCCATGCCGTCACGAGAGTGTGAGTTAGAGCACCCCCAATGGGCACTCATTTCTCTGTACAAAAGTTTGGATACAAAGTTGGTATCTCTTGGATGTCATATTTTTGAGTTAGCTGGGTTGCACTACGAATGTATGTATGTATGTATGTATCGAGACTCCTAGTAGAATTTAGATTATAATTCCTTAAAAAATATAGTTTTTATTAGACCCATTAGCATTAGCATTAGAACCCAGCAATATGAAGACCAATTAGGTATATAAAATATGCTGCCGTTCCTTGAATTTATTTTGATTTATTTTTGGTATTTTACTTTTGAATATCTCCAAATGGCAAATAAAGATTAATGCTGATGATGTAGGAGAAGAAGGCTGCTAATATGGTTTCTGATAAGAACTGCCAAAGTAACTTTCATTCACCAAATATTGAATTTAATTTTGAGGTTTAACTTTTTGTTGGAGCTGCAACATTTTTAAAACAATGAAGTTGTCATATAGCTTTGAGTCAATGAACATATATGATGTCTCCATGTCTCCATCCATGGTCATAGGAGAAAAATTATTGCATCACAGCTTTGATCTTTTTTTTTTTTTTTCCTTTTTCATGCAGTTGTAAGCCTGACATATCATAATCACAGATTTAACTAAAGTAACTGAGTCTGATTTGATTCTTTCTAGCCTGTTCATTGAACTGAGATTGATGTTCCCACTTTGTTTTCTTAAGTGTTTGGCCAGTCTGCGCTTTTGCCACTAGAGCTTATTTAATGATTTGTAGGTGGGCAAGAATTGACTGAACGATTAAATTTTAAAATTTTTATAAATGAAGTTGTTCATTCAATGAATTTTCTTGGAACTCGGATTCTCTCAATTTTTATTAAGGATAAAATTTGAGAAACAACCTACTATATTTATATGATTATGAAAACTTAAAAAGGTGGGGGATTTACAGCCAAAATACTCAAAAAAACTGAGGAACTAGAGCGTACATTGACCATAAGATGTTGCATAACAATCCAAAAATCTGTAAGAATTTACCAAATTACACTCATTTAACAAATTAAAGATTAGTAAGTGCATTTGGGTCCAAATTTGTACCAAAGAAACTACTTATTTGTTAGTTTCTCAGCTGTTAGCTGATTGTGTTTCATGCAAATCTTGCTGTTTCTGGAGGATTCTATGCTCAACTAATTTCTTGTGAATTTTTTGTTTGGCAAATTAACTCTCAGAGTCAGAAGGCCTATAAATACTACTTGTAGTCGCATACTTTTGGCTATCTTTTTACAGTTTTCTTTCAACTTATTTAGGAGTTAGGACGAGACATTTAGGCTGAGAAAGAGAAGTTATTGTGAATGGTGTATGTAAGTATTGGAGGGAATCAATCCGATTAGTATTTTTTTCCATAATTGTTTCTGTTTAATTTCCTCCAATATCTTATGTCCCCCCTTTACTTGTATGCGTATACACAAACTTTTGGGCTAAATGGGTGCAACCGAAGGTGATAATTGGAGGAAACAAAATAGAGTGGCATTTTTTTTTTTTTTCATTTTTCCAATGCTTTCTATTTGGTTTTCTCCAATATCTCATCTCCAGTCATCATCTACATTGAAATTGAAGCTAAATTTATCAGCTTTCTTCATGTCCTGTCTCTAGCCTTACTTTTCAAATTAATGCCACCAGTTAACAGAGTTCATTTCTTAATATGAAGATTGTGCTTACGCATTATTTATTTCCTCAGCTGCTTTATTATCTTCGATTTTCGCAGAAAGGCTATAATTTCCCTTCACTTGAACTCTAAACAAATATGTGAGCTGTCAAATAGACAATACTTGTAATTAATTTTTTAAAGAAAGATGCTACTTGCCAACTTTTTACATTATCAAAATGAAAATAAAAGTAGAAAGCTAGAATTACAAATTCAAAACATGAGGGAACCTGGTTCATTTACATATTTACGTATTTACATCACTTAAAAAATATAAAAACTGAAAAAAAACAAACTACTAATTTGGCTTCTCCAATGAATTAGTTAGATGGCTAATTACGAAACTGCACAATTACTCAAAAGAGGTAACCAACCCCCTTCGCATCATCAACTATGGCACAAAAACAAAATCATAGGATTATGAGCAAATGTAGGCCGTGGCTGCAACCTGCAATTCTATTTTTGTTTTCTCTATTGTTTACCTACTTCTACTTCGAAATGTGTGCTCTTCAAACTTCCAAATAAGCCAAGAGCCAGGCAGGGAAGAGACCGAGGAAAGAACTTCTGGGCAAGACGTAATAGCGTAACAGAACCAAAACTAAAGATACCAATCATACTCCTACCAGTCATCAAGCCATTCAGGAACATTGAGTTCTTCAACATCTCGAGGCGGAGAAGCTTGAAAAACAGGAGAATCCTCAAAATGACTATCCAGGTGTTGACTTATGCGAGACATTATCTCATGTGGAACAGGAGAAGTAGATTCAGCAATCCCTTTCCAATCAACATCTCTGAACCATGGGTGAGTTTTGACAGAAGTGGGACCTTGGCTACCAAGTCTTGTATTTTCATCAACTACGAGCAACTAAAAATGACCAAAAAAGAATGTCTATGTGATATATGATTATGTATAAGAAACGGTTTGCATTTTCTCCACATATATTAAGGGTAAAAGAGAACTAAATAATTATAATACACTACCTTTGTAAGGAGATCAACAGCTTCAGGGCTTAAATTCTGTGGAAGACTTAGCTGCCCTTTTGCAATCTTTGCAACAATATCTATTTCACTCTCTCTCCAAGATCCAAATGGCATTTCACCTTGTAACATGAAATAAATTAGGACTCCCAATGCCCACCTGCAAAGTGATTGCCCACGTTTAGGGTCACAGACGAATAAAAATTATAAAATATGAAAAATTAGGACTAAAACTAACACCATCTAAATTTTCAAGACCATTGTAGTGATGAACTACAATACAGAAAAAAGTAAGGCCTGGTAAGGCCTGGAATTCATCTCAAAATTCCAGTTGATAAACATCTACTATTCCACTTATGATGTTAAAAATGTTATAAACACAGACATGAGGGGCATTTTTACCAGTCAGCAGCGAGACCATGGCCTTTTCCCTGAACTATCTCTGGAGCTAAATAGTCTGCCATTCCACAAATTGTGAATGTTCTGTTGCCAGATAAGCCTTTCCCGAATCGAAAGTCTACTAACTACAATACAGCAAAACATAATTAATGAAGATCAAGCATAATCTGTACGGTTGACTTGGTGGGTGAGAGGACAAGGAAAATGTCAACATACAGTTGGTAGACATGATAACACTGAACAAGTTTCTACCAAAATGTGGAACGAACCTGTAAATGTCCACTTTTGTCCAACATTAGAACATCAGGAGACACACCTCTGTAGAGAACACCTCTCTGAAAACGAATTAGAGAAAAGACACAATTATATTAGAGAAGTGAAACACACTCATGAGCTCGAGAGGAGAAAATTGGTAAAACAAATTTTAGACAGCAGACCTTGTGTAAATCTTCTAATGCAGCAACAACCGAGGCAGCACAGAATCGTGCCGATTGTTCATCGAGTGGTGTATGAAGTATTGAAGCCAGAGGGCAAGCAAGATATGTGTTCAGTAGCAGGCCAGCATGCATACTGTCAGCACATGTGCATAAAATCTGAGGGACGCAAGCCGAGGGGCTGACACTCTTCATCAGATTCTTCTCCTTTAACACCTGGACTTCCTTTCCCAGGCATTTAACCTTCTGCTTTGAAAACCTTTTCAAGCTAAGAAAATTCTCTGACAACCACTCGCATTCACAAAACAATCATTTATCAGAATATATACTGTTCAAGAAGAACAAATGTATTTTCCCTTATTAACAAGCACAAAATCCTTGGGTTTTTTCCGTCCATACAACAAGACCAACCTGAGTCTCTCAAAAGTACAAGCCCAATCTCACTGCAGTCGGTAGAATATAAACACTTTCTCCATTCCTAAACAGAAAATCTCATCAGATAAGAAAAAGATCACTTTCAGTGTTAGATAAAATGTCTACACAACGAACAGAACAGCATTCATTACCATATCGGTGAGGCTAACTTTAGCAAGAGATGAGATATCAATACTTTTGGCAGGTTTCTTCGGAATATCAGAAGAATAGTCTTTTGAACTGGATGGTATGAATCAATAATGTCAGTATATGAAATAGTTTAGTTCAAAATAGATAACTAAATCACAAATATAATTCAAAATCGAGACCCCCATGGTTGTGGGAATAAAATTTAAAAAAAAGACTAAAAAAAGAAAAAAAGCAACACATGATGAGGTACTTCATAGAAGAAATTACAACATACTTTTGATCATCATGTGAGATCTTCGTCAAAGGACCAACAACTAAATCAAACTTCTCCTTTGTTAAAATAGCACAGACAACATCATCCACTGCAACTGCAGTTAAAGAACCCATATGTTCACCAAGTAATGTCCATTCACCAAAATAGCTACCTTCGCTCTTCTCTACAGAGAGCTCTTTACTACTCTGTGTACCATCATCCTCTACATGAAGATCTGATTTCAGACTGCACACATTTGCATTACTTAATAAGTCTGCATCAAAAGTAATTCTCACTTGTCCCCTCTGAATAATATACAATGCAGCAACGCCTTCATTCTGTGAATATATTGCAGATAAATATCAGGGGAAAAACATTGGGGGGGGGGGGTGGGCGCGGAGGAGAGGAAAGAAAGAAAACTAGGTAAATGAACAAATTTTCAAGACATCGAGTTTACCATATTAACTATTGTCTGCCCCGCTGAGAAGGAAACTTCAGAAAGAGTATCTGCGAGGTGACTCAGCTGTAAGATTGTCAACCTAGAGAGCAGATCCACTGATCGAAGCAACTTCAAAGATGACAAATTAGAAAACTCAGACATCAAAATTCCACGAAAATCTTCTCTTTTTAGCGCCCAAAGCATCCCATTAGTCACAGCACGCACAGAAGCCTGGAGTGGTTTATTATACCTTAAATATCAAATCACAAAGAAAGCCAGTGTGAGTATTTATATGCTACTGCAACAAAACCAGCAATCAGTGCTAATTTGGAGGGAACATTTAAACAAAATCGGTAGTCATTAGCACAAAAAGTGTGTATCAGTATCATATAAGATCTCCGGTTTTATGACCAGAATGCAACTCTGTATCAATAAATTCTAGGAAAACCAAAACAGCGAAATCATTTAATGCTAATAAAACTGTCTTCCTTTTAATGGAGGGGTATAGAAAAGGAAAATACTTAAGAAAGAAACAGGTAGAGAAGAGAAACTCACATAAGAGCCAGCTCCCCGAAAGACGATAATTTCTCAGCTGTATACCGCTGCAAAACTCGAGGTACCTCTCCATTCTTTTCTTCCTGCCATGACAGATTCAAGTTGAACACCAATCTCAAAGATCCTACTAAAACTAAAAATACATATGAACTCAGCAATAATACATAGAAAACACCACTCCAAGAACATTTATTAAAGGATACCTGGGTTGCCATAACCTCAAATTCTCCACTGCCAACAACATAAAAGCAGTCACCTTCTCCACCCTGCAAATAGCATTGAAAATTCTGCTGAGTTAATTCCAACAATAATAACAAATCTAAAAAGAAGCTAATCCGCAAAATTTCTCTTATTGAAGATGACGGGCAGAAACAGACACTTGTCATGGCACTCGATGAAACTGATAGTGAGCTAGAAGAAATGTCTTGACTCATCAGAATCGGATGAACACAGCCTTGTTGTAATATTGGCAACGGTTCTATAGTCCCAAGTGATAGAAATATGAAACTTGCAGGAAAATTTCTTGATGGAATCAGAGACAAAAAACAACTATAAAGGTGTTTGGGAAGTCTCATGATTTTTCACATCCTTTGTATGCTAGGCTAAATAAAAACCCTCCAGCTTGTGATCTCTTGCTTAAACCTTCCACATCCAAAGTTGTTGAAGCAGATGCGTCAAATTTGGGGTATGAAGGAATTCTTAAGCAAAAGATCGATGGCAATGAAACATTAGCTCTAATCACTTTTGAGTGTTTGGAACTAAACTTAGCATGCTACGGTTTAGCAAGAAATTATTTCAATCGTTCTTTGTGTTACTAAATTTCAAGATGATCTACTTAATCAGAAATTTATGACTATACTGTAAAAGCGAAAAAAACAATTCTTTTGAAGGATGTGAAAAATCTTGCCTCTAAGCAAATATTTGCTTAATGGCAGGCTTTATTATCTATTTTTTAATTTGAAATTGTATTTATAAAGGAAGAAAACAATTCTCTTCCTGCTTCCTAACCCGTGAGTTTTCGTATGGCTCCCAAGAAAACCACCACTAGAACAGAGTTAAGCAGGATAGTCCTCAACAAATACGCTGAAGGATCAATTCCCGTTTCATAATTCACTCAAGAACCTTAGGTCTCGCTTAGTCAAATTGACTACCAAAGAACTTGTGAAAATTGGAGGTCCTCTTTCCATGGCAGCTATTTTGGACTCATCTAGAGGCCAAAAATCTAGCCTAAACAAATAAATAAGAGAATTGAAAAAGCCCTTGATACATTTAGATCTAGCTCATAGGGCTCCAGCAAATCCAACCCTAATTACAGTCCATATGGCAGCCCAATGGCCTAGGATCCTTATGTAATGAGACCGGTTCGACTCCACCTATTTCAGGACACATGGTCTCTCTTTTGAGTGTTGGTGGAATAGTAGAATGAGAATTTCCTTTTACTATTTCCTTAATTTAAAGCATTTTGTTTGGTTGCTCCTGGTCAAAATAACTATTTGTCTTCTCACGCGTTATTTTCAATGTTTTTTTATGACTTTGCCATTGTCACTTTACGACTTTGTTTACTGCACCTTATATGTTAGTTATATATGTATATATATGTAATAATTTTCCAATAAGGGATCCCTTACTTTGCTAAAAGACAAGAAAATTACACTCTAATGCAGTGCATTTTATCCTGTAGTGTACTGAAATTTGTATTTTTCTATCTTTTATCCTGTCCCGTATCATATTAAACTAAGGGAAATTGCAATGACCCCGATGAATATTGTATATATTCTATCGCATCAATAAATGTCTTAACTAGTGATGAAAATTTCATCCTTAACAATATTGATTAGATATCAAGTCCGACTATCAAAAGACAATAACTTCAGCAATACATTGAGTGGTAAAAGGAGAAAAAGAAAAAGAAGAATGAATCCCCATCACAACGACCTACTGTGGCAACAACATCATCCTCTCTTAAACCTATTTGATAAAGTTCAGAAAGAATCTTTTTGTGAACCTAATGTGTGTGAACTAAAATCTGAAATTAGCCAAGTCAAGAAGAAGTTGATCGAGCTAAAGACTGAGGTATCTTGAGATACAATCAATAAAATCAGTAACAATAGCCAATATATAGAAAGACATTGAAGATAAAACGTGAAGTGACAAAAGTGGACTCTTTTGTCTCCCACTTAATTTGACTAGAATCAAGCAAACAAAATACTTTAAATAAAGTAAATAGTAAAAATAATTCTGTTTCTACCATTCTCTCTGACACCCAAAAGGGAGAGCGTGTGTCCTGGAGTAGGTGAAGTCAAACCAGTCTCTACATCACATAAGAGTCCTAGGCCATTAGGCTACAATATGAATGGTAATCAGGGTCGAATGTGGTAGAGCTAGACCCAAACTCATCAAAGGCTATTTCAATCCCATTCTTTATTTCTTATGGGGCCAGAATTTTTTCGTTTGCTTAGTAAGGTCTGATGTCATGGAGGGAGGGCATTCAATTTTCATAGGTTCTTTGGCAGTTAATTTGACGATTTTTGGGCAACTGGTGAGTATAGTCATACTTTGGCCACAAATGAATCTTGATTGCCCATAAAAGTACTGGGACAATTGGTCTCACAGGATTATGTCTAGGTACGTCACAAATCCAACCTGCTATAAATGTGGTAAGAAAGGACACTGTGGTAATTGCCATCACACCAAAGAGAAAATTTCGATTACAAAAGACGACCGCTATTTGCATGTGAAATTTACACCCAATTGAAACCCAAGTTATGCATTGTGAGCAAAAGCTTGATAATAGCTGTAAGCAGGCTGTTAGCTCAAAATGCTGATGCAAAGTAAGAGAAATAGGCCAAGATGGATCACTTGTATGGTGAAGTATCATGATTTTGAAGAACAAATTTCCTAAATGCCAAATGTTTTCTACTCAGAATAGCTTCATAACAAATTGTGCTAGTTTTTGTTCTCTCCAAGTCAATTATCTTCTAACCATTTGAAAGTTCATATCCCCTAATGCTGTCCAAACATGAATATTCGAAGTATCATACTGAATTACTGCTTTCATGCTAATACGTCTGAAGACAACTGGATTACGTATCATAGCAGAGCTCCACAAATTATTATTAAGTAAAATTGGAACAAAATATCAAACCTGTTTAACTACAATATCCCCTGCTTGAACCTCAACCCTTTGCATGCAATCCAATAAGACATGACACTGTGAATCAGTCAGTTTTCTGAAGAGGAAATGGTCATGAAGTGCCCGTTCAATGTGTGCCTGTAAGATATGAACATGGAATAGTTTAGAAACTTCAAAGCTAAATATACTTTCTACAACTCTTTTTCTTTCTATTTTATGATAAATACAAAAGCAAAAAAAAAAAATATATATCATACTTCTTCCTCCCAAGTTTTCCTGTGGGCTGAAGATGAAGGAACCCAAATTTGCCCATTCTCCAGTGAGTTTTCAATGGCTCGAAGACGTGCACGTGATAAATCATGCCTTATACGTTGATTCCTAGAGCTCCATCCAAAGGTTGAAGGAGACTCTGATCCTGTAACCTCTATAACTTGAGGAACAGGGGTTCGTAAAAAAACACCAGGAGGTATTGATTGATTAACGGCAGTCTAGGAGGAAAACAATTCAAGGAACAGCCGGTGGTGAAAGAAATAACCACACAAGACAAAATTAATTCTATAGCAATGAATAATTCAAAAAGAATAGAAAAAGAAAAAGAAGAAGACTCTTACATTTTTTAAGCCATTAATATGCACAACTATCACTGTGATATCATCTGTACGAGTTTCATACTGTAACCAAAGTCGATAAGATTCAGCCACAATTGCAGCACAAGCATCACGGGGATCTTTATATTTTGCAACCTGGAAAAACAGAACCAAATGAAGAACACTGATAAAAGGAGTAAGAGAATAAAGATGAGACCTGTTGTTCAGTAACTAATGTCACAATAGTGCTGAAATGAAGAGAGAGCCAACCGAAACCAAGCTCAGGAAAAAAATAAATAAAAAAATAAAAAGAAATAATATTAGAGTAAAAAAATGTACGATCAAGCCTAAAAATAGGAAAAAGAAAGTGTACATAATAAAAGTTAATAAAAGTAACTTATAAAATAAATCATAGACCAACATGTGATATGCGACCTAGATTAGATAGGTATCAAATAACTAATAATCTAACAAAGTCCATTTATTCCATTTTATATGACCCATTAGATGATGGGTCCTGACATCTTCCAAGATTCTAACATGACAAGCTCCCACGAATTAGTGAGCTTATAGCAAGCAGCTAGATGTGTACATATATGGTCATGTTATTGCTTTAGCTTCTATTTTTATGAGAATCTTTAGCTTTTTTAAATATATGAATATCAATCAAACTAAAGCTATTTCTGTGATGACCTGAAATCTTAATACCTCCTGTTCGCACTTTACTCAAAAGCATCTTGATAAAATTCTGTCATTTTTTTTTTTGGGGGGGAAAATAATTCTGTAAAAGTCTAATACGCTATAAATTACACCAGCATCATAGATAAGCAATTTAATTCAGTACATTAAGGTCTACTCTAACCCATTCTATTTTATAGAGTAAAGTGCGACACACTGAGCATTTTGCTTTTTAGTAATTTGTATAGATAATCCAACATATAGCATATTATTCATTTTTCCTATAATATACCATCCGTGTGTTTGCGACTCCAAATTTTCCAAAAACATGCTTCCACGGAAGCCACAGACTTCCCAAGCTCAAGTTCAAAGGGGATATTGTCCAAAGTCCTCAAAATAATAACATACTGTTTAACAAAAAGACCAAGTGATCACATAATTGTTCAAGGTAAAACATTTTAAGCCACAACAAGTTCAACATAACTGCATGAATAACCTAAACAGGGTATGATTACAGAGTTTCAAGAGCTAACAAATAAGTCCTCTCTCTGGATTTCACATGCATCTAACATTAATCAATTAAAAAAGATACCTTACCATGTCAACGACAGCTTGGCTTGAAAGAAACTCAAAAACTCCATCACTAGCTAGCACAAAGAAAGGATGATCATTGGTTAGCTCCCAAACAACAATCTCAGGATTGGCAACAACGCCAATTGTCTCTGCGATTGAGTCACCAATGCTCCTCGTAAATGCAGTCCCGGGATACATTCCATTTGGGACCCACAATCTAGGAGGATCACCATCATCACCCTCTTCAGTACCCCAGCACTGCACATCAGGATTCTTTAACCCCTCAATTTGGTCCAGAGTCAGCACTCTAGCTCCAGAAAGCTTCACTCTTTCCAGCTCATCCTCTCTAAAAGGTGTCTGATCTATAGACAAATCAACGGCCACGATTTCCTTCCCTCTTCTCTCGGCCAAAACAGCCCTCGAATCACCGGAATTCGCCACATAAATCGTCCTCCCGCGGACTAAAACGGTAACAGCAGTGGTCCCGCTCATGCTATCATCCAAAACATCTGCGTGCAACTGCGAATTCGTGGTTAAATACGAAGAGTGGCAAGCGTCAACGGCGTCCTCGTGGAACTTATTATTCCGAAGCAAATTCTCACACAATTTCCTCTTAACGAACTGTGAACACTGAGCTCCGAACTCCCCGTGTCCATCAAAGACTCCAAAAAAGTGATCATCTTGACTGGTTCCAAACGGCGTGTGAATACAGAAACTGTCCTGATTGGCCTTATCGAGCGCATCTGGATAGTAACCTCTTTGCGACAGGAACGAATATCTCAACTCGTACTTAGCCGACGGAACTTTAACGGTCCTCGAACCTTCTGGAGGAAGAAACTGGGACGAAACCCTAGAGAGTCTGGTGATACCGAGCTCCGGGTTCAGTTGGCTGATTTGGTCCCTTGTCTCGGCGTCTGGACCGTCTGACGACGATGATGCCGGAGAGAAAACGGCAATCTCGTTTGTCGTTCTTGATGTGGTTTGCTGAGGCTCTTTGATTCTAATTCTTGCATCTCTCGGCGTGCAAATCTCGCCTATGCATGCTCTCGAATACACACAACCCATCGCTCAGTCCAAACTAGAAATGTCGACCCAAGCAGGTTGTGAAATCATTACTCTCTGAATTAGAATCGCACGACTCACTTACTACAGTTCAAAGTTGTAACAGAGACTGCTGGAATGATCGAAGTTTTGAAATTGAATTCTCGATCTACTGTTTATACTAAACCGTTATACGAGGAAGAAGAAGATAAATAGAATAACACTATTAAACACTAATAAATTAATAATGATTTTTTAAAAATCAGAAAAGGAAAGAGGGAGACGTGGATAACTCGAAATGCGCGGAGATCGGGATCACAAGCTAGCAGAATGATACTGTGATGCACGGGGTGCGTAATGCGCGAACAGTGAGTGAGATGGGATGATTGTAGTAGAATCGTAGTTTGGAGAGTGACACGTTGTGGCTTTTGTTTTGTGGATCAGGATTCAGTCGTAGGCTTATAGCCTCTCAAGGAGAAGACGTAGACCACAGTCGCTGCATGTGTGCAAGGGTCACACTCACAGCTTTGGTTGCCGCTGCCCATCCCCACGCGCCTGCCTACTCGTGGACAATAGAAACTGTTCGAGCTTGCGGCCAAATGTCCGTTGTACTGCTACGCGTCTACGCTGATGTGTATAATTAGTTTAACCTCAATTTACCCCTAATAAATTGATAATTCTTAATTGGCCATAATTATATTGGAGACAGTCGTACAATCATATTTACCTCCTTTAATCGTTAGACCATGGTTATGATCATACCGCTACCGAAGTTGTTCTACTTTAAAGAAACTCTAATATAGCCCGAATCTTTTTTAATTTACCCTCGAGTTATTTAATTTATCTCGAAATTTATTAATTTTTTGTCAATTTTAATGATTAGAAGGACAAAATGCACATAATTAAATGTTATCAGTATATGCTTCAAGATTCTTCTAAGTTTGAGAAAGCCAGTAGAGCACCTCTTAAATAGTCTTAAAGTTTGTGAGGTTCTGATTAAGGATAGACAATAATTTGGGTCGAATCAAAATTATCAAGTCAGTTCAGTATATAATTTTTAAGAACTGAACTAAAATTAAACTAACTTGAAATAAATTTTTTTTTGATGATGTCCCTAACTAGAGAGAGCTTGACTTGATGGTTTGATTCATCCATTTCTTACGAAACTAAAATTACTATTGGATACTTTGTAGGGGACATGGAGATCAAATTGGTTAGAAAAGAGCAACACCTTTTAATATTTTACGTTTGAGTTAGGATGAGAATCTTAGATCAAATGAACTTGTGTAGAAAACTCTACCAATTGGGATTTTCGCTTCATAGATGTACATTATATTTCGGTTCGTTTCAATTATTCACGTATTTATATTTTTTATTTTCTTACAAAATTTAACAACTTTAGGATATGGTTTTACCTTCTATGTCCTCTTAAATCATCCCTCGTGGTACTATTTTAATATAAAACTGTGTTTTGGTTTTGTTTTGATTTTGCGAATTTAAATCGAGAACCAAATTGATTTTTTTTTAATTTTTATATTAAAATTATCAATTTTTTTTTTTGGAGAAAAAATAGGAACCACCGCCCACCCCTAATCATGATTGATAATTAAAGGTTTAACGACATTGAGAGCTCCAAGATTATTTCAAGTTTCAAGATAGTTTATGGGTAAAATGAAAATTGTCAATTTATAAAGGGACAAATTGAAAAACTAATACTTAGTTTTGCTTTTAACTTGAGAGGATCTTGCTGCTTATGCATTTGGGGAATTGGAATCATGTGCTAATTGGTGAATCATTTGGAAACTTTCTTTTTGATTGGAAATCGTTAGGGATTAGATGGTAACAAATCGAAATTAAGGTTTTTAAAAAGGTCATTTAATTTTTTTTTCCCTTAATTGCGCATTAGAACGATCAACAAATACCTAGTAAACTCTTTAACTTCATTTTTTTGGAGAGTGTAAAATAAGATTTTTTTTTTAAATTTTTTTAACATACTTATGTATATCGAATCAAAAATATTTTTTTATGATTACGTTTGAAGTAGCCTTTCAAGAAATGAATGTAACACGCCAATTTAATGAGATTTGGTATCGTAACCTTCCAAATAATTAAAGATTGAAACTTGTTAGCTCCTTGCTTCCATAGACAGCGTATCAACTTTTATTAGGACGTAGGAGTTGCGTGGCCAGCCGCCAGTGGCCAATGCCGGCGGAATATTTATGTAATAATTTTTTTATTAGTGTCAATAATCATTGTTTTAATTATTTTTATCTGTATACAAACAAAGTACAGCCAATCAGAAGAGGCTGAGAGCGCCACCCACGTTCACTAATTATCACTTTGACTTTGCAAAGCGGTCCCTCTCGCGAATCATGGTTCATGATCACGATCACGTCCTGAATGCACCACAAACGCTCTCAGCGGCTCTCACTAACACTAACCGTGACTGTAACTCAATCATGCGCTTTGAGTTTTTTTTTTTTTTTTTTTATTTTGTTATACACTTATTGTTACTGATATTACATCAGATATTATAATTATAATATTTATAATCATACTAAATAATTAAGACTACCATCATACATTAATCCATTAAAGTATTTATCTAAATATTTTAAACTCTCTCTAATATTTAAGGGGTGTCTGAATTGATAATTGAAAAAAAATTAAAATCAATCTCTATAATATTCTTATGGAGACTCGAACCTTTACACTCAACATTATAAGTGCAAGACTTCTCTTATTGAACCATCGATATCTTGCGTTTTGAGTTGAGTTGTACGAACTGATTGTTTGCTTTTTTATTTTAAATTCTAATTTTTAATTTAAGAATTAAGAAAACGAGTCCACGTCAATAAGCTTTGTCACGACTCGCGACTCGTCACGCTTCGCTTCATTAATAAAATATGGCCCGTACCCAACTACTATGAAACACTCTCCTCGTTCATGCTTTCTTGTTTTTTTTTTTTTTTTGGGTAATGATTTTAAGTTTTAAAATATCATAACATTTATTAATTTGATCATAAAATGATGTAATAAAAAATTATTTTAGGCGTCGTAAAGCAAAAGTCTCATGCGTGCGTGCTTACTCTTTTGTTTAATGAACATTTTTTAAAGAGTATGCATGCGTAAGATTTGACATTTGTTAAGGCGTAAAAGACAAAAATAGGGCACAGTACAACTATTGCACAACAGCGGACGGAATCCCGTGACATAATGAAAAAACGAACGAAATTGTTAGCCCCGAAGACTTTCTTTTTTTAAAAAAAAATTAACGAACAGATTGCTCTTTTCTTAAGATATCCAAGCAGTCACTTTCCCTAATAACAAAAAGCAGAAATCAAAATTTTTGCATTTCTTAAGATATCCAACCATTCAAGAAAAAGTCGACATGCTCTCATTTTCACTCCCTCTCGAACATGATCATTCCGTAGCCTTACTTGAGTCTATCTATGGGGGGTTTTTTTTTTTTTTTTAAATGGGGTTTTGAAGTCTTTAGGTTTGGATTTTGAAGTCCTTAAAGAAATGTTGCTTATTTAAAAAAAAAGAAAAAAAGAAAATGACGTCAACCATTCATCATTTTTGAAAACATTTTGTATCCGCATTTAAATCTGATTACTCACTAGTTGCTACAAAGTTTGTGTTTTTTTTGTATTAAATAAATAAAAAATGATAAGCAGATATAATTACGACATAGGGTTATTTTTAAGGACCTCCCTTGAGGTTTGGTGTATTAATAGTTTGATAGAAAATATTCACGTAATTACAAAGACTTCCCCTGACATTTGTATCATGTTAAGTGGACTGTTAGTTGACTATTGAAAATCCAAAAATACCCTTCCTGCCAAAATATTTCATGAACTGATGGGTAATTCGTGCCAAAATCACAAATTACTTAAGAAGATGAAAATATCCATTGGATAAAAAAAATGAAATTGCTTAATAAAAAAATTGACATTGCATAAAATAAAAAAATTAAAATAATGTGTGGCGGCATAGCTGCATCCTGCATGCATATTATTATTGTGATTTTTTTTATTACAAACTACTTCATAACTAATATATGCCACAAGAGCAGAGCTATTAACAAAAAATGATTTTCATATTTTAAACTTGATAGTACAGTCGTTGGCACCGACCATAAAACCCTTCTGATATCAATCTTTGCTCCATCCATATTTAAACCCAGATCAAGTAAATATTAAATTGGATTTCAGGTCTTGAAAATCCCACTCTATAATTGATATCTTCGAGTTTTGTTGGTGCCTCAAACCTGGATCTAGAGCATCATCTCTGTCATACTCGGAACACCTAAACCAGAGAGAAACAACATCCAGCACCATTTTCATTAATTAAAACAGACTTTCATTAATTAAAACAGACCCATTTTCATTTTTAATCAATAAAATAACAACAATATCTTGTAAGCCACTGATTCAAGCATGTAGGCTGTGTTTTCGAAGACTGACCTCTTCTTGCGATCTAATTCCAGTCACGATAGACGCTAGATGCCGGTAATACTCGCTTCTTGGAAGCTCTGGACCACCGCACGACGTCATCTTGTACAGTAGATGAAAATAAATCAATGATTTCAGAAATTATTTGTGAGTTGCAGACGCTTCTTCTCCATGGATGAAAATGACGGTGGGTTTTGTTTAAGTGTAAGCTGTGTTTACGAGGAGAAGTACACTTTGTGAAAAAAATCATTTTCTTTCATCTACTGGATAATGACTTTGGACTGGGTAATGGTGTGTTTAAGTCTCCATTTCACGGACATTGAAGCATATTTTGCTTGAATTTTGATTTTGTTTAAATTTCAAGTTTACTTTTACTTATTTACCCTTTTACACTGACGCTTACCTATTTTTATACTAACGTTAGGTAGAGATGGCAAAATTCCGAGTCGGGTCCAGGTATTGCCATGACCGGACTTTGTCCGGATGTAACTGGTCCGGGTCTGGGTTCGGGCCGGGTTTTAATTTGGGTACCCGAATTTTATATTTTTTAATATTTTATGTGTATATATTTTTTATATTTTGGTAATTTTATAAGTTTTAAATTTATTTCAATAAAATTTGACATGAAAATATAAACTTTAAGTGTTTAAAATTATATATATATATAATAAATGAGTCAAATAGATATAAAATATTTAAAATAATATATATTTTATAATTTTTTTAATAAAATTTGGGTTTCGAATTTATCAAGTGATGTCCAAGACCGACCCGGCTTCATACCCGGGTCCGCAACGCCCGAGTACGGTCCGGGTTCGGACCGGACAAGTATTTTTGCCATCTCTAACGTTAGGGGAGGTCTTTGTAATTACATGAATATTGTCTATCAGATTATTAATACACCAAACCTCAGGGGAGGACCCTAAAAATAACCCTTACGACAGAGGGCTGATTGAATCAAAGACAAAACGACGTTGTTTTACTCCTATTTTATTTTATTTTTTTAAAACAAAATAATGTCTCATTCTATCACTTTTATGTTAGTGATATGTCTCTTTCGCTCGTCAATTCTCCTACATAAAGTGAGTTATCAGCAGCCCAAACCGATAAATTTTTTTTTACAACAGTTTCGTATATTGTCTTTTGCAATATTATAACAATATGGAAAGAAAGAAAAAGGAAAGCGTAAAATCATTGGTCACTTTCAAGATTCGACGTTGGTATTTCATTTTCTATTTTCTTATTACAATTAACATTCCTACAAAATTGACAACAGCAAAAACCCCAATTACATTCATATCCTCGTAATTCAAGTGAGCGAAACGCGCCAATACGGCTGGCGTAGCTTTTGGCCACACCACATACTTTTTCAGGGGCGTTGCAAATGCAGATACGCGCCAAATGCATTGTGCGCGATTTGTCAAAAGTCACATCAGCTTTAAAATAAGCCCACAACCACACCGCCTACTTTATGGCACCGCCGCTCAGCCTACTCGCCGCCATGCATGTAGTGTACGTCTAAGCTGTCAGTCACTAATTGGCTAATCAGAGACCTGTTGGGAAAAGTTAAAAATAACACCGGACGAGGGCCCCCACGTTTAGACACATTTTCTCTTGCGAGCACGAGAAAGGTTTCCTCGTGAAAAAATATTGAGCCTCTGATGCGAAGTCGTGCGTTTCTCCGTTGTCCAATATCGCACGAACGGACCAATTGTTAGTGGTTGCACCTACACATATTAATAGTGAATCAAACACTAGTAGTAATTCAAGCTTAGAATTAGAATAAGACAGAGAATTAGAAATAGATATTAATGTTCTAGAAACTTACACTTCATTTTTTTGATAAAAATTGTGCAAAATTATAATAAAAATTTTCAAACCGGTTAACTAGTGTTTGTAGTGACTCACTATTTATAAATAGTAGCTGACTACTATTTTTAGTGATGACTCACTATCGGTAAGAAAAGATAAAATAAAAAATATGTTTTTACAAATTTTGACGTTCTCTACTGCGGACTAATTATCCATGTATAGTCCTTTTTTCGCAGGTGCAAACAGTGATGGTTAAGTCTTAATCTAAAATACCTGAAGGCCTTGAAAACGACAAAAAAAAGTTACAAGGCATGATAGTGTTAGATGAAAAATTATATTAATTTTTGGCTTTATACTATAATTTTATGATAATTTTATTATCATTGTTTCAATTCTTCGGTTCACATATTAACATACTTTGCTTAAATTATCTGACAATAACTAGAACTGGGACAGCATGCACTTATTATGGGCTCAAAACACGCTGGCTGCTTTTTGTGGCCAATTTTGAAATTGGGCTTGTAGTAATAGGAGATACTGCTAACAAATGGATCTCGGTGTCTGGGCTGAATGCTTAATGCCCTAATGCATTCATGTAAAGTGAGTTTTGTCTCTTCTCTTTGTCTTTGCAACATAAATATCTCTGTCTGGATACTAACTAAAAGATTCTTAACTTATAAGAGAATGATAATTTTAGATCCTATTAAATCTGCTCTTTCGAATACATACACCATGCAATGATGCATTAAGTTATTAACAACATAAATAGAAAATCATAGTCTTTTTCATTTGTGTAAATTAAGTTTGTGTCTCTCTTTTCCTTTTCCTTTTTCCATATTTTATCGGTTGGATTCGCGGCAAAGAATTTATTGCTTTTGATTTTGCAGTATAAACCGACGGAATATATCTTTATCTAACTACGGATAGATTCTTAACTTATAAATTAATTTTTTTATGGTATTAGCAGTTTTATGTTTTGTAACATATGGTCAAACTTTGATCTGTATTCAAGAGAAGAAACAGATAAAAAAATAAAAAAGAAGGGTCAACTGTTTACTATATCTGATGATTGATTTCTCACTCATATTGGCCCAACAGAAAAAGGGCCTGCCAAGAAAATAAAGTCACGCACACCCTTCATTTAGCTAAGGTAGTTACATTTAGGAGCTTCGGGGGTGTATTTAGATTTTTATATCAAACAAGATTTGCGGGCTGTGGAGATAAACATAACTCGGAAACCGAACGCTGCTCTCGTAGTTTCGTTCGTTACTGGATGGTGGAGACCGGAGAGAGAATGGATGTCAGCGTCCGGTGGGGTTCTCGCGAAACTCGTCCTTCCAATTGTACGGTTCCTCGAATAAAAAATTATTAAAAAAACAAACTCGAGAGTCGGTTCGGTTCAAATCGCATCAGCTGAGTTGACACACACAACAGATTTCGCTTTATTCTCAGGAATTTCACAGTCCGAATAAAGACAAAATTAAAATCAATCAATAATAAAAAAACTTATCTCATGTTCTTCGACCTCACTCTCTAAGAGCCCACTAATCAGTAAATCAATCTTCTCTGCTGTGAAGTGTTAACCTCTTTCTTTGACGACTGCACAGCATCAGAAGCTGAGGGAGTGAGTGCAGTGAGCTGAGTGAAGGCGAGCGAGAATCAATAAGTAAAACAATAGGAGATGGTAAGGATAATATCAATGGCGTCCTCAATTCGGCCTTCACTTTCCACCTTCAGATTCTCTTCCTCCTCCCGTTTTGGACTCCCTCTCTCCTCCTTTACTCCTTCACGCAACCTCGTTTTCTCTCCCCTTGCCAGCGGTATCAGATTTCTCTACGTATTGGCTTTTATTTTCTCAATTATGTTTTTTTTATTTATAATTTTGTTAGTTTCGTCAGCTGAACTTAGGGCCAGAATCGTGTTTATATTTGAATTTAATTGTTATTTATTTATTACTCAGCTGTCCCGCAGTCGCAATTATTCGGTCTGAGAGCTGCTAAGCCCTTGAGAGGAGATGTGAACAGCACAGGGGTGGCGTCGTCGGCTGGGAATGCAGCGCAGGCAAGCACGAGTGCTGCTCATGAAAGTGCCCTGGAATGGGTCAAGAAAGACAAAAGAAGAATGCTTCATGTTGTTTATCGTGTTGGAGATTTGGACAGGACGATTAAGTGTGTATATGTTTTGCTTTTTTCACCTTATAAAACCAGCTCTTTTTCTTTTTTCTTTTTTTTTCTTTCTTTCCGTTAATAGTTGTATTTCCTGCTGGTGATGGCAGATTCTACACTGAGTGCCTCGGGATGAAGTTGCTCCGTAAACGTGACATACCAGAGGAGAAATATACAAATGCGTTTCTTGGATACGGACCAGAAGATTCTCACTTTGTTATTGAACTCACTTACAGTAAGCTATCTGACTGGCGCTTTACTTTTGTAACTCCTTTGCTAAACTCTGAAGCGACTGAATTTGAAATGAATCTTTGTAAGAATACCGGATGATTAAAAGAATCAGCACAAATGAACTCAATAGTAGATAACTACGCGATCATTGTGTCTACTAAATTGATTAAATGATGCTTCCAGATTATGGAGTTGACAAGTATGATATCGGAACTGGATTTGGCCATTTCGGTATTGCTGTGGATGATGTAAGTTACTATTTTTTCCTCCCATTTTATATATATTCCTCTTTGAGGCTTGCATTTGTAAGCTTCTTAGTTCTATGCCACATTTTTTGCCTTTGGTTCTTGGGCTGTACGGTGGTTGTTGACACTTACAATGCCAAAACTTGAATCATCTTCTGACTAGGTTGCCAAGACTGTTGAACTCATAAAGGCTAAAGGAGGAAAAGTAACCCGAGAACCTGGTCCTGTCAAAGGTGGCAATACTGTGATTGCATTTATTGAAGATCCTGATGGTTACAAATTTGAACTGTTGGAAAGAGGGCCTACCCCTGAGCCCTTGTGTCAAGTAATGCTTCGTGTTGGCGATCTTGATCGCTCCATAAATTTTTATGAGAAGGTTAGTGTTGTAATGTGAAGGTTTGGGCGTTGATAATCTGTTAGATTCACAGTTTTTGTGATCATATGAAATTTTCTTTTGTTTACTATGTTTGAAGTATAGTTCTTAGTATATCACTTCTGTCTTTCAGGCCTTTGGCATGGAGCTTCTTCGCAAAAGAGATAATCCAGAATACAAGGTACTTTGACATTGTTCCTTATTTCAGCCACTACATTTCATAGGTCAAATTGTTATGTTTTTTCAGTAATGAGATTCTTACACCACAAGAGAGTCTGTTTGCTGTATTTTTGGGAAATGGGCGATCCTTTGTATGATTCTTGAACATGAAGCTTCAGTTTCAAAATATAGGGTCACAGCATGGGAGAGAAGAGCTGTCTGGTCTAATGAAAAAATGATTATGCAGCAAATGGGATCTAGAAAAGTTAATTTGTTTTTATTGTCAAGTAAGCTAAAATCAATTGTCAATACCTGTTCTCTCAAAAGTGTTTTTTGGGGGGGGACTGTAAAAAATTATCTGTTCTTCCTCACATTGCCCCTTCACATTCTTCCTTGAGCTTTTCTCTTAGAAGAATATTAATTAGCAAGTTTGTTGGCTGTATTTTAGGGAATGGGCGATCCTTTGTACGATTCTTGAACATGAAGCTTCAGTTTCAAAATATAGGGTCACAGCATGGGATAGAAGAGCTCTCTTGTCTAACAAAAAAATGATTATGCAGCAAATGGGATCTAGAAAAGTTAATTTGTTTTTGTTGTCAAGCAAGCCAAAATCAATTGTGGATGCACGTTCCCTCAAAAGTTAAAAGGAGGGGGGAAAAAAAAGTCCATAAACAATTATCTGTTCTTCCTTGTATTGCCCTTCATATTCTTCTTTGAACTGTTTTCTCAAGGATAATATTAATTAGCAAGTTTATTCTCACCAAGTTATTATTTGCAGTATGGATATATTTTAGCCCCTTTTTCCCTTTCAATATCTTTTAATCGATTTAAATCTGTTCCATGTAACAAGTGCCTAATTGTAATCATCGCATAGGTGCATCTTTCCCTTTGCTGATGTTATTGTCGTGTCTTTTCAGTATACAATAGCCATGATGGGATATGGTCCCGAAGACAAAAATGTTGTGCTTGAGTTGACTTACAACTATGGAGTCACTGATTATGATAAAGGAAATGCTTATGCTCAGGTAGAATAACTTCTCTCTTTGTTTTTTTTTTTTTTTTTCTCTTTTTCACTCTCCTCCTCAAGCATGTTAGGCAGAATGTTTTGCATTTATTGACATGCAAGATATTGAATTTTACCTCAAATTTTGTCTTTTAATTTTATCTTTATATTCTACGCTTTTGTTGCATAATTAGTTTTTATGCTCACTATTTTTACCTTATTGGCTGTAATTTTGCTCATCATGTTAATATATCATGATGAACAAATTATGTTGAACAAATTGGAGAAATCTATCTTACTGGACAATTTGGATACTAAATTCATTGTTCTTATGGCAGATTGCAATAGGCACAGATGATGTTTATAAAACTGCAGAGGCAATTAAACTTTTTGGTGGGAAAGTTACACGGGAACCTGGCCCATTACCTGGTATCAACACCAAGATTACTGCATGCTTGGATCCTGACGGTTGGAAAACGGTATGCAATCTAAAGATCTAATGCCTTTATGCTCGTGCCTAGTCAACTTTTTTGGTGGTTGCACTTATGTCCTTGCTAGAAATTTTTGAGACCAGTGCAGTCTGAAATAATAATCTTATAAGCCCTTAAGGAGCACGAATTAATAGATGTACTGTTTATGCAGGAATTGGCACTATTTCTTGTTATTTTATTTTTAATTATTTTTTGAGTTTTTGCCTCAAATATGAAATGGAATACGATAGGATTACCTCTGAGACATGGTTGTGTAACAACCTTTGTGGATCTTGTTAACAGTTATAGGCCAAGACTAATTAAAAAATAGTTCAGCATTCAGTTATTAGGATCTGCAGCACAGATTTTGCACCTGTATGAAATGGGGGAAGACAGAGAAACTGTGACTCATGCTCTCATATAAAACAAGGCAAATGTTGCTGCTGACTTGTTAGCAAACAAGGGATTGGTGCAACCTAGTTTGTTTTGGCCGTCCTCAATTATGGATGTGCAAAATGCTCATCATTGGGCTATTCCAAACCATCAATTTGCTTAGCTTAGTTTATTTTGTTTGATGGAAGTCATTTGCCTAGCCTGGGTTGTTGTTCTTTGACAAGTTGAGAACCAGTGTGTCATATCATACAGGATTTAATATGCAAGCAGTGACTGTACATGCACTCAACTTACTATCTAAGTGTATATTTATACTACTGTATTTGTTAATGAGAATTATAAAGCAGCTTCTTTCCTTCTTTTCTAAAAGAAAACTTAGTATTACTTTTGTGAGATTCATTTGCTTTGGTACTTGATTTATTTTGCAGGTTTTTGTTGATAATGTTGATTTTCTCAAGGAGTTGGAATGAGTATTGAGCATCATCTTACCCAGCTTATACCACTGAATTCTGAATCTGGGCTAAGAAGATTCCTGGAAGAAGTTCCAACTGAGTGTGTATCGAATCCCATTTTGTTAATATTGCTATAGTATAGTTCTCCCTGATAATCGCAATAAAATGTACTTGCTGTTGGCTTTGGTGCAGTGAGAAGGGAAGTTTGAGAAATTGATTTGCCTGTTCGTATATTCATTCTTCTCTATTGTTTCAATGGGAAATCTTATTCACAATCGTACTAGCTTGTGTTTCCTGTTTGAAGGAGCTGATTGTTGTTAACATACTTAGTTACATACAGAACAATACCCAAAAAATGTGTTTTATACAGGAAAATCGTTTTCAAATTCTTCTGTGTTCTATCTCCCTCCGGAATTCATCAATCATCATCAGAACGTTGCCGGCGAATGTGTTCAACAGTTTTTGTGTTGTTTTTTTCCCCCTTTCCGTACTAAGCTTAAAGTTCCATTTCCATTTGAGACTGAGGTGAAGTGACTAATAATCCTTAATTACTATGAGATTGGAGCACTAATTACCAAGTAAAAAGGGGATTAAATTGGCCAGATATGAATGTGAATTTACGTGTATTTGCCTCGGCAATACTCAGAAATACCCCTTGTTTTAAAAAATGATCAGAACATGCTTTCCTGTGATGACTAAAATGCCCTTCAATTGAAATTTGAAAGAGTTTAGCTTTTGACACCCCTCAAATTTGCTTATAAAACCCCTCTGTTAAAGGTACCAATCTACAAAAATTAAAAAGTTTAATAAATCTAATAACACCATTATAATTCTAAACTTGCCCTTTATATAAATTCCTTTCTCAAACTCTACACTTTTTCCATAACTAATTGCTAGAAAGATTAAAAAGATGTAAAGCTAGGATAGTAGTTAAAGGTTATACACAAGGATCAGGATCCTCTCCTGATTTAATTTTTATCTAATCAAATCATATTAACATGATTGGTGGTTAATAAATTAAAAAGAAAAAATAGTTAAATCCTAATCATATACTAACATTAAAATACAAGTGGTATAAGACCTGTAAAAGATCAGGATTGTTCAGATCAGAAGAGAATCTTAATCTTATACACAAAAACCTGAGATAGGCTATGTCAATATTTATTCCTCAATGACTAAATTTGTATATGTAAGATTTCTTACGACTTTATACACATCATGTATTGTCAAATATATAATGGAGACTGCATATAAAGCTTGCAGTACGGCAATTACATATGCCATATGGATCAAATGTTTCATTGAAGAACTAAAACTTGATTTACCAAATAAATCAATTATTCAATTAATGTACTTTGTGATAATAAGTCTATTATCTCTCTAATTAAAAGTGGAGCAAATAGTTCCAAAAGGAAAACACATTAATATTAGTTGTTACTATATATAAGATAGAGTGGAGCGAGGAGAATAAAAGTAGACTATATTTCTTTATAAGATATGATAGTTGATCCTTTGACCAAGGGGTTGAACTTGAATAACTTTAGCAAACATGTATGTGCAACTTGGCTCTAGTATCACTATTGGTCCCTGTAAAAGTAATCATGAGAGAATTGTTGTTAGATTTAAAATCACTTTTAACTAAGAGTCATTGAGACAAAAGAGTTTATAGGAACTCTTAGAGTCTTAAACTCATAGTTTTGGATGATTTGAAGTACATATAACAGAGTCTATTTGTAGACTCTTTGTTTAGCTTTTCATCATACCTTTTGACTCTTAAGTTATAGGGAAAATTATGTCTATTTAGGATCAATGATGTCTCTTAGTAAAGTAATTATAATTTGTTTAAACTGTATTAACTTAATTAAAGAGATACACCCCTTATGAATAAGTATGTTTACAATACGTTACACACACACACACACACACACATGTAAGTATGTTTGCATGTATGTATATGTATTTGTTCATCAGATTCTCCGTTGAGATGCAATGCAAATGTGATTAAGTTTTTTCTTTAGGTGCTAGATGAATTCAACAATAACAATTTGGTGCAATGAAATTACTACGAAAAAGAAAATTGTACGGGGTACATAACCTCTTATACAATATTTTGTCTATTTACATGACTACCGTCAAGGAAATTGAGAAAATAAATGACCATATTTGAGTAAATGGGTATAGAAAATGTCGGTGTTACAAAATAAGTTGGTTGATGTTAAGGTGTCATATCTATTTGAAAAAAATACATTAATATAATGTTAAGGTGTCATAATAGCTAAAACTTTCTTTTCATTTACATAACTACAGTCGAGTAAATTAATTAAATACACCACTATAGTTTGTAGTTGAGTAAACTAGTCCAGAGCAAAAATTTGTAATATAAAATCTTGAGAACATGCTTAAGATTTTATCAAATGTAGTAACAAAATATTATATGCAATAACTTGATGTAAAAATGATGAAAATATGAGTTATTTTATTGTTTTTCATAAAGTAAACTAAACCCTAAATATGTATAATATGGTGTGAAGAAGATGAATCAAAACCATGTGCACCAAATTTAAACTTTACAATTACTTGTACAATGCACCTAATTACAAACTAAGCAAACTCAATAAAATGATTTTTCATGTTTTATTTTGAGTGAGTATTTTGTAGTGATGTTTTGTTGAAAGAGAGAATGAGATCACGAGCGTAAGAATGAGGAGAGTGAAGAAGTGCCTCATATTTCTCACTGAGGGATATATGTAGATATTTTTTAAGTATGGGATATAAGTAGATAGATAACCATGTTTTGGGGAATATTTAAGCAAAAAACCCATTGATTTACCAACCACTTAAATAGTTATATTTTCAAAATTAAGATGAAAGATGGTAGTCACAAATGGGCTGCATGTATGCAAAGTTAGTTGCTGTATATTGCCATTTGTATTTATTTTAAGGTCGTAATTGATATTGAGGTTGGACAGTAACTTATAACATCTTTATTATTTTTTCAAAATTATTATTAAAAATCACATTTATTATAAACTTTTATTTTATAATTATAGTTTTATTTTTTCCACTACAATTTTGTTACTTAAAAGTTATAGTACTTTAATCTTAAATAGAGTCTAATCCATCCACCATTAATCAAGAAACTACAACTTGGGTTGCTATGAATGCAGCTATTTAAATTTTTTAACACTCAAAATTCCAAGCATAATTCATATTTAAGTTTTATTTGGTATTATGGCTCTGCAACTATAGTTTAACATATAACATTAAAGTATCTAGCAAACACTTGATGTTGTGGTTTAGAAGTTAAGTTGATCATATCTCACATTTATATGATGAAAAATCTTTAAAACCCTTAATATTTTTGACAATATTATTTAAAAGTTATTTTTAATTTTTTACTATATATTATTGACTTTTATTTCATAATTATATATTTTTTTCCCATAATAGTTGTGGTTTAAAAATCACAAAACCTTAATAGTCAATATAAACCAAACCTTAACATCTTTAAGCTTGAAGTAGTTTTTTTTTTAATAAGGAAAATTATTTCTGCATCATCTTTTTTTATTGTTATATCCATTTAACCACCACAAAATTTTAACATGTATTTTACACCACCTTTGTTTTTAAGTTTGTATCAATCAATCAATCACTTTGACACTAAAAAATAACAATTTTATCCTTAAATGAATTAAAATACTATTTTATTTTACAAAATTTTAAAAAATAAAAAACTATAATTATAAAAATATCCATGTGTTTAATAAAATAAATAAATCTTAAATCTAATATGTTAATTTTTTACAAATATAATTTAATTTAAATTTTTTCATATTAATTTTTTATAATCATAATTTCATTTTATTTGTATGGAGAAGTTTCTTAATATTATTTATAGGAAAGTTTACAATAATTATAGAGAGGTTCTCTTCATGTTAATTTTTGTAAACTTCTTTATACTTAATTTAATTACAAAAATTTAATAAAATTATAATTACATGATGTTCTTTTTTATAGTTATAATTTCATTTAAAAATTATCATCTTAAATTCTGAGATTTATTTGTTTTATTGAATTTAGGGGCATCCTTATAATTATAGTTTTTTTTTAAAATTTTATAGGATAACTTAATTTTTTAATTCATTTATGGGTAAAATGATTATTTTTAGTGTCACAATAATTGATTGATATAAATTTAAAAATAAAGATAGTGCAAAGTATATGTCGAAATTTTATGGTAATTAAATGTACATATAACAAAAAAATAGTGTAAAAATAATTTTCCTTCTAATAAACTCTCAAAGTTCTCTTTTGTACAAAATATGTACATATTTACAAATTCTATGTAAACTTATTTTGCAATCCATTTCAACCCAATCAAAAGGCCAATCTAACAAAAATTAGTTGGTCGCGATTGGATTAAAACACCTTTAAAATTGATAATACTTATTTTTCATAATTAGTAATTATGAAAATATAAATACAATCAAACACAATTAAATAAATATAACTAATAATTTTATTAGATAATTTTATTTTCATTTAAATATTTGAACATTGATTTTTTTTAATATTATACTTATTTAATTGAAGTACTTAATTTGTATTTAAAATAATGTACCGCTGTCTCATTAGTTCATGTACCAAAAAGTTATTAAATTTTATTATTTTTAATTTAAAAATAAATTTCTATTAATAATAAATCATATAAATTGAACACCTCAACTCACAACATCTCCTCTCTCTCTTTTTTTAAATTAATAAGTACCAAAAAAAAAAACCCTAATATACATATCTGGAGTTGTATGTTTGTCATAAAAAAAACTCCATTAATAATTAACTCGTATTTCTGCACATTAGAATTGAGGATATATAATAATAAAACCCTAATTACAATGGTCAAGAAAATAATGGAGAACAAAGTTGAAGAAGAAGAAAAGGGCGAAGCTCAACAACTTAAGAAAAGAAAGGGCAAAGACGTTTTTCCCTTCGGCAATTACAAAAACTACTACGGTTATCGCGTAATTAGTTTCTTTCTCTTTCTTTGTTTTTTTTTTTTTTAATTTTAATTTTAATTTTTAAAGCTAATTATATAAATAAATGCTGAGTGTATTTACTTATCTGTACTACTTCTTCAGATTGGTCAGGGCTTGAACGAAGATCCTCGATTTAAAGTGTTGAAAAAGGAATGGTTTGAAGGCAAAGATTGTCTCGACATTGGCTGCAATAGTGGCATCATTACCATTCAAATTGGTACGAATTTTTTTTTTCCCTAGATATTTGCACTAGGGGGCGTGGTTTTTGGAAAGTTCAAGTTTTGGGTTTTAGTAGAATTGTTCATTTTATAGTGAAGTGATTATGCTTTTCATGTTTGTTATGCAGCACAAAAGTTTAACTGCCGGAGTATCCTTGGGATTGACATCGACTCTAGTAAGATTTTACCTACCCTCTTAATGTTTGTTTGTTGCAATTATGATTTAAGTGGGAATGATTCATATTTTACTATCTTTATAAATTCTTGGGTTTCGATTTGTTCAGCCTGTTCCAGGGAATGTGATGTTGTTTTAATTTATATTCTAGTTGGGTTTTGAAATTAGAGTTTTTACTCATTGCATTGTCGGTGCCCTAATTGCATTGTCTTAGCCATGATATTACTGATGAGTGCCCAAGAAATATCGTCAATTGTTCTTGTTGGACACAGCATACAGATTGGCAGACTTCTAGTAGTCTGTTTTCATGTCTAGATGGTAGGTATGGGTATATGTGCAAGAATTGCATGTGTGCATCTGATTTTGGATTTCTTGTTCTTAATGGGTAAAGGGGGAATTGGTGATTGCTTTTGTTTTCAGTTTGTATGAATTTACCATCATGACTCATATGGAGTGCTCAATTATTAAAGTTAAGATTGTTAATTTGATATGAAGGACATATCATACGTCTTCTTTTCTC
>NW_006263303.1:6951829-7010362 GCF_000493195.1 Citrus x clementina | reverse complement strand
GAAATCTCTTTGACATAGTTTCTTCAAAACAGGAAAATTTTGTACATGGTCGGGACTCACCGGAGAAGTACTATGATGCGATTCTCTGGTAAGTTTTTCCTTGTTCTTTATTACCCTGTGGTGCGACAGGTTCATAAATAATAATACTACAAGATAAGCTTAGTTCACAAATATGCTTTTGCTGAAGAGAAAATTTTGTTCATTCTTTTTTTTTTTTTTTAAATTTTCCTTCTCTCTTTCTCTCTCTCACAAAGAAACAGTTGTTCTTGCTTTTGAAAATTTGGGTTTCACATGAGAAGAACTTACCCCATCTCTTCATGTCTGTCATCTGCATGCATTTATGCACTTATTCATGTGTGTTTTCTTCTTTCTTCTTCTTTGTTATTTTACACTTGAATTGGTATTTTCAACTTGTCATATGCATTCTCGTTTCAGTAGTTCTAATTATTCGAAGTTTTTTTTTTCCTTCTCTCTTTCTCTCTCTCACAATGAAACAGCTGTTCTTGCTTTTGAAAATTTCGGTTTAACATGAGAAGAATTTACCCCACCTCTTCATGTCTGTCATCTGCATTCCTTTATGCACTTATTCTTGTGTGTTTTCTTCTTTCTTCTTTGTTATTTCACAGTTGAATTGGCATTTTCAACTTGTCATATGCATTCTTGTTTCAGTAGTTCTAATTATTCAACCCAATGACTCTTCTGTTTTGAGCCAATTTGCCGTACCTTCATCATCAACTAAAAGCTCTTCTTTATGATTAAAGTTTTGATTAATCTCTATATGCTGCTCATATACTGAAATGTGTTTGTCCTCTGCAATGCAGTTTGAGCGTAACAAAATGGATACATTTGAATTGGGGTGATGATGGGTTGATTACTTTATTTATGAGGATATGGAAACTTCTTCGTCCGGTAAATTCTTATATCCATAGTTTTATACAAACATATTTGTTTTCTCTCAACTTGTTGTGCGATTTTCTGTGCTTAGGATAGCCATATTTATGTAGCATTTACCCTTATCTTATGAAATGGCATTGTGAACAATGACTGAGAAATTATGCACAATTGTGGGCAGGGTGGCATTTTTGTGTTGGAACCTCAACCTTGGGTATCGTATGAAAAGAATCGTCGTGTGTCTGAGGTATTATTCTTTTTGCAGTCCCATAATCCATCTTATTCAACAATTACTGGGATGATGGTAAATGATATTTTTTTTCCTTAGTAAATGATTACTCAGAAAGGTCAGGTTAAACATTTAATGTAACCAGCAAATGAGCAATGATTTTTTCTTTTTTTCTTTTTATAAAGGGTGGAAGGGAGAAAATATGCCTGTTTAGTTGTGCTAGTGTGTGATGATTATTGGAAGCATTGTTATGGTAATCTTCCAAAGTTATTTTTGGGCTCTACTACCAGTGCATGTGTAAAACTTTTGTTATTAAATTCTTTCAAATATTTGATAAATTTAACATCTTCACTTTGAGAAGGGATTTTTTATTTTGGGTTAATACAATGGCCAATTCAATCTACTTTTGCAGACCACAGCAACAAATTTTCAAAATATCAAGTTGTATCCAAAAGAGTTCCAGGAAATTCTTCTAGATAAGGTATCTATTTTGTTTTGTTCAATTGGCAGTGCTGTGAGTGGAGGATGGCCTAATGGTATTACTTAAACAATTTTAGTCGGGTGCATATGTTGTAAATCATTTTCTGAGATCCAAGATTTTTGATATTTTGCAGATTGGATTTAGAACTGTAGAGGACATCGGTTCTGGTGGTTTATCCAGCAGCAAAACTGGATTCAACAGACCGATATTTTTATTCCGCAAATGACTCTTACTAGTAAATCTGCTGCTTCTGCATGGCTCCTGGTATAGGAAGCTAATATCTTTCCTTTTTAAGGTGAGAGTATGTGTAAGTTTCTTGGAGTTAAAATTCAGTTGTCAAATATTGCTGCAGCCTAACATAAGAAACTATATATCCATTGATAAAACAGGGAAATAATTACTTTTCGATGATCCATATTGTTAACCTCAATTGCAGCTTGGCTATCCACTTGAAATGTTGCTGTATTGGCAATAGAGTTAACATCTTTCTGGAGTTGAATGTATATTGTTCTAGAATTCGGAAAAGCAAAGGGAAGTTCTGTTTGTGCATCAATTGTGGAATATGTAGTGTTCTGCATATGTGTAATATACTCACACAGTTGGCGGTAAAGAGTAAATTCTTTTATCAGAATGTATTTTACTAATTGCTTACCTGATGCGCAGATATTTTCACCAATTTCAGGACTCGTGCTTTGTTATTTATTCAACTCAATGCATTTAAATTGATCTTTTAGACACGGGCATTCTTGATTTCATCTTGACTGTAGTTACATTATTTTATTAGCTCTTATCATGGTATTGGTTAGGTGCAAACCTGTGTCAAACTTGTATCCCTTCAGCCTCACCACTGCAGTTTTCTTAACACAATTAATACAATCATTGTATCTGAATGATTTTTCTTCAGGTAATTGAATATAAATGCATCTCAACGTAAATGTGCAGGTGAGGCTAGTTCAAAGACTCTACTTCCACTAAAAGCACATTTTCAGTTTCTTTCCTAGGCAATTACCACAACGGATGTGGAAAAAAAAAAAAACATTGAGGAGCCAAAGCTGTCGTCTCATGGTGAACACTGAACACCAGTATATAGTCTTTGATCGACATTCGAACCAACCATTCTACCATTGCAGCTTATTACTTTGATCTGATGCATGCCCAAACTAGGAACAATGACCAAATGCTCACCCGAGCTTTCTGTGATCTCTAGTGAAGAAGATTCTGACACTTTAGTTGGATGCTTTGTCCTCGATTCTTTTATCAAGACAGTGCTGATACATCTGACGAGGACTGATGTGTCAACGAGTTCATGCATGGTAAGGCAGCAATATCAAAGCTCAAGTCATTGGCAAGGTTGGTTGGAGTCGACCATCCGCAATCCGGACCCTGGGATTGTGCTGACTAAAGCCGTGGGTGTCTTGAAGGATTTGAATAGTAGGGAAGCACCGTCTTGGTAAACTGTTCTTGTTTGGCTGTAGTTATTTTTACTATATCCCTTACTGGAAATCTTCTACCTTCGGGAATGGAAGCAAGGGTTTAGGTGAATTTTATGCATCTCAACCAGACTGCTTGGACATAGCGTACGACAATGGTATAAAAATATTATTTCACATTCTGATCTCTCCTAAGCAAGCTTTTAAGATCCTAACACCACATACGCATTATTTGCTATCTCAAAATTTACTCCAACATGTTAATGTAAATAATAGATGAAATGAATAGAGGATCAGGTCATATTGCTAAAAGCTTATAAAGGATAAAATTGTGATTAAAAAGAAAAAGAAAAAGCAACATTTCACATGAAATTGTTAAACAGATCAAGTATTACTTATTTACTTGTTTGTTTTTATATAAAATAGTTCATTAATATTTTACCCATTTGATCCATAACGTCAAACAAAATTGTAACTGCGTCAAACAATGCAATGGTTAGTGAGCAACAAATTCTGGTGTCTAGTAAGTGGCAATTCTGTAAAAGTCCGACGGCACATAATTAACAAGTTTGACAGTATTGCTATAACTATCACCACTTGCATATGAAATTTGAATCCATGGATGATTCAAAACCTATATCCTACAAGCAGAGAGGATTGGAACTCTATTGATTGTTGCTATAAACCCAGAACCAAGGCACTCATGCACACCAATTAACAATGGTTCGCAAGCCTGGATCAAACTGCCTGGAAAACGAAAACTAGGAAAGTGTTAAAGACAGCTCACATAGCAAGCCATACCACTCCATGCTGCACCAGACAAGGCAGCAACTACAAGCATGCCCACATTCCCTAGTAAGACACGGTTTTTCTCTGCCGGCTTCCTGTTACACAAATGCCAAAAACAGAGGGGACAGTTCATGGTACCCTAAAGAGAATGAATTGAAACAACAATGCATTTCTGCAGCTTTGTGCGGCCACTGACTGATGTTAGCCTACTTTTACTGGATAGGCTAAACTGTCTTCAGAATCACAAATCCATTTCCAATCCAAATCTTCTCTCCCTCCCTCAGGATAAAAACGCTTGTAGAATTAAAGGTTTGAAAAGCACAAAACAATTCCTAGGAATACCACCAATGAAACAACCGGTCCGAAATTTCACAAAGCTTAAAGGCAGCTCATCCCTTCACAATGCTTTTATGAAGGTAGAGGCAACCAAATCAGTGATCCTGGAACAACTACAAAACTAGTGCAATCATGTCACTAACACACTGATGTTCAAAATCTCCGATAGAGGCAGCTGTCAGCCACTGACCGTAGAGAGCCCTGTATATCAGACAAATACGTGCTTTCAGAAGTCCAACATCTAAACATATCTGGGAATGCAAGTACCGAAAAACTAAATCAGAGAGCAATAACATCGCTTCAGAGACTATAGACTGTTGAAACTTCTGAGTAGGACAATTCATATTAATCGCCTCAAAATTTTCCATCCTGAGAGGAACTTCAGAAATCAGCAGCACTAATTGATCACTCATACTCTTAAATTTATCAACCATTATAAATCCAAGAAAATATACGAATGCTTATCTCCCTCATAAGTACCTAAAATCTATACTTGCATAGTTGCATGATTTCTCACTCAAGAGTCAAATTACCAACACTACAAAACATCCCAAATGCTTCAGTAATCTCCCTCATAAGTACCTGAGATCTGTATTAATATTGCTGGACAATTAAGTTGATATGTCAGACCAATTGCTGGCCTGGGCCTTCTTTAATTCCCAGGAATTCCATTCAAACACACAGTCCTCACATTGAAAGTCACATGGTTGATAGGCACATACCATTTCCTGCGGGCAAGAGAAATACAGATTTGTGATCTCTTGTCAAAATCAGAAGGGAGACTAGAACCATACTGCCCAGATGTCGAGATCTGCAGACTTTTGAGCCCACATAAAGACTATTTTTCATTAAATGACATCCACTTCATGCAATTTTCCACTTTCAGCAGTTAGCAACCTCTTCTTCAGTCAGAAGTAGCCATAGGCATATGTTTATGATCTTCAAATGCCATCCTAAATGGCCTATTCCTGTCATATTCCATCCTTCAGACAATATTGTAGAGAGAAAAAATTCCTGCAAATTAAAAAATATTAACTGATAATTGAGAGGGTTATTTAGAATTGCTTTTTACTCATGAACATCAATACGGAAACATTTCTTCAAAATCTTGACAAATTGATAAAACAAAACTAGAAATATTCATAATCCCTTAAGAATGAAGCTACATGATAATCTTGATCTCAATTTCTAACTTGAGCAAATTGAGCCACTAATTGACTTGAAGAATCAATTAGAAGGCAGAAAGATGGCATCAAAAGTAAACTGAAGCCAAAATACATCAACAACCTTCAACAATCTTTGAACACATCAGATAGCATTTCCAGAGTGTCCTGCTAAATGTAACACTACTTCGTACAATTTCATTTTAGAAATGACTAATTCTAAACTGAGAAGATAGAAGGTTGAGAGTAAAGCTGCTAAATATAAAGAGAACAATGGATGAGGAAAAGTAAGAACAAATACTGCCAGAAATCCACCTTGTGAGTAACAGAGAATCATATTAAAATACTTGAGAATCCAGAGAATCATGACATAACTCTAAATTGCCCTAAAGATGGCATCAATCAGATATCGACATGAATATTGCTTTTTCAGTAGAACACAGTAAGCAGAAACTGAAAGAAATTAAGGGAAGGAATCATGTCCTGGAAAATCAGACGAGCTCGAATCATTTTGGTGACCGTTGCCCTAAATGTAAACCACCACAATAACATCACATATTTGAATGAATAGAGTATTGAACCATAAAATTTCCTTCAATTAGATAGAATTTCTGCAATAATCTTGATTGATCTGGCCACTTATAACATACAGCTCTTGCTGAAATCCACAAAAATGACAAATAGAAAGGAGGGAAAATAAATAAATAAATAAAATAATGATTTTATCTCCTAACAACCTAAGGATTCTTCATATCTGAGGACATGACACATGGCATTGGAGCTAAATTCATGCTGTTTCCTACTCAGATTTCATTAATGAGGTTAATTAAGTACTACCAGATAACTGGGACAGAAGACAACAGATACTAAATTTGGAAGATTGCACCAGAAAAACATAATCATGGTTGAAGCAAAACAAAAATTCTACTGACAACCATATGGCAAAAGCAAACTGAATAGTTAAAAAAGGGGGAGGAGCTGAGGGGAAGGGGTGAGAATTCTTCACATATGACTAATGTTACAGAGAACCATTAATACAAGGTTGAAAAGTCATTCATGACATCTATGTACAGCTCAGGAACCATGCTTTGAGTATCTGTATTTCATATAACAGCCAATGTATCTGTAGTCACCGTAAGAGGAAAAAAAAAAAATGCGAGCTGGGATCACACTAACACAATTCTTCAAATCAGCAGCACATATTCATGAGTGCGACACTAACAACTTTTCCACCAGAATCACAGTAGAAACATAACCTCAAATAATCACAAATTTGTTGCCTCCACAAATGCAACTCTAGAATCTTCGTGACCAGTTCCATAGCTAAAGACATTAATGAGAACAATTTGGTCAACACACTGATGGGTGAGGAAAAAAGCAGCTGCAATAAAAAAGAATCCAACTTTTAACACATGAATTTTCCCCTTCACAAATGGGAGCAGAAAACCCAAAAACTGTATGAACTAGATAATTACCAATTCATCACTTGGCAGAAGAAATGCGCTGCAATGAGGATATCCAGCTACTTGAAGGACCGACTTTGTTGCTGTGTCCATGACTAGTATTTGCAGCTTCTGTGGGCATCATAGGTTTTGAGGCATTTCTTTTTGAGGCAACAGCATATGAAGTGGATGGCATATGTGCATCACTTGCAATCTGCAAAAATTAACTTTAATCAACAGTGATTCATTTGAAGTCTCTAGGAACATAACATAAAAAAATATATCAAACAAATGCATGGGTATTAAACCAGCATTTGATAACATGAGTAACATCAGAATCACAGTATTATAAAAAAAAAAAAAAAAACAATTCCTACAGGCAACAAACATATTTCTAAATGGATGTGCTACTCGAACTTTATAATTTTTCTTTCCATTGTGCGGTTCCCAGATAACTTACATTCTTGTCAACAGTATAATCGGGATTCAAATGCTTTCCTAATGCTGATTTGAACTGCATGCGCATGCCAGGAGCAGTCATATTGCTCGATCTAATGTGCTCTGTCACATCAGCTGAGTGTGGACCATTAATGCTTCCTGTCAGTTACAGAAAATGCAAGTCTCAGTATTATTCTAAGCAACAATAAATTATTAATTCCCACCTATTTAAAAGATACCTTGTAACACTCCTATGCAAGTTATGATTCAAGATTAAGGAACAAAAGGATCTTAGATTGAGGCTCATAATTGTTTGATATGTAAGAAAAAAGTGAATCAGTTGACCTTTTGTAATTTATTAATGTTAGTATTACTATATTTTTTTTTTGTGGGGGGGAGGGGGGGTAGGGGGAGAAGTAGTATTAAGTTACTATTAGGGCTTTTGGGCCCAAGTGATGTCGCTATAATTTTAAAGCCCATTATGTTCAGGTTTCAAATTATTATAGTTCTTTTAGACTTCTACTTTCCAAGAGGCCACAGCCTTAAGTTAGTCACCACATGCTGATCTAACCTTGGCGGTTGTTCATATCCATTGGCACTGCATGACTGCTCCCTCCAGGGACTGGCTGTAAGGCATAAAATAGTAAATCTAGTCAAGATCATTAATATACTATTTACTGCAAAAAGAGCTACAAAAATATTTAGAGCAGCTCATGTAGAAACTTGTAGACAGTATCCATCAATCATTAAAGTGAAAATACATAAAGTTAGGATAAAAAAATAGAGTAAAATATAGAAATAAGCAGAAAAAATACTAACAGATACACGAGGCTGAGGTCTATTTTTCTGCGCCTGCTGGAACTTTATGATGGTCCAATCAAATATGTAATCAAATTCATATCCTGCCATGAGAAGAGACAAATATTAACTGTTTGCAACAGAGCACAGAGCATAACTTGATAAATTGCAATTTCTACCCAGATTCAACTTATAAAAATAGGAAACAAGGAAAACATGTTCAACTTGATGCCCAACCCCCTAGAATCAGCAGCGAAGCATTCATCATTTACCAAATGACATCAATCTTATCTCCAACCAGGAGACAACTTTAATCTCACATAACAAATTTAATGTGCATATAATTAATCTGACTAGGAAAGATATCTACCGTGTCAAATTGGAGTTCACATTATGGTTATGGCAAGAATGTTTAACATATGCAACTGCACAAAATAAGTTTGAAGGTTTGTCCCTCAATACCTTCGCGAGAAAACAAGTCACGAAACAAACGCTTTAAGAAACCGTAATCAGGTCGCTGATCAAATGTCAAGGAATGGCAGTAATGGATGTACGACGCAAACTCGACAGGGTGAGATTTGCACAGAACCTGAGGAGAAAGAAGTCAAACCAATAAAATTTATTCTTGAACCAAAATACACTCATTTTCCTACACACGTAATTGGTACACAAACCTCAATAGGAGTTGATAACTTCTTCTCACATATTTTGTCATACTTCTGTTTCTTTGTTGCAGCTTTTAACCCCTGCCATGGAAGGCTGCTCACAAATACATTCGAGTCAATTTCAAACACAAATAAGCAACCCAAAATTTGTTACACACTAAAAGAATTTTTTTCATACATCTTGTCCCTCAATAGATTGAACAACAAAAAGCTTATAGGCATAGGAAATAAATACCAGAAATTACTATTTCAGAGAACTAAGAACTCAAGGAATAGTTGCTTTAATCAAACATGAAGGGGGAAAAACATGTACCTTCCTCTCAGAAAATATAAAAGCACGTAGCCAAGAGACTCCAAATCATCCCTCCGACTTTGTTCTGAGATGAACACACCAAAAAACAAAGGAAAAAAATATGAGCTCAATTCAACCAAGCAAGAAATGGAACTTCAACAAATAATACCAAATAAGAAATTAATATACTCTCTAATTTTTACCAATTCCAAGGTGAGTATTGCAACTTGCATACCGTGCAGTTCCCGTTAAGTTTTTGTTTTCCCTGTGAAAAACAATGGTTATTATACATTTTGCAAAAATTGAAAGGTTTTCCAACGAATTACCCCCTCTGCTAGCCTAACATGTTCACTGGAGATAATTAATATTAGAGGTCTACAAGGCACAAAATAAGGATAACTTGTGTGGCAAAGGGGTTTTCAAACATCAGGTAAGGAGGAGGAAACCAACAACTAATAAATAACATAAATATAAAAAGAAAATACCTGTAAGGAATATGTCGATTAGTTGTAGCATCGCGATATCTTTTTGCAAGTCCAAAATCAATAATGTAAACCTGATAAGGAATTACAAGCACAGATTTAGAAAAGGGTAGAACAGAGAAATCAATATAAAATAAAAGAGATGGAACAATCCGAGTGAGTTGACAGGAAAGAATTTGTTGAAAAATTGATACCTGATTTGCTTTACGACCGAGGCCCATGAGGAAGTTATCAGGCTTTATGTCTCTATGCAAAAACCCTTTAGAGTGTACATACTCTATTCTTGTAATCTGCAACAAGTCAAAGATAATATGATCAAATAATTAAATATAATTAGTACAAGCTCATTTCATTGCAAATAAACGGAAAATACAAGCTCGCACTGAAAAATTTATCAGTGATAAATACATACTACTTCATCATATTACACTTACCATTTGATCAGCCAACATTAAGACAGTCTTTAATGAAAACTTCCTCCCACAATACACAAACAGATCTTCAAGACTTGGGCCCAGCAAATCGAGCACAAGTGCATTGTCCTCCCCATCTACACCCGACCATTTTATGTTGGGAACTCCACCTACAAAACAAAATACAAAAATGAAAATAACCAAAAAAGGAAAATAACTCTCAAATCCACAATTAAATAAAGTTAAAAGGAAACTCAATTATAGAACGACTTGTGCTTACTTCCTCCTTGAAGAATATTGTATAATTTGGCCTCATAAAGCAGTTGCGGATGCTTTGTTTTACTATTTTCCTGCCAAAAAAAAAAAAATCATCTGATAAAGAGTTTACAATACTAAAATTTCAAGCAGCTAGGTATATAATCCGTGTTATCAAGTGATAATTCATTTTAGAAAAGGAAAAAAAAATCATAAACAGGTCATGAACTAGATGTTGCCAATTCTAACTCAAACAAAAGGACAGAGTCTCAAATAGAAACTTACAATTTTAATAGCGACGATCTCAAACGTATCCATATGCGTAGCTGCAAACGAAGAGTTCACACGGATGATCAATCAGCTCCATACAAACATATTATATACAGATTCTTTTAAAAAAACAAAAAAAACTCACCGAGATAGATTTCACCGAAGGAACCGCTGCCGATTTTTCGGCCGAGTTTGAACTTGCCACCGATGATCCGATCCATGCTGGCTTAGATCGGCTGAAGAATCAGAACATGAAAGATGTGGCAAATGTTTTTTTTTAAAAAAAAAAATTGGTAATTGGATTTCGTGATCCGATAAAAGTAACTGAACGAACAGAAAGATACTTTATTTGTTTGTAATATTGTGTGATATTATTATTATTATTATATAGTATCCGTCAGAGAAGAATTTGAAGCCACACAGAGGAGAACTCGGCAGCAAGCCGACAGATTGGAGACGCTGTTGCTTTTGTTGTAGAGGATAAAGATGGAAATTTCGGAGGGTAGTTTTGGAATTCGGACTAGGTAGGTGAGGGGTTGACTTGTTGACTAATCACGTTTATATATTTGTTGAGGTAAGAATGAAGGCGAACCCATTTCCTCAGTCATATGGGTTCGAGTTCGGGGGCTCTTTGTAATTTTCTTCCAATCGGTAAAAATAGTTATCTTTGTTATTGATTCGCAGGTAAAATAAATATTTTTTTTTATAAAAAAAAGGTAAAATAAATATTTTATTAATATTTGGAAAAGTAAAAATTTAAATTGTGGTATAATACAACTTAATTTAAGTGATTCTAATAATAAAAATGGTAGGTGTTTGGATTCTTTAAATTAATTAAACTTTTATTGATTAATTATGGATGAGTCATGGGGGAAATGGATCTCGAAGGATGATGTTGACGATTTTCCGAGTTTGTTGACAAATCAGAAATGAGCTGGCATATTTAGGGCGGTTTAGTGGTGTTTTAAAAAACTGTTACCTATTTTTGAAATTAAAAAAATAATATCGATATTGTGCTTGGTTTGGTTTTGGAGGAGAAATGACCAAAATCCGTCTGATTTAAACCAACTATTTTGAAACCTAACCATCTATTAAAACGTTTATAATCATACTCACTCTTTGAAGGGTAGTTTGATCTTTTTAAAAGAAAAATTTTGATACATCATAATTAAAGTTTTGTTATCTAAAAGATTCTCATTCTCTTTTTATCTTTTTTTAAATATTTTTTATTGTCTTTTCTTATTAAATGAGTGGTTAATATTAAATTTTATATTTATTTATTTTTTACTTTATTTACAATCAAGTTAGCTTTTCCTACGTACAATTTTAGGACTTGACTAGCTTACAGAATCTGTAAGCTACAGACTGCAGCATCAGTCGTTGGATGTGGAGTGAGAAACTAAACAATAGAAAATCGGATGGTGGGATGACGGGATATGTTTGTTACAGATTCTGTACTATAGACAGGTCCGCAATTTTATATTTATTTTTTCACTATTTACAATCAAGTTTAACTTTTCTTACGTACATTGTTACACTAAATGGCTAAAATTAGATGGATTTAATGACCTTGATAATTAATTTTAGCACAGTAAATTACTAATTTTTTCGTCACCCGTACGCTCCTTCCTACATTTTTTTTCCCTTCCAATTTTTATTAAATCACATAGTACATATTTTTTTTTCTTTCATATTCCATTAACCAAACATTTACACATTTACTCAAATGAAATGAAATTCAAGATGAGGCGAAAATTTTGATCCCTCATTTATTTAAAAAATAAAGGGAAATTATCAGCTATATACTCTTAAATGACACCCGTATCAAACGTGTGTGAACACTTTTCAAGTGTATAACTCGTATACTCTAAGTTGACAAAACACTTGTGCCGTCCACCAATCTGTTAACTTCTGTTAGAAAGTTAACAGAATTGTCGCAAATTGATTATTTTGCCTTTGAAACTCAAAATGAGGTAAAAAGGATAAATTTACCCTAAAAATTAACGTAAATTTTCAATACATAATTTTTTTATTTTGTTATTAACAATACATTTTTTATTAAAAAAATGAATTATTAATGGTACATATTATTAACAATTATCCATAAAAAATATCCATATTATACCATAAAAAATTATTAACAACATATTATTTACAATTATACATATAATAACATAAAATTTCCAATTGGAGCTTGGAGGAGTAGATCTTCAAAAATTTAAATTAAATTTTGGAAGAGTAGATTCGGTTGTAAAGTAGTTTTTTTTTAGTAATTATTAACAATTATATGATAAATGGGATGACATGTCATTTTTATTAATATATATCATATGACATGTCATTTTTTACTAGGTAAATGGAATGACATGTCGATTTTTTTAAATCAAAGTTTCGTCAATCTTAAAAGACTAAATTACTCTTATGATGTCAGTGCTTGCAAACGGAAGTTAACGGATTGGTGGACGGCAGAAGTGTTTTGTCAACTTAGGGTATACGAGTGATACACTTAAAAAATATTCATACACGTTTGATACGGGTGTCATTTAAGGGTATATGGTTGATAATTTTCCAAAAATAAATGAAGGGTGGAAGTTGGCTCTTTATAATAAGTCGTATTGTATATTGTGTAGGCTAATGCGCAAATCATTTAGGAACTTTTTACAAACCAGTTGAAGATATTGGGTCAAAGTGCAAATAGCAACCAATTGAAGGATTCAAAATGCAAAGAATGCTAACATGGCAATTGGTAAGTAAAGATAGATCAATTTGTTATCTTCATAACAAACCCATAACTGTATAAAAGAGCTGATTTGTTAGCTCAATTTATAGAACTTGTACCCTTTGTTTTCTTGTAAAAATCATTAGATTCTTGATTTGTTGGTCAACATTACATTTTCCCCGTATCCAATTATCTTGAACTGTGTGTTTTGATCAATAAAAGTGTGCTAATTTTTCCTTTAAAGTTTCTATCATATACACTATGTTTTGTAATTTTATTTCTGTTTTTGTCATCAAACTTGATCTTTAGTCAAGCTTCTATTTCCTAAGTTGTGATAATCTTGAAACCACTAAAAGTGATATTAGAGCTTCTAAAACTCGAGATTGATAAGTTCACCATTAATGGACTTCTCTCTTTAGAAAATAAAGATGAGAGCCCTGCTAGTTCACCAAGGTCTTGAAGCAGCTTCAGAAGAAGAAGATCCCATAGGAGCCTCAAGTTTAATGTCTAGTGAAAAGAGAAAACATATCATCAATAGAGCTCGCAACACTCTGATTTTAAGTTTAAATGATTTATTCTAAGAGAGATCTTAGATGAGAAGACAACATTAATATGGAATAAGGTTAGAGCTCTGTGTATTAAGAAGTCTCTATCTCACAGGTTGTATAAGGGAAAGAACTTTAATACAAGATTATTTTGATCAATTTAACAAGATTGTACTTGATCTTGAAGGATTAGAAGATGTCAAGATTGAAGATAAAAATAAGGTTTTCTTCTACTAAGTTCTTTGCCAAAATCTTATATGGGATTTTTTGATACTATGCTTTATGGTAGGCACACTCTAACCTTAGAAGATGAGAAAACCTCATTGAGCTTAAAAGAAATTGAAAAGAAGGAAGCAAAAGAACAAGAATCGAGGAAAAAGTCAAGGAAAGAATCAAGAAAATGCTAAAGATAAGAAGAAAAAGAAAATAAAGTAATTCTACTGTAGAAAAGAAGGTCATTACATCAGAGGTTGCATAGAAAAGGAGTGCCAAAAAAGATCTAGAGATGTCGTTGTGCCTCAGCTACTTACAAGGTTAGTGGGTATTGGATTCATATTGTTCTTTTCATATATGCCTCATTAGGTCACTCTTTTATGAATATTAGTCTATTTATAGTGGTAGAGTCCTTATGGGAAACAACAGTGGGTGTAAAATTGTTGGCATTAGATTTGTTAAGGTAAAGATGTTTGATGGGGTCATTAGGATTTTACATGAGGTCAAACATGGTTCTAGAATAAAGAGAAATTTGATTTTATTAGTAATGTTAGATGACTTTAAGTTTTTAAGTCAAATAATGGTGGGATTAAGATGAAAGGGCATATTGTTGTGATGAAAGATAAAAAGAATAATGGTATTTATGTACTGATTGGTTCATCTTTACCAGTAAATGCTATGATGACAACCAAATTTAATAAGGGTGGGCAAATAACTTGACCCGATCCAATCTGATATGAAATTTTTCGGTTTTGATCAAATACGAATGAAGGCTCCAACTTGATTGGATCGTAATCAGATCAGATTAAACCTAGTCTAATATGAAAATCTTTTTGAGTTGAAGAATAAAATTCTAACCTAAATATCTAATCTAATCGATTACAAACACATACACACAAACTCACTCACTATCTAAATCTAAACTAAAGCACAAGAAAAGATCAAAAAAGTGAAAAAAAATCAAATACAACATACATATAGCCAGCCAGCTAGCCCAGCCTAGCCAGCTCACCACTATGAAGTTAGGCCATTGCAACGCAACCTCTTCTCCACTACGACACAATCTGCTCCACCATGACCTCATTGCAATATGCTCCACTATAACCACTGTTGCAAGTTGTCTGATTTCAATTGTACCGTCTCGAAGTTGACCAATCGCCACTTTCTTAGATCCAAGCCTAGCTAATAGCCTATTAGTAGTAATAGTGAAGATTTGTTTGATGATATATATTGAATAATTAATTTTAATTTCGATTACAATTTTAATTATTTAAATTCAATGACTTTTTATGCTTAATTGTTTTTTGTCAATTGCTTCTTTATTATTAATAGTTTCTTTATGATCAATTACAGTTTCCTGAGTTGGTTTTGGTTTAAGATTCTCTAAACCAAAAGATAATCAATCGAGCTTTTAATTAATTTTTTCTAGTTATGATAATGATGATTGTTTGTTTTAACCAAATTTTAGATAACCCAATTAAAACAAATAAAGTAATTTAACGAATGAGGGATGTAAAGCTGCTTTGTTATATTTAAGGTGCTCTATTGCAAGATGGAGGAGTTTAGCTAGGTAAGGTGAGTGTTTAACAAAAAAATGAGGAAGATGAGATGAAAATGAAGATAAAGGCCACTAAACTCGAGCTAAATGAGTCCTACAAAACAAAGTCAAAACTAACATTAGAGGTAGAGCTAGTAATGGCCGCCAACCACACTTCAGTACTCAAGTTAGATTTTAAATAATAGGTGATAGTCATAAAGTCAAATAGACCTTGAAGTTATCAACAATGGTGAATATGCTTCGAGGAATAAGATGAGTGAGTAATTTTTAAGTAACGAGACACCATTTGGGAGCAATTCTTGAGATTTTGTAAAGTGTGTCTTAGGTTTTGGTAATTTCAGACGCATGGCGCTTAATAAATAGTTGTCCTCCCTCAAGTGAGGGCATTTCTGTAATTTTTTTGTAGTCACAAAGACGGTGACATTTATAGGCTTGGAAGGCAAAGAAACCTCCAACTAGCTTTTTGCCTCCAAGATAGAGCATATGGTAGTTTCTTTAATTTGTAGTCCTACTACTTTTTGGGGCACTACAAAGGGTAGTTGACGTGGTGTTCTTCTATTGTTCTACCAATGAATCTTCATTTTTATTGCCTCTTTATTCTTAGCCAAACGTGGATATTTTTTATTTTTCACATGATGGCGTGCACTATTCACATGCGGGCTCCAACCACTAAAATCTAACTTTCAATAATTCCCTTTGACATGTCTACTTTACTAAAACTGCCTTTTGCTTCAAAGAGCTTATCTCTCAGTTTTCTGTGAGCTATCTTGGTGTTCTGGTTAAATGATATAGTTTTTCTTAGTTGACCTTTCTTTCCACATGTCATTGGGTTATTGGTTCGAGTTTGCACCTATAATTCCATTCGAACATTATTATTATAATAATTATTATTTTATTATTTTAATATCAAAATTAAGAAATCAAACATGATTATTTTGCAAAAATGAAATATATGGTGCCTTAATGGTGCAGTGGGTTCTTTATTAAGAGGAGTGCTAGGGGACTGTTGTAGATTCCTGCTAGTCTTTATCTTTAAAGAAGAAAAGTAAGAAAATAAACTCATTTTGATTTTTATTATTTATTATCTGAACCTAACTCGATCCATGTATAATCCTAACTTGATATTAACTAAACTCAATCCGATTTTTTTATCGGATTGAATTATATTACAAATTCATATTAAGTTTAGATTTTTTTCCCAACTTGATCAACTCAAAACCTGATTTGAACCCAAATTTGCCTACCCCTAGAATTTGATATAGAAAAGACTAAGTTGTGGTATCTTAGACTTTGTCATATGCGTGTTAAAAGTTTTCAAGAACTTAAAAGACAAGGCTTGCTGTGTGGTGATAAGATAGGAAATCTTGAATTTTTGTGAAAACTATAATTTTGGTTAAGCATACATATCTAAGTTCTTAAAGGGTGTTCACAAGTCTAAGCATATTTTAGATTATGTTCATTCTAATCTATATAGACCAAGACATGTGTCATTTTTATCAAGGAACAAATATTTCATGACTTTTATTGATGATTACTAAAGAAAGGTATGGCTTTACATCCTTAAAATTAAGTATCGAGCTCTTTAAAGGTTTTGAGATTGGAAAGTATTAGTTGACAATCAAAGTGGGAGAAAAATTAAGGTTTGGACAATTGATAATGGTTTGAGTGATGTAACAAGAAATTTGAAGAATTTTGTCAAAATTATGGAATAATAAGACTGTCAGATTCACTTCCTAGCAAAATAGCTTAGCTGAAAGAATAAATTGGACACTTGTGGATATGACTAGATGCATGAGATTAACTTTAAACTTCCAAGAAGTTTTTGGCTGTCACTACAGCCTGTGATCTAGTTAATAGAAGTCTATCATTTGTTATTGGGTTCAAAACATTAAAAGAAATATGGTTATAGAGGCCTACAAAGTATGACAATTTTAGGATTTTTACCTTCCCTGCATATACTGACATAAACCAAGGCAAATTGATGCTAGAGCCTTGAAAAAGGGTTTTTGTTGATTTACCTTGATGGACTTAAAGGATTTAAGATCTCATGTGGACAACATGGCAGGTGCATTATTAGTAAGGATTAATGTCTAGTAAGGCTATATTGATTAAAGAGAATGCAGTAAGTGACACTGATGTATACATTGATAATAATATGAATAAACTAGTTGAAACTTCAAAGCTCAAGGTAGAGTTTTTTTAGGATAGAGATTATAAAAAGGAAGCATATGATACTGAAAATAGACCACATAATGAAGTTGAAGACACTAAGGTATTAAATCACATGTGAGATACTTAACATGGAGTTGGCTAGAAACAAGGTTATCAGTTGGCTAGAAATCACATGGAGTTGACTAGATACACAACAAACTGACTTGCAAGACTATCAGTTGGCTAGAAACAAGGTTACAAGATATATTAAATCACATGTGAGATACAATTATGCTGATTTAATTACCTTTACTTTGATGAGTGTTGATGATATAATAGTTAAAGAATACAAGAATTAGACTAAGGTAATAAAGATTAATAAATATAAAAAATGGCATGAAGTCATGCAAGAAGAGATTGATTCCTTATTAAAAAAAACCATGCTTATACTTTTGTGTTAAATTTAAGTAATAAGAAGATTGTCAGTTGCAAATGAATCTTTAAGAAGAATGATGGAATTCCAAGTGTTGAACTTTCAAGGTACAAGGCAGCGCTTGGGGCTAGAGGGTTTATAAGAAAAAAGGTGTAGATTTCAATAAAATCTTCTCCTCCTATCAATCATAGTTTTATTAGAATCCTTTTAGTTATAATGGCTTTACTTAACATGGAGTTTGAGCAAATAGATATTAAAATTGCCTTCCTTTATGGTAAGCTTGAAGAATAGATATTGATGGTTCAACCTCAAGGCTTTGAGCATAAAGGAAAAAGAAGACTATGTGTGCTTGTTGAATAAGTCATTTGGATGGTCTCAAACAATCTCCCAAACAATAGTATAGAAAATTTGATGATTTTATGGTCACAAATGGTTGCCACAAAAGTAAGTATAATAGTTGTGTCTACTATAAAGGGTCAGATCATGATGGTGTTATATATTTGCTTTTGCATGTGGATGATATGTTTATTGCAAGTAAGTACAAATTTGATATAGACAAACTAAAAAACCAACTAAATGGAGATTTTAAAATAAAGGATCTTGGGCTTGGTAGTGCCAGAAAGAATTTTATAATGGAAATCACAAGGGATATAGTTGCTAGTACTTTGTTATTAAGTCAAGGAAAATATATCAGGATGGTTTTAGAAACGTTTCATATGCATGACAACAAACATTTTCTAACTCCTCTTGGTTATCAGTTTAAGCTATCAGTAACTCAATCATACAAGGCTATTAGATAAAAGTTTTAGATGAATGAGATACCATTTTTAGGGAGTGTTATATATGCAATGGTATGAGCTAGGCCTAATGTGGTCTATATAGTGAGTGTTGTCTGTAGATTTTTAAGTTGTCCAGATAAGACTAATTGAGTTGCCATCAAATGGATAATGAGATATCTCTAAGGTACTCTCTACTTATGGTTTGCTATGGGAAGTCAAATAGTGGTGTAAACAAAAGTATGGGTTATGTGGACTTTGACATTGTTGTAGATTTAGACAAGAAAAAGTCCATTATAAGCTTTTTTTTTTACGTTGAACAATTGTGTGATAAGTTGGAAAGCATCTTTGTAGCCAGTGGTGGCATTATCTTCAACTGAAGCTGAATTTGTTACAACTACAAAGACAATTAAAGAAGTTATGTAACTTAAAAGAGTTCTCAATGAACTTTGGTTGAATCATAAAACAATCCAAAATTTTTTTACAATTAAAGTGCTATAAAACTGATTAAAATCAAGTTTATTATGAGAGGACTAAGCATATGAAGCTACAATTTATTAGAGATGAAGTTGCAAAGGGCGTTGTGAGTGTTTTTAAGATCTACAAATATGAATCTAGTTGATACACTTAGTAAGGTGCTTTTAAAAGCTAAGTTTGAGTTATGTGTAGATCTAATGGCTGTCTTGTTGAATCCAAATTGAATTCAAGAGTGAATTGCGGTTGTTTGAAGGTTTTCTAGAAGTAGCTTCTGTGAATGGGCCAATTGGGTCAATTTGCAAGGTAGAGAATATTGTGTAGGCTAATATGCAAATCATTTTCGACCTTTTGCAAACTAGCTGAAGATGTTGGGTCAGTGTGCAAATAGCACCTAATTAAAGGATTTAAAATGAAAAGAATGCTGGTGTGACGATTCAAGACAGCTAAGTTGTTATATTCATAACAAACCCAGAACCGTATAAAATAACTGATTTATTAGCTCGATTTGTAAAACTTGTACTCTTTCTTTTCTTATTAAAATCCTTATATTCTTAATTTGTTGGTTAATATTACATTTTCCCCGTATTCATTGATCCTGTACTGTGTGTTTTGATCAATAAAAGCGTGCTGATTTTTCTTCAAAGTTTCTACCGTATGCATTCTGTTTTGTTCTTTGATTTCTAGTTTTTGTCATCAAGCTTGATCTTTAATGAAGCTTTTGGTTTCTTGGTTGTGATAATCTCGAAACCACAACATTGTATATAAGTTTTTGTTTACACCAAAATTTTGTAAAATAAAATGCAATAATACTATGCTTACGTAGTTGAGATACTTAATTTATATTTCACCAACGATGTGTCATTATCTAATTGATTGAAGTAATAGATAATTATTAAACTTTATTAATTTTAATTCAAATAATTAATTTCTATTGGTCGGCCAAGTTTATTTTACAAACACGTACTTTTACCGTTTAGATGGAAGATTATCCAATTTGCACTTAAGCAAACACTTTTGTGCTCGTAGAAGTGATTAGCAGAGACAAAATATTGTTGTTTATATAAGTAAGTCGTACCCGGAGTTAAAAATAAAAACAGACAAATAATGATATATGTTTTGTTAGACTACGCTGACTGAAATATTACAGTATGTTGGATTATATATCCTGAGGTGTGCAAAATAAATCCACACAATCTAACAAGCAAAGCTATATGGAGTTGTTGTTTCTTCAATCAGCTAATTTTTACTTAATCTGAAACCACATTCCAGGGCTGGGAACTCCTTTATAAACGACATACAGGAGATAATACCCAGGAGGAGTAATTACGCCGGACGGCGGTGCCTCAGCTACAATCTTATGTTGTCCAGGGGCAACATCGTTTATCACTTCAACCAATCCTAAGATAACCAGCCTTTGATTCATAGAGGTACCATGTGTTGTAAATGCTGGAGCGTACATTGTTATCCGAATATCACTCTGTTTGATTCCTTCTGTTGTTTTAACTTGTATCGATATCCTCTGTCCGTATCCAACCATACAGTCCGATTTGTCCAGCACGATCTCCGGCCTAAGATGAGCTAATGCTGGATCCAAATAGGGAGGCGAGAATTTCTCAACTCTAAGCTCTGTTGGGTACTTGTGGTCAAACTTGTATCCATCATGAGTGTTACTTCCTGCTATGAGAACTTTTCCATCAGGTAACAGCACGGAGACTGAATGGTACATTCTGGGAATGGTTGTTGGGGCTAATTCCTGAAACCTATGGTGCCGTTTTTCTTTAGTCTTATATAACGCTGGGGCTAAAGCTGGTTCCTCTGCATCATTCCATGCTGATGTACCATTTTGTGCACCATTCACCAACAGCACATCTCCCGTTGGAAGGATTGTCATGTCGCCCATTACGCGGCGTGTTGGCATCATTTCCTTCTTCCAAACAGGATTGGGTTCAGTGATTCTGATTCGTCCGCAGTCTTGCAATGCTGGCCAAAATTGTTTCTTGTCCTCCGCATAGTAAAATGCGTCCCACGCAGCACCACCACAGACCAAGATATCGGAATGGATTATCTTTTGGTGTCCTGCGTGTAGTTTTATCGGGAGGAGGACGGACATGCCTGACGCAGGGTAATTACGGGAGCCACCAGTAAGGACTGGATACTCGCGGATAACTCTATTGGCTTTTGGGTCGAATAAGATTGAACGGTTGTTGGAAAAAATGAAGAGATTACCATCTGTGACTAGATTAACAAAAGGGTATAAATTGTTCTCAATTCTGTAGAAGTTTTCCGTTCCGAAATGTCCCGCGAGCTGATCATGTGTTTCTCTGAGCAAAGGGAGGTAGATGGATTGCTTATTGGATTGTCCTTGTGGGGGAATGTACTCGTAGCTAAAGGCACCACGGCCACCCACAACAATAAATCCACCGTCAGGTAAAGTCACTTGTGTTGAGTACCATCTAGGTTCTGCAAGTGCCGTTGGGTACTCAATCCAGTCGCATGTATCACATGTCCATAGGTATCTCACTGTGTTTGCTCCTCCTTGATAACCTCCGGTGCCAACCAAATGTCCGTCTACAGTCAAGCCTCCTGATGAGCACCACGTGTCCGTCTGAATCTGTAATCAACAAATCAAAATAATGATAAACATATATTACTAAACTAAAGTTTGTTCCCACTTAGTTTATTAATCATTCTAGGTGCGGATATTAGCACTTTATAAAATTTAAACATTCGCACCAAAGGAGGACTCTGTTATTGGTGGTATTATAAAAGTGAATTGTAACCTTGAGTGGTTTCAATTTGGCTGTTTCAATGTCAAACAGGACAGAATGAGCCCAACAATCAACTTCGTTTGTCTTGGGGTCAATAACCCGGCAAGGCATTTTCTCTTGCGGCAACGGGATCTTTGATATTTTCCAAACTGTGGCATCGTACATTAAGACCTGGTTGACTTTGGGAAGCAAGATTGCATGCATGGCTGAGACGCCAGAATTAAGAGATACCAGCTCCCATTTCCCGGGAAATGGCGTTTTAACAGCGTTACGGTTGATTTCCAATTCCTCCCTATCGATATCTGCAATATTTTCATTGTGCCCCAACTTCTTCACTTTAAGTGGTGGAATTTCAATTACGGGATCGTCGTAAGGATCTGGAAGGAGTGTCGCGTATGCGGAAACCAACAAGAGAGGAAAGATACAAAGAAATTTGAACATGGTTTCCATGGTAAAATGATGATTTTAATTATTGCTATTTGATTAATCTGCTTGCTTTGTTCATGCAAAACTTTATTTATACTATTCTCTCGCTTCCCACATTTCACTCTCCGTCTTTCTCATGACTTGAGGCTGTGAAGAGTTTCAGGTTTGTCCAAAAATATCCTTAACTAAAATAGCATGTGTTCTTGTTCAGAGGACATTTGGATAGTCTTTAGTCGCTTGAAAAATGAAAATGAAATATGAAAGAGGTAGGTTTTGACTTTGAATGTTTTTAAGAAATTTTTTTTCCTTCATTTCTTGAATTTGGACCTGCTAATGAGAATGCCTATTGTGATTATCTTTCTAACATTCTATCGTCATATGTAATTATATATGTTGGTATCAATTTGCAATAATACATGTACATGATATATAAATATTGTAATGACGCGATCTACTAGCAAGATAATGTTGGCTTTGTGGTTTACTCACTCGTCCTTTACTCTTGCGGTTTTGTTCCTATTAGTCATGCAAAGAAAATGGAACCCATCTGACATGCCAAAAGCCAATGCCAATATATTCTCCATTCTCAAAATTTCTTGAATTATGCACGTCCGCGCAAGAAATACAGCTGGCTGATCTGAGTAGTCTCCCGCACGATATTGGACATTTCCTCTGTAAAATTCCCACCGCATCCCAGCTAAGGCTCTATTCATCGCCGGCCAATTCTTTAATCACTCTTCAAACGTCAGAATTTCTAATGTACCGACAAAGTAATTAGTTATAAAATTGTTTCTAGACTTAAAAAAATAATTAATTAATGATGTACAAATTAATGTAGCACAATAAAATTTGCTGCATGAAAACGTCAAAATATAATTTTTCTCGGATATATAAAGTCCAGGAAGGGCCAATATTTCTGCAATGGAAAATAGAGAAAATTTAGCCTGAAAATCGACAGCAAGATGCCTCATTGGACGCGCTAACCTGACCAAACACTCAATTTTACCCGGTCTATGATAGACTCTCTTTTGAATTAATTTAAATTTTTCTAGCTATTCTTCGAAATAAACATTTTTGGGTGTCAACAGGCTCCAAAATTACATTATTTATTTATTTATTTTTTCAAATCCCACCATCAAAGCAGCCAACTGAGCTTGGTAATACCAGGGCACTACTTGCAGGGCACAAGCTATATAAAGCCTTCAAAATGCACAGACAAAGGCATCCGATTTCAACTCCAAAGCTTGATAAAGCATATAGGACTCTACTAGGGTTTAAATGGCAAGTTTGCAGACTTTCTCGATGGTTCTTTTCTTCACTGCAATTGCATTTCATCAAGATTTTGTGATTGCCAAATTTTCCAAGAGCATGTATATCAACTGGGGTGCTCATCATTCTGCAATTGTGGGCAATGGTGAAGACTTGAACCTCGTGTTGGATCAGAGCTCAGGTGAAATTCATCAGCTTATCCTCCATCAAAATATTATATGGCAACTGTCTTGATTTTGACTTTTTTTTTTGTTTGAAATCAAGCAGTTTTTACAAAAAATAAAACCATTTTTCTCAACTCTTAATAAAACAATTGTATTGCCATTGGTTCAGGTTCTGGTGCCCAATCCAAGATATCATTCTTATTTGGAAGCATTGAGATGCTAATCAAGTTAGTCCCTGGAAACTCAGCTGGAACAGTCACAGCCTACTATGTAAGTGCATTAATTTGAGCTACAAAGCAAAGTCTGGCAAACATAAATATTGAAATGTATCATTGTCAATAAAGCTTTAATGTTGCAAGCTGCCAATCAGAACATATAAACATTTTCTCATGCCTCCAACAATAGATATTAAAATCATGAAGTGCTGACACAGGCATAATAACCAGAAAAGAGACGGAAAAGAACTACATGGTAAGGAATTCTGACCATCTCTGTTATCATAATTGTGCAGCTAACCTCTTCGGGGAGCCAACATGATGAAATAGATTTTGAGTTCTTGGGAAATGTTTCTGGACAACCTTATATCATCCATACAAATATCTACACTCAAGGAAAGGGAGACAGAGAGCAGCAATTCTACCTTTGGTTCGACCCAACTGCTGATTACCACAACTACACCATACATTGGAACCCGACTGAAGTTGTGTAAGTTAACATCCCAGGCACTTGCTTTCCTTTTCAGTAAATCATCATTATATGGAAATTTGAGACAGCTGAACCTAATTTGATACGATTTTCACATTGACAAAATGAAAAATAAACATGGAAGAGTTGTTACTCGACAAAACTTTTTGTTGTTATTCATCCCAAATTATGTAAGTAACTCATGATCCAACCAACTATTTGCCTGATCTCAAAATGAACCGGAAGCCAAATAAAAGCTAATATTTGAATGATCAATGCACTTTCAGGTGGTACGTTGACAGTGTGCCAATTCGTGTTTTCCGAAACTATGAAAAGGAGGGTATTGCCTATCCTAACAAGCAGGGGATGCGGACACACGTCAGCATCTGGAATGCAGATAACTGGGCAACTAGAGGTGGACTTGACAAGATCGACTGGAGCAATGCACCCTTCATTGCCAGATTACGCAGGTTCAGGGCAAGAGCTTGTAAGTGGAATGGACCAGTCAGTATAAGCCAATGCGCCGCCAAAACCCCTGGCAACTGGTGGACCTCACCCACTTATAGCCAGTTGAGCAGTGCCAGGATGGGTCAACTGAAGTGGGTCAGAGAAAAGTACATGATCTACAACTACTGCAAGGATACTAAAAGATTCAACGGAAAGATGGCTCCGGAATGTTCCAAACCACAGTACTGATATCATATTTGCCATTCAACTTCTCATTTCTTTTCCTACCACAAGCATCAAGCTTAAAATATAGTTTTTTCCCTTCACAAATGAATAAATCTTTCGAGTTAATTGTGTCCTAAACACACTGATTTTGTTCCTTTTTCTTTATTTCCGCTGAAATCAATTGTAATTTTATACTTCATTTCTTCAATCGAATGTGATAATTTAATTTAATTTAAGCCAAAGACAACTTGTATACATTAAGAAGCTAACAGATTGTTTCTTACAAATTAAACATCGTCAAAGAATGAATGAGAAAGTAGCAAAACAGAGATCAAGTATTAATACAAAGCCAAACACCGAGAACAATAGAAGCCATACCCAACAAGGAGAACCCGACCCGGGTCCGCTCGCCTAACAGCAACCCGAAAAAGGCGGTGGCAGCAAACGTCGTCGCATTGGTGACAGGAACAGCAAGGGAGATGGGGGTGTGACTGAGAATAGCAAAGAAAGTGGCAGAGGCAGAAAGATTTAGCAAGAAAGGCACCGTGTATTGCCAGATTACGAGGAGAGCAAGCCAATTTTTCAAAGAAGCAAAGAGCTTCTGGTGGAGCTTCAGTGATGAGCTCGATGGAGTCGAGAGTCTTCTAACGGATTGATCCCAAAGGAGCGCGCCCCGTCGCATCAGTGCGTTGGTGGCGCCCCAAACTAAGCCCACTGCTATCATCTTCTCTACGTCGCCGTTCATCGATCAGGACCAGGCTCTGCTCTCAGGCTTCAGTATACGATGTGCCCAACAAATAACTAACAGAATTGATTTTTCGGGATTAAAATGTAAAGCGACAGCGTTTTCTTCTGCCGATTAAAAAATTACGGGTAATTTTCCGTTGTCTCGCGTCAAGTTTGAGAAACTAACACAATTCGAAATATATATGATAAATTGATAAGCACATCCCTGGCATAATTTATGTTTATTTACGACTAATGTAGAGTTTATTTTTTTAGGTCTATTAAACCATCTTATATACGAAAATTAAATTGAGCCTTGACTTTATTTATGACTAATATAAAGTTTTTTTTGTATATTAAATTATTTGGTATTCGAAAACTAATTTGAACCCCGACTAATCTAGATTCGAGTCAAGTAGGACCACTAAGACAGTAAAGTTCTCCTAACAAATATTTAACACAACTACATTCATAAGTCTCGAATCAAGAACATTATTTAAATTAGAATAACCCAATTTCAACTGATTTACGCGCTTGTTGGTAGAGTTTATTCAATTCATCTAATGTATTTTAAAATTAACCAACCAATAGTTTATTGAATTCACAAATTATATTAGCTTTGAATAAACAAAGATATATATAAGAGTATGGTAGACAAAAATACTCGGGTTGTCTAGGCCCAGGCCCACGGACATGACCTGATCCTCCACATGAGGGTTTGGACAAAAGTTTAAGAAAAAAAAATCTCAAGTTAGATCCAATCCTCTATTTTTTTTAAAAAATAATTATTATAAAATTAAAATAATAAATTAAGAGTGATGCTATTGGCACCCCCTCTAAAACTCTCATAAAACCCCTTCTCTGAGAGAACCCCATTAAATAATTTTAAAAAATTATTATTTTATTTTCACATAATTTATTTCCAAATATACCCTTTTTGTTATTCTTTTATTAAGCCCCATGATTAAGAGATTTCTTTCCTACATGCATATATGCATTTTTGCAATTGTTTTTTAACCAAATAAGAATTGTGATTTGGTATTTAAAAACTCAATTAAAAATTAAATAATATATTGCAAAGTTCGTTCTCTTTTGTTCTGATCTTTGAGATAAAACTATGGTATATTTAATCAAACCCAATATCAACTAAAGATTTTTATTCCCAATTATTTTTTAAGTGAAGAACAAAAACCCAAACTCCTATACGAAAAATATATATTATTAATTAATGTTAAGTGTTTTCATTTGATTAATTTGTATTTTTGTTGGCTTTATGTAATTTTTTTTATGCAGATAATGAATATTACCATGATTGAACTCTTAAACTTCATAGGCGATCAAGGGTTTGTAATTTACGCAATAACAGTATTTGTCTTTTCTTAATTATGTTGCTTGCTTTTTTTTAAAAATTATTCCAGGACTCTCTTTATCGTAAATGTTGTTAAGATTGTCTATGGAATTAAAATCAGTATGTTAAATTTTCTAATTATATGATGGGGGCGGTAAAAAAAAAGGGTTTGATGAGATTTTTCAAGAGGTGCTAATAGCTACAATCTAAATTAAAATTTGAAAATAATAAAAAATAAATCCCTAATTCATAAATCAATAATGATAAAAAAACTTAAAATTATAATACTAAACTCTCTCTTAAGTATTAATTAATTAAGAGGGTGCATGAATTAGAGAATCTAATATTAAAAAAATTAAATCTCTAAGTTGTTATTTACTTCATTTTCTTTATTTATTATTTTGTTTTAACATATTTATTTTATTTAATTCATAATTGATTATAACAACTTGTTGATTATTAACTCATTTCAAGTTTACAGCAACTAAAAAAATTAAAAAAATAAGTGAAAGCCCACGTCGTGCCACTATAGTTGCTTTAGAATAGGCTTGGAAAAGCTCGGTCCAAGCCCGCATTTTACCGTCCCTATCTAAGAGCTTTTTTTAAGTGATTTTCAAGAAATTTTATTTGATTGGCCATCCGGTTTCGACCCTTGGAAAAGGAAGGAGATTAAAACCTCTCTACCTTCTTCTCTTAATTTCCTCTTCTTTTCTCTTTCGTTTTCACTCATTTTCTCTATTAAGTCTTGTCTTAAATATTATTGTTGGCCGCTAAATTTATCAGTTTAAACTTCTGAGTAATTTTGTTTCTTTGACATGATATCAAAACTAAGGTCTCAAGTTTGAATCATTTAGGAGTTAGTTTCGGGCTCTTGTGTTTCGACCCATCTACGAGTTCCCATATTAAGTCTTATTTCATGTTTCACATGAGGAAGTGGTTAAGACTTATCTTAAACACCATGCACAAAATCTCAATACAAATAAATAACTTTTGATCTAACAAAATTACAAATTCCAAGTAATTGAAATCATATCTTCATTTCACTTATAAGAAATCTAACATTCACCGGGAACAAAGTGCATGCACCAAGGTTTGAAAGTGGTCGTGTTTACCCAGAGAGTGATGATAAATCATTTTAGTTTATATTTGTGACATTTCAAATCACTTGAGAAAAGTATGAGTGATGAGTTCATAAAAAATGACCACTCTTAAACTAGTACACTCAGAAAGAGTTTGAATTAGTAAATGTTCCCGGATGAAAATGACATTATAATAGGGAAACAAACGAAAGAATTTCATGTAATTAAAAGCACACATTTAAAGAGGCTTGAAATCGTTGCACTTGAGTCTTCTATCCTCTATTTTATGCTAGCATGGCTACTGGCTAGTAATTATTATAGACCAGGTTTATAAATAATTAAACTAGGAAATATACTAAATCAAACACGGCAGCTTGAATCGGACTTGAAAATGGGGTCACTTGATCTGAACCCACATGGCCACGCTTGGAACTCCTTTATAAACGACATAAAGAAGATAATACCCTGGGGGAGCAACTGCACCTGATGATGGTGCCAGAGCTATAATGTCGTGAAGTCCTTCTGTAGCTGGACCAACGTTTTTGATCACCTTGACCAAACTCAAAATAAGCAGCCTTTGATTCATGGAGATACCGTGTGTGGTAAAAGCTGGTGCGTACATTGTGAGTTTAAGGTCATCCCTGTTCTTTACCGTCAACTCATTTGACTTAACCTTTACTGAGAACCTCTGGCCATAGTGAATCACTTTGTCCGAAGAATCTACCACGATGCTTGGTCTTAGCCAAGCCAACGATGGATCCAAATAAGGAGGCGAGAATTTCTCGACTCGAAGCTCTGTTGGGTACTTGGCGTCGAGAATGTACCCGTTATGAGTGTTGCTGCCTGCCACAAGAACTGTGCCATCCGGTAGTAACACAGATGATGAGTGGTACATTCTTGGAATGGTTCCAGCGGCCAACTCCTTAAACCTTTGGCGTGATGGTCCTTTGGGCGTGTATAATGCCGGAACCAAATTGGGGTCCTCGGCATCATTCCATCCTGACGTGCCTGTTTTCGCACCATTCAGCAATAAAATATCTTCTGTTGGAAGAATAACCATATCGCCCATCACGCGAGGTGATGGCATTCTTTCCTTCTTCCAGACAGCATTTGGTTTTGTGATATCAATTCGTCCGCAATCTTGCAAAGCAGGGAAGAATTGTTTCTTAGTCTCTGAGAAGTAGAATGAATCCCACTGTGCTCCTCCGCACACTAAGACTTTAGCCTTCGTTGCGGTTGCGTTGTTGGCCCTGAGCTTCAACGGTAGAAGCACAGACATTGCGGATGCAGGGTAATTGCGGGAGCCGCCGGTGAGAATTGGGAACTCGCGGACAACTTTGTTAGCTTTTGGGTCAAGCAAGATGGAACGATTATTGGAGAAAATGAAGAGATTGCCATCAGGGGAAAGATAGACAAAAGGGTATAAGTTGTTTTCAATTAAAAACATTTCTTGTCCGTCGATTCCCTTGAGATCATTAGTGGTATCTTTCAGCAAGGGGAAGAAGACGGGACTCTTGTTGGATTGTCCTTCTGGTGGAATATATTCATAGCTGAAAGCACCACGACCACCCACCACAATGAAGCCACCATCAGGTAGTGTTACCTGTGTTGAGTACCTTCAAAATTTACAACAAGTCACAATGAGTAGTGAATTTGTGAATTTCTTGCGACATACAAATTGATCATGAAGTTTTTTGGGAACAAACATTAAGAAATGGAAGAATTAAGGGGGGAAAAATTACCATCTAGGATCTGCAAGTGCTGTAGGGTATTCTCTCCAGTCACAACCGTCACATGTGGAAAGATACCTTACAGTGTTTGCTCCTCCTCCAAAACCGCCTGTGCTGACCAAATCTCCGTCTGCTGTTAGGCCGCCTGATGAGCACCATGTGTCGGTTTGAAGCTGTCATATAAAAGGAATTAGATTGTTTATGGTGATCAGCTAAAAAAAATAAAAAATAAAAAATTTGCTTGAAAAAACCACTGGATCAAGTTCCTGAAAGATAAATAGTTCTCAAGTTGAATTGGTTAGAGCTTTAAAGGGTTTTCAAACTGGAATGTCATTTTAAAAATGCAAACAATTAAGTGTAACAATTATAAAATGGTATTCTAACATATGTAGAATGCACCTTTAGGGCTGTCAGTTCTGATGTTTCAAAGTCGAATAGAACTGAATGGCACCAACAATCCAGTTCACCGGTTATGTGGTCAGCAACACGGCAAGGCATCTTCTGAGGAGGCAACGGAATCTTTGATGTCCTCCAAACAGTGGCATCGTACATCAAAACCTTGTTAATTTTCGGAAGCAAGATGGCATGCATAGCTGAGACACCGGAATTTGCAGATACAAGCTCCCATATGCCGTTGTATCCAGTTTCAGCAATTTTGTTGCCGTCGTCATTGGCATCATTCCCCGTTTCAACTTTTTGAATAGCCTTTGGTGCATCTCCGAAGTCAAAGAAAGGAAGTGAGAATATGTGAGCATACGCAGAAACGATCAAGAGTGGGAATACGCAAAACGCTTTGAAGATGATTGCCATTTTGAAATGGCTTCAATTTTGGATCCACAATGTTCGTAGAATAATTCTTTCTATTTGTACTGTTCTCTTCAACCCTTTACTCGTATCCTAAGAACGTTAGATTGCACAAAGTTGGCACAACGATATGCCAAAATATAGTGTGTTGTTGATTTTTAAGAAACTAATTGTACGGTTGTTAGGTCTTCATCATAGGTGGAAATGACAAGGTTTTTTAAACGATCAAAACGAGTCAGTTTCTTATCGGTTGGTTAGTAATTGCCAGAGATATCAGTACTAATTGGATGGCAAATGGGATCCCGGGCACAACATGCCACGGTCGGGCAGGTCTTTTTCCAAGCCTAGAAATACTTATAAAATTTTAAAAATAAATATTTAAACATTTTTAATAGTTAAAAAAATTAAATATTTTATCTTTTTAGTGGCCTTTTGGATTCGGCCTTAAGATTTTTGTTATAAATAATTAATGTATTTACAAATAAAATTGGCTGTATTTGAAAAATTAAAATAAATAACTAGGCTGGCCTGAACATTATGACTTGTTTGGGATTGAGGTTGAACAACTATATTTTAAAGGTAACAACGCTAAAATATTTAGTAAATACTAGCTGCTGTAAGTTGGAAATTAAATTTATTTGATTTTATACTTGTATAATGAAAAACGTATTATATCTCTATTAATTTTGTTAAAATTATAATTTAAAAATTATATTTAATACATAATATTAACTTTTATTTCATATTTATAGTTTTTTTTTTTCATAATAGCTGTATCTTAAAACTATCACACCTTAATTATAAATAGGACCTTAAAGTCTAGGCACGTTCATCCAACCATTCGGTTGATCCTTTATGTCATTTTCAAAAATATAATTAGACAAAATGACACCTAAATTCCTCACACTTTTCATATTTCTCACTCATGTCTCTAGATTATTTAATTACTCACTACATCTTTGATGTTATGATTTCAATGTTCGAACTTAATTTACAATTGAAGAACAAATGGCATTTTTTAACAAACAAAATTTCCCATACTTTTTTTCAAGCACATCAAACAGGATGGCGTTTGTTTTCTCATATATTACATTTATTTATTTTAATCTAAAATCTAAAATTTTGAATACATACGAATTTAATTGAAATCTGAAAAGATATTTATTTATAAATCTGAATTATATGTATGTCTATTTTTTTACATCAGAATAAAATATATAAAGATAATCAATTATTATTTTCTACATAGTTATATTTTAAGATAGTATTGACAAGGAAATATATATATATATATATATATATATATAATAATAATAATAATAATAATAATAATAATAATAATAATAATAATAATAATAATAGAGAGCGTACTCCAAACCCATTTCAGCCCTACATGAGTAAATAAAAAGTGAACTAATAATAAAATTGTCCCAAATTTTGAATTAATGACAAACTTACCATAAAAATTTTCCTTGGTGGTTGAAATGGGGTTCATTTTTCTATTTAAATAAGGTAAAATAATTTGGTTGATCAGGGAATTTACATTTGGTTAAGTGTTGAGTCAACAAAATTAACCGCATTTAAAAAAAAATGAATTTGAATGTAGTGCTGAGTTGATCTATGTTCAACTTTTCATAATCTTCTGTGACATGTGCATGTATAGTCATATATGGTTAAGGTTTAATTAATTTTATATAATTATCCAATAACTACCGATTGTATATTTCTAAAATATTAGCAAAAAGATCAAGTCAACACTGAATGTAAATTGAAAAAAAAAACCCAACTCTATTCAAACTATTATAAAAAATTTTGGTGTTAATTTTTTTTGAAATATTATAAACTTTCATATAAGAAAATTACAGAAGATGATACGTTCTTGGGGAACATCCTCCATCTAAATTTGGGGATTATTCTCAAATGACGAGGCCATCATAGCCAACATGTGCGCCACAATATTGCACTCTCTAGGAATAGCTCTGACAACAGGACACTCTCCCTCTGAAATAAGCTTACAAATATCTGCTATTGTCCACATAATTTCATACCTGCTAGCAATGTTTCCATTAATTAGATTGATAACATTCACTGCATCAGATTCAATTTCCAATGGCCAAAGCCTTGTGTTCTTTGCCAATTGCACACCCTCTTGTATTGCCATAGGTTCCACTTGCTCCGCATCGCCAATCATTTTTATTCTTTTAGCTCAGGAACCATAACTTTACTAACGGAATTTCTGATTACTGCTCCTAATCCTGCAAGCCATTAGATAAATTTGTAGCTGTACTCATATACAGTTTGAACCTGTTCACTAGAGGAGGCTGCCGATTGATAGTTTGTAGGATTGTATTGGAGTGATTTTTAATTCAAAATTGAAAATGAGCTTATTGGAATTCTTCCAACAAGTGCACTGCACGGTTGAGGGTCAATTGTAGTTCAAAATATTCCCCATTGTTTGTTTCGTGAGGTCTAGATTGACCAAGATATCATAACAATGGCTAAAATTGGATTATACAGTTTTCGGGTAAAAAAAAAGAAGCATACAATTCGAACAATAAAAGTTATATTCATTAGAAAAACCCAAAAGAAAAATGATACGGAGAGAACATTTTTGAAAAGGTTCTTGCCTATTGTGCCTGGTGTAAGCACTTGGGCACTCTGTTGATGCTTATTAGCCCCAGTAGCCTGTTGGTCAGGTGCAGAATATAATTGTTTTGGATAAGGGTAAAAAGCCTTTGTCAGATGCAGATGTATAACCTCGAGTGGCTCTTGTTCCTTAGTATATAGTTGTTGAAGATAATCAGTCCCAAGGGTCGAGTTTCATTCTCTTTTATTATTTGGATATTACTGCCCACGTTCCTGTGGATAAGGGTTAGAGCTCTGATTTAGTTTTACAGCCTAACTCGATTATTGATAATATTGTTCCTTTTACTGAGGCCCTGGATGTTAAGGTTCAGGATTTTAAGGCCCAGATTGCTAGTGAGCCTAGGATTATGGTGATTTCTCTCTACAGAACCCAATCGATGTGATAGGTGACGGCGATAATATGGTTTTGGATGATCCAGATGCTCAGAGGGTATCCGCAGGCTTTACTTTTTTCTCATCTACGATAGATGATATTTGCATGGGTTCCAATTCCCAATCTGCAGAGATTCCATCTCATTTTGATAAAGATTTTAGTTCTGAAGGGAATGGTATAGTTGATAAATACTTTTATCTAAGCGTGAGGATACTTAGGGGCATGGTTTTAGCCCTAACGGGAAGATGATTTGTGGCAATTCGCTGAGCACATCCAGCACTTCAAGCACGAGAGCGCGACGAGGACGCCGCGAGCTTAGGTGGGGCATTATGTTGCGGACCGCCCAATTCGCTAGCCCAATTGCCCACAATTTCGGGCTAGAGAGCCAACACAAGGCCAAGAGTGCTAGCTTGGCCCAATTCCGGAAGGTTCTAGGCAACTCTAGCACATGTGAACATGTAAATATTCTAGAATACTTTATACAATTCCAGCACATGCAAATAGCTAGGAAATTGTAAAATACTCTAGAGTTTGACCAAGTTAGGCAAAGTTAGGCAAAGCCTCCCCTATAAATATGGGATGGCATTAAGCATTTGTATCCAACAAGCATTGTAATCTCTCTTTGTGTAATACAAGTTTCTTTGGCTCAATTGCTCTCTTCTCTTGTTCGAGAATCTCTAGGCTTACTTAGCAACATTCGGCAAAGTTGTCTAAGTGCCGCACGGGTTAGCTGCGCAAAACACTCATCCCGTGACAATTAGCTCACCTTAATATGATTTCTTTTGTTATTTTTTAACTCGTTTTTTTTTTTGGCTTGGAGGTTTTAGTCTATATCTCCCTCCAAATATTTTTATTTACATTTTTATTTTAATTTAGAGAAAAGAGGGTCTTGTCTAACCTCTCCATCCTATGGTGGTTTTAAATTAAGAAAAAATGATAAGGAGAGAACTCCCTCACTGAATTTTTTGACAACGACAACTTAAATTCTATTTTTGGACATTGCAATAAGGGAAATTATCATTTGTATACCCTTAGTTTAGACCATTATCAAAAATACTACAACACTTTGAGGGTGTATCAATCGTCCACCCTAAGTTGACAAAGTGTATCAACTGACCACCAAACCGTTAGTTGTCGTTTAAGTATGATGACGTCAGAAGGGTAATTTGGTCTTTTCATATGATACAAGTGATAATTTAAGGGTATACAAGTGATAAAAAGAGAATTTAAGGGTATACACGTGATAATTTTTAAGAGTAAAATCGTCAATTCACTGTAACTCCGTTAACTTTCAAACGGCAACTAACGGTTTAGTGGTCGGCTGATACATTTTGTCAACTAAGGGTGGACGATTGATATACCCTCAAAGTGTTGTAGTATTTTTGATAACAGAACAAATATAGGGTATATGAATGATAATTTCCCTTGCAATAATTATGAACAATTAAATCCACCCGCATATAACATTCTTACACTTTATCCTCAATAGTTTTGCTTATGAACAGGTTGTGAGAGAGCTTGATGTCGTTGGGATTATCATTGTTGAGAGTAAAAAGCTCGGTGGTTAGAATCTTACAAAACATTAATTATTAAGGTTCACTGGGGTAATTATCGGTGAAGACATTCGATGCTTAAGTCAATGCTATATAATAAGAGGGAAAATTCTATAATGTCGTGATTAAAATCATGGCATCAATGCCGTAATTATTTTATACCGTTAGATTAAATCAGCAGCACATAATAATTATAATATAATAAAAAGTTTTATATATTTTTTTAAAAAACAGGTTACAAACCAGTTAACATATTTTTTACTAGTTAAAATAAAAAAAAATTATTTTTTTTGTAATTGATTTATTTTAAACTCACTCATTCACGTTAATTAGGGATTGTGAGAGGGAAAGAGCTGCCGAGTATTTCTCCACCGTCAACTCGACGTCGTCATTGTACCGCCATTCTGTTCCATCAGGTGTTGGGGGAGGGGCAGAGGCTATTGCCCAGTGGCCAAGTCGAAGAGGCTGAAGTTCGTTAAATTCCAAAACACATAATCCTTGCAAACTGGAAGGGGCGAAGGTTGTCTTCGCATTGTGCTTTCTTTTTTTTTTTTCCTTATTTTTCGCAATCCGCCGCAAGCTAGACCGCCAATCAAGTTAGCCAATTCTCTGTATTGGTTTTGTCTTTTAGTATTGATTTATGGGAATTCCTTTTTCCACATTGATTTTCTTTTTATTTTTTTTATATCCACTTGATTTTCTTTCATTCATTCTTTTTTATTCTTTGGTTTTCTTCATCAAAATTTATTGTTTTCACATGTTATCTTTATTATTTCATACTAATTAATTTCGTATTTGTAAATAATCTATTTACTGGACTTCGATACTAAGCAAGTTAATTTAACTTGATTAGATGTCTATTATAATAGTTTTTATGGTTTGTTGTAGGCAATTCTAACTTTACAGTTCTAAATGAACTTCAACATGATTAGATCTTGATATGTGTAAAGGACAACAATTGCATATGCTATTGACCCAAGAAAAAAATATGTAAATCCTCAGTTTGAGGTGCAAGTTTTCTCTCATATGTTTTTTTTTTATTTTGTAATTTATTTCATAAAAAAATTGGTTGTTAAGATCCCATTTCATCATTGTAGGTGTCAATGCAGCCGTAGTTTCCTTTTTAACAAACCCACTTAGAAAAAAATTATTTGTTTGTGGTTCCATTTTTATTTATTTATTTTTGAGTGATTTGTTGATGTGTTGAATTTGCGCTTGGATCTTACACATTGGTAGTTAATGCTGATGTTTTGATGGAACTTTTCTAAGTAGAGTCTTCAAGTTATTTGTTGAAATACCTTACAAAAACAAGTTTGCATATGTTCTATTATTCAAATATGAGGTATGAAAATGAATGCAATCCAAACACTATCCTTGCTTTGCAGTTTTTGTTAGAGCTCTGTTTCAAGGAAGCCTTGCTGCTGCTTCTGTGGATATAATCTTTTGAATTATTTTATGATATGATATTTTCATAATTTTGTGTAGGTTTGTATTTAATGCAAGTTGAGCATCTTGGACTAAGAAATAGAATTGGGGGAAAAAAAGTTGCCTATCAGCAAGAACTTGACGATCAGATAAGAAAAATTGGAATTAGTTTTTTCATAATCTTGATTTTGTGTCATAGTTGTCAGACTTTCATATATGTATATTTTATTTTAGTTTTTAACATAATTTTTATGCTTTAGCATTAGGTTGAAATGGAAGTGAGCGAATATTGTATTTGACCTTTCTATAGATCTAAATTGTCATTGGCGATTTGCTATGTTGGCAGCAGTTGTTTTATTACTATGAAATTACTTTGTGTCTTTATATCATTTAAAGGTTTGAAAGAAGTGAATGCCATTGAGAAAATAAAATCATTATTTTTATTATATGCAACAAAACTTATGTTATAAACTAATTAGCAAATCTTTATTTTCTTAGCTATTAATTTTTAATTGAATGTTGTATCGGTTCTTGAAAATTAATGGTGAAGTGAAAAAAAAAATCAGCAACTATTTTTTTCTATGATTTTCTTAATTTTTTAAAAATTTGTTTTTATTATATTCTATTTTATTAACAACCAACACTAGTTTGTATTACTCGAATGTTAATTTAAAATAAGAAAGGATCTTAATTCATATATATAAAAGAATTTACTGATTACTGTTAATGCTCAAAATAAGATAAAGGAAGAAATTATAAATATATACAATGATACCATTTGAGCAATCTCTATCCCCATTTAAAACTACCCGTCCATTATCCATCTCTTTTTATCCAACTACTACCAATTCTTGGCTAATAACTACCCAACATGTAGTTCTACCTAACCTGTGATTGTTAATTACTTGACCTTGATCTAAAAATTGCACCATCTTTTACCAATTTACCTATCTCTTATGACACTTATATTCATACTTAATCTATACTCGACTGTGATTGTGTATTTTTCTAATTTCTTGGGTAGGAAAAAAATGGACAAGAGAGCATATATTTAGAGATTAGGCACTTTTGTGGCATATATAAACCAAAAACTCATATCATATGCTCTTCTTTGCGAAGATTCCCTAACTTGTTAATTGAAGATAACATTGTTAGTTGAAGATTCTGTAACTAAAATTATTCGTGCCTCTATTATTGTTGATTTAAAAAATAATATTTTAATATTTTTATCTCAAATGATGGGACATTATTTGACACATTGGACTCTTTTCAATTTAATGATACTTTGTATTTAATTCATTCCTTATTTCATCTAACATTGTTTGATGAGTGTTGATAAAGTTATAAGCTTTTACATAAACTTATTTTATAATGTAGTCTAAATTTATTGGTTGAATGAAATTACAAAATAATAAAAACAAACAATGTAGGTCAAAAGCTATTTAATCCACTCAAATGAATTATGCTTCATCAATTTGTAGAAAATAAATTTATACAAGAGTTTGTATGATATGTTTTTTTTTTCCTAATCCATCATATATTTATGTTTTTTTGCTAAAAATCCAAATTCCAAAACAAAATAGAATGAATTATACATACTTTAGATAAATAAAAATAAGAATTAAGATGCAAATATATATAAATGGCAAAAAGACCCGGCCCAAATTTTGGCCTGATTGATTGGATTTAAATTTTTTAAGTTTTGACCTAAATTTAAGGGTCATGAATCGGGCTTGGGCCTAGATATTAGGACCCAATTAAATTAGGGTCAAGGTTCGAGCCATATATGCCCTGACCCAACCCGACCCTAAAACTTAAAAAAAATTATGTTTATATATGTTTATTATTCATATAATTATATAGTTGAGACATTGAGTAATTTTATACTTATGTTAGTTTAAATAAGTTCTAAAGCTTTTAAATTTTAATATATATGGGAAGGCTATGTTCTTTTTTAAATTTAAATTAATTAAAAATAAAAGAATCTTTAAAAAAAACTTTGGTCGGGCTCAATCTATCAAATAACCGGGCTCATTCAGGCTTCAAGCTTTTATTTCAATTATTGGGCTCGACTCAACCCATTGCCATCCATACTAACACAGTATTGATTCGTTATGAACTCATAGTTAAATTCATACTAATTCTAAATGTGTTACCATAATTTAAATCTCATAAAACCTAAAATTGTAAAATACACAAAAAGGTTTTCAAAGACTTGCAAAAGAATGCCAATAGTCTAACTCTATAACAATTTCACATTGGTTTTTGGTTGGGTCAACCCAATTAAACTAATGAAGGACCAATTAATGAAGGAATAAGGGGTAAATTAACTGCAGTGATAAATAGATCTTCAGAATTATTAAAGAAACAAATACTTAGAAATATGAAATATAACTTGAAAACTGACATTAAGTGAAAAATGAAACAAAAAAATTTGTGAACCACACATAAGACTAGTAAATTGAAGGAAAAATGGGTAAATTAATGTGGAGTAGTAAATTGGAACAAGAAATTGTAAATAAAACAAAAACTTAGAAAAATAACTTAAAACTTGTAAGTTGACACTAAGCATGAAATGAAATAAAAAATTGTAAACCATACATAGGATTAGTAAATTGAAGAAAAAGAATGATAAATTAATGTTGGAGTAGTAAATTACAACAAGAAATTGTAAACAAAATAAAAACTTAGAAAAATGACATAAAAAAACCACACATAGGACAAGTAATTGAAGAAAAAAAGGTAAATTAATGTGGAGTAGTAAATTAGAACAAGAAATTGTAAACAAAACAAGAACTTAGAAAAATGACATAAAACTTATAAATTGATGTTAAGTGTGAAATGAAATAAACAATTTGTAAACTACACACATGACTAGTAAAATAAAAAATAGGGGTAAATTAATGTTGGGGTAGTAAATTGGAAACGAAACAAAAGCCCACAAAAATTACATAAAACATGTAAATTAACATTAAGTGTGAAATGAAATAAAAAAATTTGTAAACCATACATAGGAGTAATAAAATAAAAGAAAAATGGGTAAACTAATATTGAAGTAGTAAATTGGAACAAGAAATTGTAAACAAAACAAAAATTTTTAAAAATTACATAGAACTTGTAAATTAGCATTAAGTGTGAAATGAAACAAAAAATTTGTAAACCACACATAGGACTAGTAAATTAAAGGAAAAATGGGTAAATTAATGTGGAGTAGAAAATTGGAATAAGAAATTGTAAATAAAACAAAAACTTAAAAAAATGACATAAAACTTATAAATTGACGTTAAGTGTGAAATGAAACAAAAAATTTGTAAACCACGCGTAGGTCTAGTAAAATAAAAAAAAAGTAAATTAATGTTGGAGTAGTAAATCAGAATAAGAAATTGCAAACGAAACAAAAACCTGAAAAAATTACATAAAACATGTAAATTAACATTAAGTGTGAAATAAAATAAAAAATTTGTAAACCACACACAGGACTCGTAAAATAAAAGGAAAATAGGTAAATTAATATTGGAGTAGTAAATTACTTTTTTGGAATTGTAAACACAACACAAATTTAGAAAAATGATATAAAACCTGTAAATTGTCATTAAGTGTGAAATGAAATAACAAATTTGTAAACCAAACATAGGACTAGTAAATTGAAGAAAAAAGAAGTAAATTAATGTTGTAGTGGTAAATTGGAATAAGAAATTGTAAACAAAATAAAAACTTATAAAACATGTTGGAGTACTTGTAAATTGACATTAAGTGTAAAATGAAACAAAAAATGTGTAAACTACACATAAGACTAGTAAATTAATAGAAAGAGAGAAAATTAATGTTGGAGTTATAAATTGGTTTTTAGAATTGTAAACAAAACAAAAACTTGTAATGGTTGCATAAAACTTGTAAATCAACATTAAGTGGTAAATAACACTATCGAAGATTTGATGCCTATAATTAAGGAAGATCTTTTGCATTTAATTTAAATAAAATAAGCTGAATTAGGAAATAGGATATTTAGCTGATCTGTTATTAATCTGTTTCTTAAAATTGTAGTATGGTTTTGTATTTTAGAAGCACTATAAATATCTTCTGTGTAAACGGTCTTTGCAGTACAAAAAATCAATAAGAAAAGTTCAATTTTTTGTCATAAAAACCTTCAAACACATTAATCTTGTAAATCACACATAGACTAGTAAATGTAACCTACAACTTGAACAAAAAAAGATAATTATTTGCTACTTAGGTAACAAGTTACCTATTTATTTACAATTAATGGTGGAGATTTTTCATTCAAATCTAACAGTCCATGTCCATTACGATATTGATGCCGTAATTTTAACTACAACATCATAGAATGACCCTAATAGCAGAGAAAAGAAGAGAAAATCCTTAAAGAATAGTATGCCCTTCTTCTAATATTTTGTTTTTCTTGTATCCCCTACCTATTAATCGTAGCCTAAGACTAATAATAAAAAGAACAATTAAGTTAAATAAGCTTATTCAAATTTAGTGAGTATTAGGACTTATGTTGTTTTATCATGGCCTCAGTCATAATAAGAAATATAATTAAGTTAAGGAAACTTATTTGAGTTCGGGAAAATTAGGACTTGTAATGTTTTATCATGAACTTGTTGTTGGATGTGGCCATTTGGGCTTGGTGGCTCACTCATTTATGTTAACAGGTCGGGTTTGGTAAAGATATGGATACAAACAAATTTGAAGGCAAACACATTGTTCAACAACACACACACACATCTAGTCCTTTAGTGAAGGTATTCGCATTTTAACAAAGTGAGGATACATACTAAAATATAAAAAATCACATATTTCAATACATTGAAAACTGTATTTTTTTGTCTTTCAGTGACATTCTCACTTTATTAAAATGAGAATATAGTACCAGAGAATTATTAATATATATGGGATAGGTTCAAGAGACACAATATTAAATAAAATTTTAAACACACATTTTTAACCATTAGATTATAACTCATTCAAGAATTGAAATTAAAACTGACATGGAATATATTAATTCAAAAAAATAATTAATTACTGTGGGTCTACTATGATAATAAATTATTTACCTATTCTTCTATTTTTTAATTAAGTGTTCCTCCACTTTTTTCTTTCCTCTATAATGTAGGAGAATAGAAAGATTTTTATCTCATATTGATTTACAATTTATAAGTGCTCAAAACTCATTTTGAAATTAATTTACGATAAATCTAACTTTTTTTTTTTATCGTGAACAATTCTTTCTTAAATTTCAGGAATTAAAATCGTGCTGTATATTGCTACAGAGTACAGAATGAATTTCAAATGATGCTAATATTTAACCAACTTGCAAAACGAACTAACAACGCATGTAAGATTAAAAACAAATTTTGCTAGAGATAATAAAAATGGATCAGGCCATCCCATTTGGTGAGTTTGGATCCTAAATCATCATTCTCTTCAATGAGACTAAAAGCGCGGTGGGAGATACGACTTTATTCCTCCTTCTATAATGATTCATCCCATAATCTATATTTTGAATAGACTCAATTCAAGTAATCTGCAAAAAGTCCTTTCTAAATCTTGCATGCTTAATCAAAGTGGAAATTGGATCTTCATAACTAGAATTCTTATGTTTCTTCTGCATAGTAAGGAAGAGAGAGAAACAAAATAGGGAAACACAATAAGGGAGGAGAGTAGTAAATAATTTATTAATATAATGGACCCATATTAATTAATTAATTAATTTTTAGAATTAATATATGCTATGTCAATTTTAATCTCAACCCTTGAATGAGTTGTAATCTAATGATTATATTGAAAAGTCAGCACCAAAAGCCAACTTTTCAACAAACATATAGCTAGCATGCAAGCTTGCCACAGCTAAAATGCAAGCTTGCTACAACTAGCATACAATGGGCAAATTGCCAAGTTGAGTTTTGGCCATTATTTAGATTATAGATAGAGAGGTGATGAGAACTTGAATGACATCAAAAAAAAAATTGAGAGAATTCTAAATTGAGTGAATAACAATTCAATTATAGAATTGTGAAGAGAGTGACCAATTGGAGAGTGTGTGTAATTGAGAGGTTTTTTTTCATGTTTGTGAGAGAGTACGAGGTGTATTTGGGTTCCAAGAAGTGAGATTTTCTTTACTCAAATATTGTACTCTAAAAATTGTTAGTTATATAATTATTTTCTCATACTCCTGTGGACCTAGGCATATTTCTGAACCATGTAACTTCTTGTGTCCTTTATTTTTTTGTGATTATTTGGTATGCTGGGTTTTGCAACCTACACATAACAAGTGGTATCAGATCCGACGGTTCGTACTGGGGGGATACGGCACTGTTCACTTATATAGTACTATTTACAAATACGGTGGAGACGACCATTTATACTTGGGAGACAATCTATTGTAAGTATCGTGTATTTATGCATGTCTAGAAAATTTTTGTCAACAAGACGATAAGAGTCTAAAGACTTTGGGTTTTAAATGGGACCATTGTGACCCCACCATTCTCTTGGAAACTTTCCTGGTGCATTTATTCACGCGAAATTAACATCATAGAGGCTGCTCTTTAAGTGAAAATAGTTCGTTGAAAAATGGTAGAAGGTGAAACTTCCAGAATTGGGGAAAGATCTACTAGACTATTTCAGGAGACACTTTACATGGGAGGCGAGATTTGTCAAATTGTCATCCAGCACATGTTATAGGAGGCCAAAAGATCGATGTTGAAAAGTTTGATGGGAAAATCAACTTCGGCATGTGGAGGCGTGAAGTTATGGATGCCCTTATTCAAATCAATCTCGATGTTGTTCTGAAAAATAAAAGACACTTGTATGACGAAGAAACTTAGGATCGTATGAATGAAAAAGCTTGTGGTTAGATTAGATCTTGCTTGACCAATGATGTGAAATATTTGGTGAAAGATGAGGAGTGTGTGATGACTTTATGGCGTACATTAGAGGAGAAGTATATATTAAAAAGTCTTGAAAATCGCCTTCATACAATGAGCCAAGTATATGGCTTTCGAATAAAGTATGGGGTGTCAATGCAAGATCATGTCTTAAGATTTGAAACGTTACTTCCTGATTTGAAGAATCTTGATGAAGATATTAAGGATGAAATCAAGGTTATGATTCTGTTACACTCATTACCAGAGGAATATAGTCATTTTGTGACTACCTTAATATATAGAAAAAGTGTGATCATCTTCAAAGATGTCTGCATATTATTGACCAATTTAAAATTTTGAAATAATGATAAACATTCCAAAAGAATATCATCTAAAGCTTTGTTAGCCAGAGAAAGGATGATAGAGAAAAAGAAGAAACGAGGTAGAAAGAATTCTCGGTCCAAATCGAGAAGTAGAAATATAGATCGAGATGAGTATGCCTTTTGTCATCAAAAAATCCATTGGAGGAAAGATTGTATAAAGGTTCAGAAGAGAGATGAGAAGAAATCAGAGGTAGCAAATATGACACATAAAGATGAAGACTCTGATTATTCACTAAGTATTATGCCTACAACATATGTGGCTAGTTTGAGTGAGTAGATACTTGATACTAGAGCAACGTATCATTTGTGTCCTATTAAGGAATGATTTACGAATTTTTGTAATTTAGAATCCGGTGTAGTTGTGATGGGAAATGATTAACTTTGTCGCACAAAAGGGATATGAACAATTCGACTCAAAATGTTTAATAGAATGGTCAGAGAACTGAAAGAGGTTAGATATATTTCAACTTTAAAGAAAAATCTAATTTCTGTGGGTGCTCCAGAAGCTAAAGGCTACAAGGTTGCTATTGAAAATGGCACAATAAAGTTTACGTATGGGGCTATGGTGATTCTACAAAAGGTTTGGTGTCACAATCTGTATTATTTGAAGGTAGGTACAACTGATGAAGCAAATGTTTCTGAGATGCACAGTCACACCACCAAGCTATGGCATGTACAATTGGGATAATTTGGAAAGAAATCTTTACAAACTTTGCTGAAGCACGGACTCTTAAAATGTACCAAAACCTGTAAATTAAAGTTCCGTGAGTATTGTGTATTAGGCAAGAAAACAAGGGTCAAGTTTAGTACGACTAATCACGATACTCGTGAGATCCTTAAATATATTCACAGTAATGTATGGGGACCAACTAAGACTGTATCAATTGGCGAAAGTAATTATTTTGTTACATTTGTTGATGATTTCTCTAGACGTGTATGGGTGTACACTATGCGAGAAAATGATAAGGTTCTAGAGGTTTTCGTGAAATGAAAGAAACTGGCGGAGACTTAAACTGGTAGAAAGATCAAAGTATTGCGTTTTGATAATGAGGGTGAATATACTTCTGATGCATTCTGCAAGTATGCTAAAGTGAGGGTATAAAAAGACATTTCACAGTGAGATATACTCCGCAACAAAATGGTGTGGCTAAGCCTATGAATCATACTTTACTAGAGAAAGTACGGTGTATGCTATCTAATATTGGTTTAGATAAAAAGTTTTAGATTGGGGTTGTGAGCTACGCAAGTCACTTGATAAATCGGTTACCTTCTGCTGCAATTAGAGGTAAAACTTTTATAGAAATATAGTCTGGAAAGCATACACAAGATTATGATTCCATTCATGTGTTTGGATGTCTAGCTTATTATCATGTAAAGAATGAGCCTCGTGCAAAAAAATCTAACTTTGTGGGATTTAAAGGTGGAATTAAATGTTTTAAACTTTGGTATCTTAAAGATAAAAAGTTTGTGTATAGCAGAGATGTCACTTGTGATGAAACTTCTATGTTTACAGCTTTAAGTTCTCAACAGGTGGAGAATAAGACCAATGAGATATTGCAGCGGGTGGAGTTTGATTTAACTCCATATGTACCAGTAAATTCTACATAAGAGAAGATTTCGATTTTGGAAAAGACCCCAAGAGTAGAAGAAGAAGTTGTTGATGTCCCACAAGAGGAAGAAACAACTAAAGATGTAGAAGATGAAAATGACAGTATAGCAACAAGGAGACCAAAAAGAGTGATAAAGAAACCTGGATGGCTTACTAAAGACATAGTGGTAGCCTATGCACTTCCAGTTATTGATGATGACATCCTCAACACTTTCGGTGAAGCATTACACATTAATGAAAGTAATCAGTAGAAGTTAGCCATGTAGGAATGGATGAAATCTCTCCATCAAAACCAGACTTGGGAACTTATGAAGTTACCAAAGGGAGAAATGGCTATTGGCAATAAATTGGTCTGCACGAAGAAGCAAAGATCTCCAAATTAATCAACTCTCCGATATAAGACAAAGCTCGTTGCGAAAGGTTTTTCTAAAAAAAAAAGGTATTGACTATAATGAAGTGTTCTCTTTAGTTGTAAAACATACTTCCATTCGTATCCAATTTGCCTTAGTAGCTGAATATGAGTTAATTTTACTTAATTGGATGTTAAGACAACGTTCTTGCATGTAGAGTTGGAGGAGGAAATCTATATGTCTCAGTCTTATGGTTTCAAAGTTGCTGGAAAGGAGAATCATATGTGCAAATTGATTAAATCTTTGTACGAATTAAAACAATCACCAAGGCAGTGGTACAAAAGATTTGATCAATTCATACAAGGGCAGAATTCACCAGAAGTGAACACGATCACTGTGTTTACTTCAAGAGATTACAAGATAGAGCTTTCATCTATTTGTTACTCTATGTCGACGATATACTTATAGTTTCGAAGAATAGAGCTAAAATTGAGAGACTAAAGAAGCAATTGGCTTCTTAGTTCGAGATGAAAGACTTGGATGATCTATAGAAAATACTTGAGATTGAGATTCATAAAAGCAAGAAGAATGAGAGCATGTGGTTGACTAAAAAATTTTATTTGAAGAAGATGCTAGAAAGATCCGGTATGGATGACAAAACTAAACTAATACGTACTCCTCTAGTTTTTTACTTCAAATTAAGCTCTTCTTCATGTCCTTTTTCTCAAAAGGAACACGATTACATAGCTCGTGCTCCATATGCTAGTGCTGTGGGTAGCCTTATATATGTTATGGTGTGCACAATGCCTGATATATCTCAAGCTGTCAGTATGGTTAGTCGATACATACATAATCTGGGTAAAGACCATTGACTTACGGTGAAGTGAATTCTCCAATATATGTATGAAACAATTGATTTTGGGTTATTAGTCAAGAAGAATTATGGTCAACAATGTGTTGGGTATTGTGATTCTGATTTTGCTGGAGACTTAGATAGGCGAATATCAACAACGAGTTTCGTATTCACATTGGGTGGAGGTCCGATTAGCTAGAGATCAATTCTACAATCGACAATTGCTTCGTCCACTACGGAAGCAAAGTACATGGCAGCAACTGAAGCTGTAAAGGAAACTATTTGGTTGAAAGGCTTATTATGTGATTTGGGAGTAATACAGGAGAACATTGCGGTCTTCTGTGATAATCAAAGTGTGTTATTTCTTGCAAAGAATCAAACATATCACGCTAAAAAAATATATATAGATGTGAAATATCATTATGTAAGAGAGACTATTGAGGGTGGTGATGTGTTATTAAAGAAGATCAATACCAAAGATAACCCATTAGATATGTTGACAAATGTTATTTCTGAAGTTAAGTTTCAACATTGCTTAAAGCTAATTCACATTCTTCGAATGTGTTGAGTTTGGAGATTATGTAAAAGAGATTATTGAGGGTGGTTTTGTGTACGTAGGCAGTCATAAAGATGCAACCACTTTGGGATGATGGTTCATTAGTAGTCGGTTCAGATTTGGCCATATCTTCGCCGAGGTAGAGAATTGTTGAAAAGTCAGCACCAAAAGCCAACTTTTCAACAAACATATGGCTGACATGCGAGCTTGCCACAACTAACATGCAAATTTGCTATAGCTAGCATGCACAATGGGCAAATTGCCAAGTTGAGTCTTGGCCTTTATTTAGGCTATAAATAGAGAGGTGATGAGACATTGAATGACATCCCAAAAAAAAATTTAAGAGAATTTTAAATTGAGAGAATAACAATTCAATTATAGAATTGTTAAAAGAGTGAGAAATTTGAGAGTGTATGTAATTGAGAGGTTTTTTCTTTCAAATGTGTGAGAGAGTACTGGGTGTATTTGGGTTATAAGAAGTGAGTTTTTTTTTTACTCAAATATTGTACTCTAATAATTGTCAGTTATATAATTATTTTCTCTTACTCGAGTGGACGTAGGCATATTGCCGAATAACGTAAAATTCTCGTGTTCTTTATTTTTCTGTGATTATTTGGTGCGCTTGGTTCTACATTCCGCACACAACAGATTAAAAATGTATAGTTAAAATTATGTTTAATATTGTGTCTTTTAAACCTATCCCTATATATATTACAAAGAAAAACGTCCATATTATGGATAAGAAAAATACTTTTTACATGATTTTTATACATTGAAATAGGTTATGCCCTGAGAATATACCATTAAGTTAACCGCATCCAACAAAAACCGAATAAGTAATTTCAATTAAATCATCCAAGAAATGGTTGGTTCGCTAAAAATCTTCTTTCAAAAAGTCGTCCATCCATCAAGTGCTCGATATATTAGTGTGATGCTCACAGTGACTATCTTCTTCATTTATTTAACATAGCAATGGCTGAAATTTCCGTTGATAAGATCCTCTACGACAATGCAACATGAATGCATACGGCTGGAAATTAAGGTTGTTATTATAGACAAATTAAGTAAGTAATTTTTCTAAAATATTTAAGAAGATACTAAGATACAGGACGATTATAATATAAAATAAAATAGGTCAATGGTCATAATATTTGAAACCGATTACTTAGGAAAGCCAGACATTTTGTAAGGCAAAATGGGCAGGCATTGACTTGGTTACATAATTTAGCTGCGTGAAAAGAGGAGAAAAAAACAGTAAATTAGAGTTGGGGCGCAGGGCTTTAAATAGAGCGGAGAGACAGAGATGTACGAATGAAGCAATTGTCTGCTATTTCATAATTAATCTGCCATTGTTGCCACAGAGCAATGGCAAAAGCAAGTAGCAAGAAAGTGCAGAGTCTGATACTGTTGGCTGCCGTGTTATTGTTGGTTAATAATGCGGCGGCAGCACCTGCAGGTGGATTCCTTGGGTCATGGGAGTTGATTTCACAGAATGCAGGGATATCGGCAATGCACACGCAGTTGCTTCCGAAAACTGATCAAATTGCAGTCTTCGATGCTTCGGTATGGCACATCTCAAGGCTACAACTGCCTCAAGAGAAGAGGCCTTGCTTTTGGCACCACAACAAACTTACGAACCAGACCGCAGAGGATTGTTGGTGCCATTCGATATTTTACGACTACAATAAGAACGCGGTTAAGGCACTTAAGGTACAATCAGACACGTGGTGCTCATCGGGAGGGCTGTCCGCGGATGGACGATTGGTTAGCACAGGAGGTTTCCAGTATGGAGCAAAAGCAATAAGATATCTGTGGGGTTGCGACACATGCGACTGGGTTGAGTACCCCGAAGGACTTGCCGAACCTAGATGGTATTCAACACAGGTTATGTTATCCGATGGTAGCTTCCTTGTTTACGGTGGCCGGGACGCCTTTAGCTACGAGTACGTTCCCGTTGAAAAGGAATCCAACAAGGCTGCCATCGCCTTCCCGTTTCTCTTTGAAACGCAGGATTTTCTCGAGAGACCTGGGAATCCCAAGGGAAGATTTAGGCTTGAGAACAATTTGTACCCTTTTGTCTACCTTCTCCCCGACGGTAACGTCTACGTTTTCGCCAACAATCGCTCCGTTGTCCACGATCCGAAAGCTAATAAAATCATACGTGAGTTCCCACAACTCCCCGGTGGCGCCCGCAGCTATCCCGCAACCGGAACCTCCGTGCTGCTTCCCTTGTATCTTCCTCGCGACACCAACAAACCTGTTGATGCTGAAGTGCTGATATGCGGTGGCTCGGTACGCGAAGGTCTGTATCTAGGAGAGGAAGAAAAAAGATTTGTGAATGCCTTGGATGACTGTGCAAGAATGGTGGTTACAAGCCCGAACCCAGAATGGAAGATAGAAAAGATGCCAGCACCCAGGACTATGGCTGATGGAGTCCTTCTTCCAAATGGGGAGGTCCTCATTATTAATGGAGCAGACCTCGGTTCAGGAGGATGGCATTGTGCAGATAAACCTAGCTTGAAGCCCATGTTGTACAGGCCTAATGCGCCAGAGGGCCAGAGGTTTGCAGAGTTGGCCCCTACAGACATTCCAAGAATGTACCACTCAGTGGCTAATTTACTACCTGACGGTAAAGTCTTTGTGGGTGGCAGCAACGACAATGACGGATACTTTGAGTTTGCCAAATTCCCAACCGAGCTCAGGCTCGAGAAATTCACTCCTCCGTACTTGGCTCCGGAGTATGCTGCCTTAAGACCCGCCATCTTGGAAGATCAATCCGATAAGGCAGCTACGTACGGCAAGTGGGTCTACTTGAGGGTTAAGTCATCTGAGCCGCTAACCATCAATTACGTCCAGGTCTCAATCGTTGCACCACCTTTCGTTACACATGGCATCTCCATGAATCAGAGGATGCTTTTCTTGTCCGTCATCGAGCTCAAGAACAATGTTGCCCCAGGGGTTGACGAAGTTGTTGTTGCCGCCCCACCCACCTCAGCACTTGCTCCTCCTGGTTACTATTTGCTTTCTGTAGTTAACCAGGGAATTCCAAGCCATTCAATATGGTTTCATCTCAAGTAGATGATCATCCCGGGATAACTATATTTTTCCACACCCCATGCATGCATGCATTCATTCATTAATTAAAAGCTTTTTTTGATTATTGTTTCTTTATCTTTCTTCCCTTTTTTTTCCTTTTTTTTTCATGTAAATCTTTGGGGTTACGTTGTGTGCGATTCTCGAGGAGAGGATACCCCATTTCTTTGAATTGAATTCAAATTATAAATTCTTTGATTAATTTCAAACAAATTTTTTACGATTTCAATCACAAATTGGCTAGCTGATCGAAGTACGTTGTAAGTTGTAACTCGTCCCGAACTGTAATCCCGAGTTGAAAATTATTTACACACGCAATAACTCTAAATCTATGTGTCTTTATGAAGTTCCAGTGTGTTGAGTTAGGTTTGCATGTAATCTGAAGGTTGTGTTCGTAGCAATTCATCATGCCTTTGACGGTTTTTTTTTTCCGCTCTTAATTTCCAGTTATATTTTATCTTATTATAACATTATTTTCATTTATTACATTTTTTTTTGAATGAATGTCAAAATATGAGGTTAATTCATTAAAATAAAAATCAGTGCAAATCTAGAGAACATAACAAACCTTGCCTGTAAAATAGTCACCAAGTTAAAAAGCAACAATAAGTGCAAAAGTAGCAAGATAAATGAACAGAACCGCAAAGCAGAAAAATCATTTGGATAATTGGACAAAAGCTTGGAGATGGCTTGTGGCGGAGAGTCCCACCATGTAAAATTACCACAATGGACTCCAAATTAATATAAAAACAGGTGGCGATATTTTCACCCATTATTTTTTTAAAATCTATCCAACTTTATGAAAATAATTATTTCTAGCAAGTGGCATGAGTTTACCAAATTGTGTGGTGGAAATATTACCATCCTATAAAAAGCAATAATAATGATGAGAAAAAATAAGTATAGCCTCCTAGTTGCTTGATGAAACTAAGAAAAACCTTTATGATGCTTGAAAATAAGTCCAAACCGCTACCGTTATAAGGTGTTAATTTTATTAATTAATTTTTACTAACCCATTGTCTAAAAGTTGGTTATAGAATTTGAATATTTTGGTAATGTAAATAAAGTACAATGACTTATATACTTTTAGTGATTGAATTATTTTAATAATAAATTAATTTTTACTATCAATTAATTTATTTGATTAATTACATTTACTAATTAGTTAATGTATCACCTAACTAAAATTCATAAAGAATTGATTACAGAGACAAATAGAGCATGAATAAGAGGCATTTCATTATAGATGAAAACTTTAATGATTAAAAATACAAAGCTTTAGCTTATTTATACACAGAAACAAAAGGGACAGCTAACCTAAGGGGTTACATTTGGAAAGAACTACAAAGTTGATCCATATATACAACAATCATTGGCCAATCATTTTGAGCTTCTAGATTCAGGATAACCATTTTGCAAGCTCAATAAGTCCAGCTCATTTTCCACATCAGCTGACTCTAGAAAAGAGTAGCTCAGGTGGCATGCCAACATGGCTTCAAGGACAGTTGTTGACTTTCTACAGCTGCTGCTTTCAACACTCTCTCTTAAACTCAAGGTCTTGTCAAAGACTTTAAGTTTGCTCTTAAAATGGCTGAATTAGTAATACCTTGGTTAGAACATGTACAATTTGATCTTTATTGGCAACAAAGCTTATCTTCACCTCTAGTTACTTTGTCTCTAATGAAATGAAGATATATATGAAAATGTTTAGTGTTTGAGTGATACACAATATAGGCAGCTATAACTGTTGCATTGGTGCTATTACTTAGAAACATTGGAATCCTTTCAACTTCTATCTTTAACTCATTAAGTAAGGAAATAATCCATGTGATTTTAGTACTATATAAAGCCATAGCTCTGTATTTAGATTCTGCAGTGGATCTTACAACCATACTTGTTTTCTTCAACTCCATGGAACCAAATTATCTTTTAAATATACACAATAGTCACTAATTGATCTTTTTTTCAATTGAATCACCGCCCAATCTATGCCTGTGTAGGCAACAAGGTCAAAATACTCTCATTTTTTTTTTAATTTTAAACATATATTCATTGTGTTCTTGAGGTATCTTAGTACTCTCTCTTATGCTATCTGATTTTGTCGCCTGGGGATTTGACATGAATTTGCTAAGCTTGTTCATTAAGAAAGCAAGCTCATACCTTGTAAGTACTACATATTACAGACTTCCTATGACACTTCTGTAGAGTGTAGGATCATGAAATTTAATCCATCATCCTTTTTTAGCTTTTTTGAAGTGCTGAAAAGAGCTTCTATACCTTTGTAATCAGTCATCTCTGTCTTAGCCAACAGATCTTGAACATACTTGGTTTGAGAAAGTAAAATGGTATTCTAATTTCTGATAAATTGTATCCCAAAAAAGAAGTTTAAGTCTCCAAGATCCTTTAAGGCAAAAGTTTTATTTAAATTCTCTGGCACTGCTTCAATACCTTTGCTATTGTTGCCAGTGATTATTATGTCATCAACATAGATAAGTATAATAAATATCTTTGACTTTACTTTTTTACATAATAATGATGTGTCACACTTGAAGTTCTCAAATCCCTAAAACTTTAGAGTACTCTTTAACTTATCAAACTATGCCCTGCGGTTGGGCTGGCTTCAGTCCATACAAGGTTTTCTCCAACTTGCATATATGTTTTGGCTTGCTTCTATCGTCAAAACCTTCAGGTTGTGGCATGTACACAGTCTCTGTCAAGTCACCATTTATAATGGCATTATTTATGTCTACTTGTCTCAAAATTCAATCATTGTTTACTGCCAAGGTTAAGATAATTAGGATTGTTGCAACTTTGGCAATTGGGCCGAATATATCTTTAAAATCAAGACTTGGGGTTTGCATGAATCCATTTACACAAGCCTATCCTTATACTTGTTAATAATGTTATCTGGATTCTTCTTCACTCTGTATACCCACTTATTTCCAATTAGCTTGTAATTTTGAATGTTTGGTATCAAGATCCAGGTTTCATTTTTCATCAGGGCATTGTATTCATCCTCCATTTTAGTTCTTTTAAGACTTCAATGGTGTTTTGGGGTAAATTAGTCTGGATTTTCATAAACATCTAGTATAATTTTCGTTTAAAATTAGTTGTCTTAGACCTTGTTATCATAGGACGATAGGGCAAAGCTTTTTGTGTAGAGATATTTTAAGTGTTTGGTTCTGTAATGGAAGACAGAGTATGGTTGACTTTTAAATTGTTTGGCTATGACTGGTGAGTTGAGTGAGATTGAGGTGAGTGATTACTTAATATTGCATCAGTGTCCAAAATCTATTGTATTTTATTTTGGACAGGACTTAGGGCATGTTTCATGTTTTCGGTAGTGTCTTGAGAGTGGCTACGAACTATTACTACCCCTGTGAAATCATGAGAATCATCAATAGAAAATGATACAACTTAAAACCTTTAAAAAAAGGACCAGCAAAATCACTTTGACTTGTGGACACTTGTTTGTTGAAATTTTGATCATTTGAAAAAGGAAATGAGTTCTCATTTAACCTAAAACTTGCTGAAATGTAGACTCTACCTAAATGATTCATACAAACATATTATTTATGAGCAATGTAGACTCCTAACAGAATGCATTTTGAAGTGTGAAAGTCAAATTTGTGTTTGTTGTATAGTCTTAAGAAAGTGAAGCATTCACAGTTAAAAAAAAAACCTTCATATATGAATAATCTGGTTTGAAAGAATATAGTAGTTCAAATGGGATTCTGCTCTTACACACAGGCGAAACTAGTCTGTTAATGATAAATGTAGCATAACTGAAAGCTTTCTATTAATGTTTCAATGGCATTTGGGCTTGAACCAGCAATGTAAGGCCAATTTCTATAATTTGCACATGTTTTCTCTCAACCTTGCCATTTTTTCATACAAATAATGATATAAGATTTGTTGAGTGTTAGAAAATGTATATTTATAAAGGAGAAAATCATCATTTTACATTTCAAGTCTTACTAACATCCTTACTTTTATATATTTAAGCTTTTTGTGATTTAATTATGTGTGTTTTATTTTTATTAAGTATTTTATGTATTTTAGGGGCATCATGGTTATTTCACAATGAACGAGAGATCAGACGGCAAAACGGACATCACTTTTAAACTCAGGACAGTCAAAAATCTTAGAAGGAGCATAAAATGAAAAATGGTATTATTCATATGTATGGTACTGTTCATGATACTGTTTACGACACTGTTCACACAGACGGAACGATAACATGGCATTGATCGATTATGTGGCGTTGACTGATGAAGTGTCAAAATTCTATTGGACAAAATTCTTATGCACTGTTGATCGGTGACGTAGTGGACCAAAAATCGTGTGTATGGTACATGCATATACACGGGATTATTCACTGTTCAAACCACGTCACTATTCAAGCCGGTTGATTGTTCAAACCGCGTGGTCATACCGTATCACTGTTCAAACCGCGTGGTCAAACCGCGAACTGTTGACTGATGACGTGACGCAATCCTGAGCGTCCAAACTGTTTTTAATCTAATGGCTATGATTTACTCAATGTATCTATAAAAAAGGGGCCTCCCCCCTAATTTGGCATCACTAAATCCCTTTTTGGGCTCCATTTTCTGTAATTTCTTCCCCATCTTGTATTTTCTATGTATTTTAATAAATTTTCATTTTGCCCCTAGTTCAATTATGAGTAGCTAATTTTCTTTCAAGCTTGGGTTGAAGGTGAAGTCTCAATATGTGTTATGGGCTTTATTTGGTAAATTTACTTTCTCTTCCCCTCTAATTATTGTGGATGTTTTGACTTTTCGTCGACAAATAATAATAATTTTGTCTAAATACCGCTCTGGTTTCACCGGCTCCCTAGTACAAGGTTATTATTATTTGGCACGATAAGACCTTAGCACCATGTTGATTAGAGTGTGGTTCATGAGGTGTGAATTCCCCACTCATGATTTAATTGGCACTGATACGGAATATTTAGCCCATGGTGCATGTTGATGCGGATTCAAATACCCAAGCGCTTCAATTATTATAGTTTCCACTTTAATTTAATTCTGCCATTTCAATTTAAATTTTAGGATATTCCAAATTAATTTCACCATAAATCCAACCACCTACTTAGAAAATTAATTCTACATATAATTAAAATCCACCTCATCGTGGGATCGACACTCGTCACCGTTAATATATTCTACAATAGATTCGTGCGCTTGCGAGTTCAATAAAATTTGCACAACAAATTTTCGGCGTTGTTGCCGGGGAGGTAAGTTATTTTAATTCATAGAATTAATTTTTGTAAATAATTTCTTTTAATTATTTTCTTGTAATTTTTTTTATTTAAAAAAAAGTGAATCTACATTTAGAGGTAAGAATTTCTTTTTTCTGTTCTTTAAAATTCTATAATTTAATTTTCAAGTTATTTTTTCTTTGTAATTTTTTTGTTTATCTTATTAATTTATTTTTAGTTAATTTATTTCACGTATTTGTTTTAGTGTGTTTTTATAGAAATGTTGTAACAATGTGATAAGGTTAGTACCACAATTTCTCCTTCTTCTTTATTTTTATTTATTGTGTTCCTATTTTTTATGTTCTTTACATGTATGGTCGAAGGTCATTATTACCTAATCTTGAACCTATAGATCTTGAACTTGAAAAAATACTTCGCACACATAAACACGTTGTAATTAAAGATAAAAGTGAAATGGATTTGCAACAACAACAAGCACCACATGAGAGGCCATTTAAGGACTACTTTAGTCCCTTAACTAATTTGAGCACATCTTGCATAAAATACCCAAATATAGCTACTAGGAGTTTTGAACTAAAACATAGTGTGCTAAATTGTCTCCCCATATTTTATGGTCTAGAAAATGAGGACCCATATAATCATTTGAATGATTTTCATGCTATTTGTCAAACTTTTAAATATGAGAATTTTTCAGACGATGATGTTAAACTTAGACTATTCCCATTTTCTTTAAAGGATCGAGTTCGTTCATGACTCAATACATTGCCTGCTAATAGCATTACATCATGGGAACAAATGGCAACAAAATTTTTTAATAAATATTTTTCAATACATAAAACCAATGCTATTCGCAGGGAAATCTTAAAATTTACCCAGAGAGAAGACGAGTAGTTTTTCGAAACATGGGAGCAATTCAATGGGCTACTTTTGAAGTGTCCACATCATGGGTACGAGAAATGACACCAATGCCAATACTTTTTGGAGGGATTAATCCCACATGTTCAAGAATGGCTAATGGCAAAGAGTGGAGGAGAGCTAATGTCAAAAAGTGCATCAGAGATTTGGCAGTTCTTCGAGTGACAAGCGGATAATTCCCAACAATAGAGTCGATCGCTCAGGAATACTAAAAGAATTAAGGGAGTGAATGAGGTTCACATTGGCGAGTCAAGTTCGGGAATTAAAGAAGTCAAAGAAATGGTTGAAGGTCTCTCTCGACAAATAGCATCGTTATCGACTGCTAAATCAACAGAACACAACCTTGGCGTCAAACAACATCGTTACCGACTGCTGAATCAACAGAACACAACCTTGGCGACAAATAACATCATTATCGACTGCTGAATCAACAACATCATTATTGTTTTATCTTGCTACTTTTGCGCTTATTGTTGCTTTTTAACTTGGTGACTATTTTACAGGCAAGGTTTATTATGTCCTCTAGATTCGTACTGATTTTTATTTTAATGAATTAACCCCATATTTTGACAATCATTAAAAAAATGTAAAAAATGAAAATAATTTTATAATAAGATAAAATATAAGTGGAAATTAAGAGCGGAAAAAAAACCGTCAAAAGGCATGATGAATTGCTACGAAGTACGAACACAACCTTCAAATTACATGCAAACCTTCAACCATTTCTCAAATCTCTAAAGTTTTAGGGATTTGAGAACTTCAAGTGTGACACATCATTATTATGTAAAAGAGTAAAGTCAAAGATATTTATTATACTTATCTATGTTGATGACATAATAATCACTGGCAACAATAGCAAAGGTATTGAAGCAGTGCCAGAGAATTTAAATAAAACTTTTGCCTTAAAGGATCTTGGAGACTTAAACTTCTTTTTTGGGATACAATTTATCAGAAATTAGAATACCATTTTACTTTCTCAAACCAAGTATGTTCAAGATCTGTTGGCTAAGACAGAGATGACTGATTACAAAGGTATAGAAGCTCTTTTCAGCACTTCAAAAAAGCTAAAAAAGGATGATGGATTAAATTTCATGATCCTACACTCTACAGAAGTGTCATAGGAAGTCTGTAATATGTAGTACTTACAAGGTATGAGCTTGCTTTCTTAATGAACAAGCTTAGCAAATTCATGTCAAATCCCCAGGCGACAAAATCAGATAGCATAAGAGAGAGTACTAAGATACCTCAAGAACACAATGAATATATGTTTAAAATTAAAAAAAAAATGAGAGTATTTTGACCTTGTTGCCTACACAGGCATAGATTGGGCGGTGATTCAATTGAAAAAAAGATCAATTAGTGACTATTGTGTATATTTAAAAGATAATTTGGTTCCATGGAGTTGAAGAAAACAAGTATGGTTGTAAGATCCACTGCAGAATCTAAATACAGAGCTATGGCTTTATATAGTACTAAAATCACATGGATTATTTCCTTACTTAATGAGTTAAAGATAGAAGTTGAAAGGATTCCAATGTTTCTAAGTAATAGCACCAATGCAACAGTTATAGCTGCCTATATTGTGTATCACTCAAACACTAAACATTTTCATATATATCTTCATTTCATTAGAGACAAAGTAACTAGAGGTGAAGATAAGCTTTGTTGCCAATAAAGATCAAATTGTACATGTTCTAACCAAGGTATTACTAATTCAGCCATTTTAAGAGCAAAC
>NW_006263303.1:6932982-6946671 GCF_000493195.1 Citrus x clementina | reverse complement strand
TGTCTCATCACCTCTCTATTTATAGCCTAAATAAAGGCCAAGACTCAACTTGGCAATTTGCCCATTGTGCATGCTAGCTATAGCAAATTTGCATGTTAGTTGTGGCAAGCTCGCATGTCAGCCATATGTTTGTTGAAAAGTTGGCTTTTGGTGCTGACTTTTCAACAATTCTCTACCTCGGCGAAGATATGGCCAAATCTGAACCGACTACTAATGAACCATCATCCCAAAGTGGTTGCATCTTTATGACTGCCTACGTACACAAAACCACCCTCAATAATCTCTTTTACATAATGATATTTCACATTTATATGTTTTTTTTTAGCGTGATACGTTTGATTCTTTGCAAGGAATATCACACTTTGATTATCATAGAAGACCGCAATGTTCTCATGGATTACTCACAAATCACATAACAAGCCTTTCAACCAAATAGTTTTCTTTACAGCTTCAGTTGCTGCCATGTACTTTGCTTTCGTAGTGGACAAAGCAATTGTCGATTGTAGAATTGACCTCTAGCTAACCGGACCTCCACCCAATGTGAATACGTAACCCGTTGTTGATATTCGCCTATCTAAGTCTCCAGCAAAATCTGAATCACAATACCCAGCACATTGTTGACCATAATTCTTCTTTACTAATAACCCAAAATCAACTGTTTCATACAGATATTGGAGAATCCACTTCACCGTAAGTCAATGGTCTTTACTCGGATTATGCATGTATCGACTAACCATACTGACAGCTTGAGATATATCAGGCATTGTGCATTGTGCACACTGTAAGTCAATGGTCTAAACTAAAAACTTTATTAATTTCCTACCCTACGCATTCACGTTGCATTATCCTTGTCTTCTGATCACCTATATCGGAATTTGAGAAATCTCTAGCCCGTAATCCGTGGTTTTGGCAAATGTACACTATAAGAAAAATGATTTTCAGTGACGCTTCTCTTATGAAACTTCATTAAAAAGTATCTGTATTTACAAGCATTTGGGCTATTTTTTGTTTTTAACAAATAAGTATCACAAATTGCTGATACTATAGCGTCTGTAAATTAAATATCTGAGATCCACGACATTAAGATACTAGTAATTAAAAATGTAAAATTTTAACTTTGTATCTACTAGTAATCGAACGAAATGCCTCTGAACCATAACTTTAATTTTAGAAGTTAAGCCACTGGCCTACGAGTTGCATTTTAAATTTTTTTAAGTAATAAGTAAATAAATATTAAAAATTAAAGTAAATTACCTAGAAACCATTGATACTATGTTGTTTTAATGGATGGTGCACATGGAAACCTAAAACCTATCCCTATGGCGGCATACTTCCTTCTAAGAGAACTGAGGCTCTTTTCCCTCTCTCTCTCTCTCTCTCTCTCTCTCTCTCTCTCTCTCTCTCTCTCTCTATAGCAATGATCTACCTCACAAGCCACCAAAGCCAATATCCTTAAGCTCAAATATCCTAAAAAAGAAGCCTAAAAAGTGTTGTGAATAATTTGAGCAAATTTAGGGTTGGAAAGTCCGAATCAATATTGCAATAACTCTTTATCTTGTTCTCTATTCTCATATCGTTTAAGTGTTTATGTGTTAATTGATTGATATTTATTGAGTACAAATGAGACCTTGTACTTGCTTGAAAAGGGTTTTTGGTACTCATAATCTAATTTAATATTTAATAAAATAAATAAATAGGTTGTTGTGTTATAGGTTGAATTCAATTTATTAATTAAAAAAATGATTGCAATAAGCAATTATGGATTCAGGTTGAATGGAATATTTTAATTAAAAGAATAATGACAATTGATAATCATGGTTTTAGTTCTTTTTTTTTTTTATAAAAAAAATCCATTCAGTATCAATCAACTTTTACTATTATTAAATCTAATTTTTGTAACTTAAAAAAAGGGTGATGTTAATTTGTTACAGGATGACCTTAATTGGCATTAACTCTATATCAAAATTTGATTTTGAACTTGAGAAATTCTAGAATACCTCAGATGTATTATAATCAATTGATGCATGAATGACATGTGTAGTTGAATTTAATACAACTACTACTTGCATGATGGTTTTTCAAAATAAATGCACACATGTCATGACATTATTTGCTTGTTATATGCCTGACATCAGACGTATTCTAGAATTTCTCCTTGAACTTTTATGTGTTGGACATTAAAAAAAAAAAGGGCTAAAGAAAGAATAGCTCTTTACATGATAATTAATGCAGTTTGAATTGCACTTGACATGTGATAAAAGGAATGATGGAGTGATACTATTCTAGTTTACTAAATTATTAAAGAATTATGTGCTTGCTTATCTGAGGATGAATGAGAGAACTCTTTCTAATGTATTTTTGTGATCTGCAATGAAAAATAAAAGAAAAATCAATATTCAGTAAAAGGATGCAGATTATATATATATTAAAGGATCTAAATTGATCAACGGTTATTTAAGATATATTTTCTATTTATTATTTGTTTGATATTTTTGCTTACAAGATTTTGGGTGGGATTAAAAATTTCATTCAAGTGGTATCTAGGAATGGCAAAAAAGCCTAGGTTGGCCCAAGCCCGAGATGGCCCGGCACATTCCCACAGGCTTTGTCCCGGGCATCCCACATGAAGGCTTGGACAAGGGCTTAGGAAAAAAAGCCTCGACCAGGCTCAAGCCCTTTACTTTTAAAAAAATAAATTTATAAATTAGAATAATAAATTCAAATTTAAAAAATAAAAATAAATAAAAAAGCTTAAATCTCTAATTTATATATCAATAATGAATAAAAGTTTTAAAATTATAATATTATACTCTTTTTTAAGTGTTAACTAACTATAAGAGTGCTTCAATTAGAAAATTCAATACTAAAAAAATTAAATCTCTAAACTTTTATTTAGTTTCTTTTTTATTTATTATTTTATTTTAAAATATTTATTTTCTTTAATTCATTGTTGATTATAACAACTCGATTATTATTAACTCATTTCAAGTTTATAACAATTTAAAAAAATAAGTAAAAGCCTAAGCCCAGCCTGGGCCCGCAGTAGGCCCGACCCTTGCCCTTCTACTCTAATGGGCTTGGGCCTTGGGTTGAAAAAGTCCGGCCCTGACCCTTAATTTGCCAACCCTAGTGGTATCAAAGCTAAAGGTTATTCTACAAAGCAATAATGTATGTATATAAATTTTCAAATCCTGTGAGGACTGAGGTTGAAAAGTTTGACGGCATAATCAATTTTGGCATGTAACAAATCAAGTCAAGGATGTATTGGTTCAATATGGGCTATACAAGGCTTTGAAGGGCAAAACATCCCCTAGTTCTAGTAGTGACTTTAGGAAATCTATTATTACTAGTAATGAAGATTAGGAAGAATTGTTTGAAAGAGCGGCAAGTGTTATACGATTATGTCTAGTAGAGAATGTTTTGTGAGTGTATGGAAAATTTCTTTCGCAAAAGAACTTTGGGTGAGGCTAGAAAATTTGTATAAGAGAAAGAGCATCTTCAATTTTATCTCCAATTACTCCTAGTTCTGTCACGATGTCATTAAGAACACTAAGATGATTAGAAATTTTTGTACGTTCAATCATTCTCAACATTGAAACTACTTTTAAGGTACAAAGCCTTATTTCTTCTAAAAGTCAAGTGCTAGTAACTTCTTCAAGATCCACAGTCTTCTTTCGTACATTAAAGTAGGCAATAAATGCTTGTAGGAAGTTGGAAGAAACCACAATAGTCTAAGTGCCTTTTATAAGTAATGAAACTTTTGATAATTTGGCGTTGACAATTGGTAATTAAAAGAAAAATAACTCTAAGAAAAAAAGAGTATGCTAGGTGTGTGGACAATCATTACACCTTAAAAAGGATTGTCACAAAGTAAATAGAGCAAGTTCAGTAATATATGAAGAAACTGATAGTATCACTAATAGAAAGTCTCTCATTATTGTGGGAGAAGATGGTCCTTATAATAGACGATGAAAACATCTTCATGAAAAGTTTCTAGTGCCATGAAAAATGATATATTACTACTAGCGAGTCTACAAGATTTGTAAACAATATATGGTTTGACATTTATACAAGGTGTGTGGTAGAATTTTTATATTGATGGTTGAGGATTTTCAAGGAAGTCAAACATGAGAGTAGCTATTTTCAGCAAGGTGATTGACATTTAGCGAATATGTGTACTCTGGATAAGGTGGAGTATAATTCTTGATGTAGAGAATTATGGTTACTAGATAGATGATAAGATTTTACTCATGGTGGAGTGATTTTTATTAGACATCTTAAATGAATAAAATAAAAATAAATAAGCAGTCTTGATTTATTATTTTATTTAACAAGCTATTAAAATGAAAAAAATAAATAAAATTTAACTCGTTTTCACAAGAACAATCAAACTACACCTACATATCATAATTTACTTTTAAACATTGTTAATTAATTTACAATTACATGATTATGGCTAATGAAAATATAAATAAAAAATTATGTGATTAGTGATCCATTTAAAAAATAAAGCATAATAGCATATTATGAATTATGAAATAAGTTAAAGCATGAATTATGAAGTAAGTTATAAAGCGTACATGCTGATTACTGCCAATGCCATTAGCCCATTATAACAATATTGGTTCTTGAATCAATAAATTCCCAACTATATATTTAACTTTTGTCTCCATATCTAATTTTCCCTTCAAATTAAGCTCTTCTGCTAAGTGATTTTTTGTTATCACGAACAGTCATATTTTCGAATTACAAATCACAATTAAAACTCCATTAAATAAATCATTCAACTTTTGGAATATTTTCATTAACATATGATGCAATAGATCAAGCCAACCTTTGACATATACTTTCAAATTCAATGTTATTGGAAAAAAAAATTAACATTTTAATTTCATTTAGTAAAACCAATATAAAAGCAACCCCTCACAAGTTCTAAACAATTTAATTTCATTTAGTAACACTAGCACAAAAGCAACCCCTCACAAGTTCTAAACAATCTAATCTCATCTAGTAACACCGGCATAAAAACAACCACATAGCCAAAATTAAAAAAAAAAAAAACACTTGTAGGCTGTAGCAGTGAAGAAAGCAGGCTGATGGCAGGCATTTTAGACTCAAAAAAGTGAGAGAAGCATAATGAGCGAGGTGTGAGTGATGTCTGCTGAGAGTGAGAGGAGCGTCGCAAGTGAGGTGTGAGTGGTGGCAAACGAGCATGAGACCGTAAGGGTGAGCGAAATGACCATGCATGAGGGCCTAGGCTAACCATGCTTGAGGGGCTGCCGCGCTAGACTGTGGTCATGATAGTGTCACTGTGAGGCTGTGACGAGGAGCAAGGGAGAGAGATGGATGTCGATTGATTTTGGGTTTAAGTCGTGTAGCGAATTAGGCTAGTGATTGCAATTGGAAATCGACTTTAGGAATTAGGATTTTTGGTTTTTATATTTTAAATTAAAAATATTTTTTAATTAAATTCAACTAAACCAATTGGTTCAGTTCAGTTCGGTTCGGTTTTGAACCGAACCAAATACAAACTGATTGGTTCAGATATTTTCAAACCATTCAGTTTATAGCCTTAGAACCGAACCGGTTGACTAACTTTATTTCTTATAAGCCCTGCGTTAGTGAGGTTTTGGTGGAGTAAAGAAGGTGGAGACGATGTAGTTGTGAGAATATACGGTGAATCATGCTTTGTTGCCTAATTGAAAAACTCACCAAAGTAGAGATTGTTAGGAAATATATCTCATTTTTCAATAAGGATTTCTTAGGATATTTTCTTCTTTATAGGATTTTTATTAAGAAATAAGTAATTTCTCCTTCGAGATCTGATTTATTTAAGGAGGAATACAACTAGTATATATAAAAAAAAGAATATTTCTCCTGCAAGAAATAATCTATATATATAGAGGAAGGTTGGATTTACTTGTTTATATAACACAACAATTAGTTCTCTACAAGTAGCCAGTTTTTAGTGTGAGAAAAACACTAGGTCAATTGAGAAATTAGCTATTATTGGAGTTTTAGGTGTGAGAAAAATACTAAAGTGATTATAGTAATTTTTTACATAGTCAATTTTTCTCTTGTTGTCCTTTGCGGCCGTGATTTTTCTTCAGTATAGAAGTTTTCCACATAAATTATTGTGTTGTGTGATTGACTTATTCTCCATCTATTTTCTGTTTATTTTTTGTTTAATATTTTTGCTTACAAGATCTTAGGCGGGATTAAAAATTCCCTAACAAATATCACTACCTTCTTGCTTTAAAAATATTGTTGTGTTTGTACAAGGTCTTGTACAAGTAAGAAAAAAAGGAATAATTACGGCAGTTGATTTAGTTCTTGTCACTACCCCAAAGGGCGGAGTGGGTTTAACCAAAATCAGGAGCAAATCTTACTTTTTCATTTTCATTAGAATCATCTGGTAACCAACTTTAGCTAAAACGATTGAGTTTTTTTTTTTTTTTATAACAGATTTGCTTCTAATTGATCCGTGTTCCTAATTGGTTGCTTGCTATGTCCAAATTACATTTAAGTAGATTTTGTTATGCTAGCTTGTAGGGGTGTTCAGAATCCAATCCAATCCGCTCAATCCATCTGATCCGTGAAAATCCGATCTGTATAAATCCGATCCGTGGATTCGTGGATTGGATATGAATTGAAAATTTAAAAATCTGCAGTTGATAGATTGGATATGGATTTACTTCTGTAAATCTGTAAAAATCCGTGAATCCGCAAAATATATATATTTATTTATTTATTTAGTTAAAAAATTATTATAAATTTAATTAAAGAATATTATAAATGTGACATTGCATAGTTACATAAAACATTATAACATATCTTAGCCATTACCCAATAATAATATTAAATAAAAAATAATTAAATAATCAAATATACAAATATACAAATATAACTTGTAAAATTTGTAAAACAAAATAAAAGTAAAGTCACACACTAGCAAAAGTAAAGTAACATAACGCCAAGCTACAAATAATTTGCAAAGTCACCCAAAAGCAAAGTAACATAACGACAAGTCACCAAAAATTTACAAACAAAAAACCATAAGCTTCCTCGTCGTCACACGCACTAGCAACACCCAATATTGATTCGATACACTCTCGACATCAATTTGAAGGACGTCGTCAGCATGATTCCAACGAGAGCAAGCCATCTTCTTTCCCAAGTCCATCGAGCCACTTCACAATCACTGGTTCCATCCAAACAATTGCACTATCACAACATTTAAGATCGTCACTCGTACTTCTCCTCGTTCCCATCGTTGACGGCTCTGTAATCACAACTTTTCGACAAGTGCAATAGCCCTGGTGAATGATCATACTGTGTTTGGTTTCAGAAACTTTGTCATTTCAATTAATTGTGGCTTTATTTGTACAATTAATTTCGGTGTTATATTAATATATTATTGTAACTTTATTTGAACAATTAATCTTAGTATGTTATATTTTGAAACTTTAAATGTATTATTGTAGCTTTATTTGAATAATTAATCTCGATGTACTATATTTTGAAACGTTGAATTTATTATTTTAGTTTTATTTAAACAATTAATTTGTTTAAATTTTATTCAATTTTAAATTTAATTGGTAGTAAAATTATTTTTATATTAGAATTTTTTTTTTAATTTCATTAGTTCATGGATTAGGGAGAACAAAAAATTTTTAATTCGGAAACTAATGCGCAAAATAGTGTATTGGATATGAATTAAGTTAAATCCGCATCTGATCCGCAGACGTATGAATTGGATATGGATTGAGTCAAATCCGCATCCGATCCGCAGATGTATGAATTGGATTTGGATTGAGTTTAATCAATCCGTGGATTGGATTGGATTGAAAAATTATATTCCGCAAAATTGTGGATCGGATATAGATTGATGTCTAATCCGTAAAATCCGATCCGCAAACACCCCTAGGTTGAATTAATTTTTATTAATAATAACACTTATATTTTTGTTTCTTTATATATTGGCTAATGTAAAATTAGTTTTTGAGATTTTTTTTCTAAATTGTAGGGGAATATAAAAAGGGTGCAGAAGTCATGGTCAACATCTCTTGCCGGAAATTAATGACAAGTAACAATTCTTATTCTCAGACATTAAATTTCTTATTTATGAAACCCACTGATTGTTGAGCTGATTTCTTGTGATGTAATTATATGACTATACTTATTTCGGAAGTAAATGTATTTACTCTCAAGTTCATATAGACTTTGAGATTTTATATTTTTATTTGGATAGAAGTAGTTAGATTGATAAAATTAAAACTTTTGAACCTTTTTTTATGCTATGCTAGTCTCACCTAATCTTTGATCTATGCATTGTGATTAGTGTTAAAATTATATGTTTATTAAGGGGTGAAAATGTTATTTTGTGCTTATATTATAATTTACATTTGTAATTTTGTAACATATTATGAATTTCTAATTATTTTTTTAAATATTTGATTTTGTGTATTTTTTGTGTTTATTAGGTAAAAATAATAATTTTACGCAATTTGAGACTTCAAACAAATGTATGGATGTGAATTTGGATACCGAAAGTCCGAAAAGTTAAGTTATTGTTGAGTAAGGTCCATGACTTTTATTGTAAAATTATAAGTTTTTACCACATTAAATGTGGTAATTGTGAAACTATAAGTTTTTGCCATGTTAGGTGTGGTAATTGTTAGTGGAATGAGTTGTGTGTGATTGATTGGATTAAGTTATGTTAATGTTTTGTTAGTGGGACAAATGTATGGCTAGATGTAATTAGCTTTATTTAAGTGTATGATGTGGATTAATAATGTATTAGTATAGATAAAGAAGGGGGGGGGGGGAGGGGGGAACACACCTCTCTACACCTTTTGTTCACTTCTTTCTTCTCAAATTCTTCTTCTCATCTCTCTTTGTAATATATTTTCAATAAATAAAATTACTTTTATTTTCAATTTTCAAATACAATTTTTTAATTATGTTTTTTTAATTTTAATAATTCCCTTTATTTCAAATACATTTAGCTAAATACTAATAGTTAGGGCAATGTGAAACTCTTAGTAGAAAAATATGATTTAATCAAATTTTATTTTTAATTATATAAATTAAATTATTTTCTATTTAATTTTATCCATATTTTATATTTTGAAATTTTGATTTATTGTAGACAAATATGGGAGTTTGGCACAATGAATTCTTAATATTTTAGTATAAAGTATGGTAAAATGGTATTTTGATAAGTTAAATTTTGACACACTAAGTACTTAATCCATAATAAAATTAATGGAAAAATAATTGTACATAATTTATAATTAATCTTTTGGACAATAAAATAAAATAAAAATAAAAATAAAAATAATTGATTAAATTGTATTTACTACTAAGAATGGATCCATAACCCTAACTAATTTAATTTCATAGTTTTGTTTAAATTAAGTTGCATATATTTAAATTTTATTTTCATTTTTAGATAAATTAAAATAAACAAATTAAATCTTTTCTCTGTAGATTGACCTCGGACTCACCGAGTTATAGTGTAACTAGGCACTCTTATATTTCGGAGTAAATTAAACACTTTTGAATCATGTCATTGTAATTGAACCTTGAATGCTAAAGCTAATAAAGTTGAAACATTTTCATGTTAAATATGAATATTCTATAAAGGAATGTGCAAATGAGATTGCTTAAAGAATCTCTTATTGAGGTAATGCCTTAAAGCACTTTCTTATCCCTTATTTAATCAGTACTAAGGTTAATTGGTTGCTAAATTAAGTATCATATATTTTTCTACCTTATATATGCATCAATTTGGATTTTATTTATATTAAATAATATTTTATTTGATATGGATATTGGGTACATAGCTGCTATGAATTCAAATTTTATTCACTTATGAAATATAACAATTATTGACTATTGAATTATATTATCCAATTTTTGCCAATACTTATGTGGTGATACATCTCAGTAAAATTATTTATACTAAATAATTATTATGCTATGAAATGACTCATATTACGTGCTTGCCATTAGATATTTTCTCATATATATATATATTAATGCAGAGACCATTTGCAATCTAAATTGATCATGACATCACAACTTCAAGCATCAAATTTGAGGTTTAACCATTGGAAGCTTCAAATTAAATTGCTTTATTTTTATATGATCTAACAAGTATTTGTAGGGATGGCAAAATTTGAGTCTGGTCTAGTTCAGCATTCCCAGTTCCAAACCTGGATACCAATTTATTCATACTGAACTCGAATATAAACTCAATTTTTCCAATTTCGGGTCCGGTCCAAGTTAAATCTGAAAAAATATGAGTTCCCGGATTGCAAGTTTTAAACTGAGATTACTTTATGAATTTTTTAATCCAGAAATTAAACTCAATAATGTAATAGGCAAACGTTGCAATGGGCAATGACACGACTCAAAAGTATATTACTTCCAAGTATAAAAGTGTCAGTTATAATATAACCCGGTGAGTTCGGGGTCGAACCACAGGGAATTTTAAATCTAGTAATCAATTTAAAACTAAGAAAATAAATTGTGGGGAAAATAAATTATTTGAAATCAATTTACAAATATGCTAAGGTTCGGGATCCACTCTCTGTTTTCAAACTATAATTTTAATACTCTCTCATTTATATTTTTCCTCATTTTTACCAGTTAATTATTATATCATTTAATTCTATGTGTGTGGATAAATATGGAATAAAGTACCTAATGTGTCACACTATATTAATGTGTCAACATTGTGTCAAAATATCATACAGATCCTAAAGAAATTTATAAATTAACATGACATAAAAAATGACTAGAAAATAATAAAATAAACTTTAAAACTCATTTGAGAAAATAATAAATTTAATAGTTTGAAATATTGAGCTTCACCTTTCACCTCAGCTTAATAAAATTAGCCACTCATATTGAAAGAAAAAACAACACTCTATTTATTTGATAAACTTTTGAAATACGTTACAAAAAAGTTGATTACACAACAAAAGAAGAAAAAGACACAATTCCTCAGCTGCGCCCTATTTTCTTTCGCCTTGAGCTCTCTCTGCTCAGCTCTCTAACTTCTTAATGCATCGCTCCTTGTATTTCCTTGCCTTTTATAGGCAAGAAATGCATTATCTTTATTTATTTTATTATTTTTATTATATATATGGACATTAAAATGTGTAATTGTTAGGAGGCATAATGGCCTCCTGACCATCACGTGCAACCAAAGTGGTTGCCTTTTGTTCTTTTGTTTTTATTTATTACATGTCCTTAATAATGCTTCCAAATTGCTCCAGCATTCCTTCTTTATTCCGGCTTTCAATTCTAATTCCATCTTTATTCCTAAAACATATTTACAAGATAAAAATTAACATATTGCGAATTAATTTAACATAAAAATATATTTGGGGAGTATTAAGATAATTTAGAAATAATGAGCGCATTTAATCCACGCAATAAGTATAAACTAATAATTTTATCTTTATTACACGTACACTTTTTAGTGTTAATCAGGCAAACTAAGTTTCAATGTCCATAAATCAATTGGCAAAGAGATCCGCATCCTCTAACAATAACAGCTATCAAATAAGCTTAAATCCACATACTATGTATATTATTAGAAAACAACATGGGGTGAAACAAACATTTTCTTTTAGCCAAAACAAGAAGACAGTCAGTGAATGATGATTCATGGAGACCACTAAAGAAATTCTTTAGCACTTGGAGTAGCAATCCTTAAACTTGACAACATCTCTGCTCTTCTTGATTTTCACGGAAGGTGCATCCTTCCTTCTGGTAGTGAGAACGAAATCCTTGATCTCGTAGATCTGATGATGATGATGATGGTTAGCAGAGGCAGTGATGATGATGATGATGAATATAGAGAAGAGGAAATGGTTGTTGAAGCGATGACGATGACGATTTGATTTGATGAAGATAAAAGGAAATGTTTGGCGGTCGTGAGATTTTAGAAGAGGAAAATGTGAATTGCAAACTAGGGCCCGCTGTGATAGAGCTATTTTTCTTTTTTTTTTCTCTATTTATATTAAAAATAATTTTTAAAAATTTATATTAAAATAAAAAGTATCTGGGTAGGTTTTGGATATACAGGTTCACATGAACACGAATCCAGAATCGGAAATATTTGGATTCATAAAATTGAATCTGGATTCTAGAGTTAATTTACTCTGGTAGCGATTGAACTTGGCCCAGATTATACGGGTTTATCCGAGTCCGGATCGAGTCCAGGTTATTTTGTCATTCCTAAGTATTTGAAACTTATTTTCTCTTTAGCTTGTAATCAGTACTTATATTCTTATGTTACACTCATTTATTAATGTAAATAAAATTTAATTTGTTTTTTAATGTCTATTATTAATTTTATAGTACATTATAATCTTACTTGCAAATAGGTAATATTCAATTTTTTTTTAATAATAAATCAAATACTAATACCATATTAATAGTAATCACAGATACTAATATAGTATCGTAACATTCTGATACTAAAATAATGGAATAATTTTGGTGATGCTGTAGTGATAATAATCACTATCAGTATATTTGTGACACCACAAATAAGTATCATTGTGTTCTCACTGCTACATTACTAACATAATTAACAAGTATAATTTAAAGTAATTATTGACACTATTATAATATCAGTAAAGACCCTTTTTTGTAGTTTTTGTCATTTTTATGTTTATGATACTGATTTTGCTTGCTTTGATTGATTTGTGCATATGCATAAAAAAAAATGGATCAGTTTTATATTTTATTTTTAGGTTAATTAAATTGTTAAAATTCTGGAAGAATTGTCAATATGTTGCTCCATGTATAAAAAAAAAGTGATGAAAACATATGAGCATAGCAATAAGTTTAGCATTTGACATATAGATAAACGGTAAAAAGTACATAATGGAATTTTAGTACCCATTTTTAAAAATTTTGAGGGGTCTGGTTGATCATTTCTTCAAACTATGAGGTATAGCTGTCGTTTTGCAATATCTTCACACCAACTTCATATTGGAATGATGATTAATTAAACACTAATTCTGTAAAAATCAATCTTAACAATATGCCTTTTTTGTCATCACCAATCTTTTCAGTGATTGACATTAATACAGCTGTTTGGCCATTAATTATTTTCTTTAATTTGCTTAATCATCAGGATTCCAAAGTATCGAACTTTATTTCAAACTCTAGCGAAAGCAATAACACATCAAGTTCAAGGGTAATTTCAAAAATATTTATAATAATAAATTAATACATCAAGGGTCACCTTTGTCCTGGTTTGGAAAGATGGCAAGAATAATTATCTTATAGACTCAGGCCGCGTCCGCTTAGAATATCAAGTATGTTTCCTTCTTATCTTTGATCAGATTTTTTTTTTTAAGAAAGAATAAAAAGAGAAATGTTAAGGACATCCAGCATGGACATTGTGATTTTTTCCCTAAAAAATGCATATTGCTAATGTAAAAAGGAACAAATGCCCGACAGAAAAAACAAGCAAAAAGCAGATTGAACAATCAATGAAATCTGTATTTAGGGAAACAATTAGCGTCCTTATTGAAGAGTCTTCAAATCTCTATTAGTGGAGACGTCCACCAAGTGAAGTCATGACAAAAAACATCAAGACTAGCCATAAGATTAGCCACACTATTATTTCTCTGTAAGTGTGAGAGAAGCGATAATCGT
>NW_006263303.1:6931683-6932882 GCF_000493195.1 Citrus x clementina | reverse complement strand
GGATCATGTTTAAGCAGTTTCGTATTGTATTCTCATTGTATCGTGCCAAATTATAAATATCTAAACTTGATTAACTTATTGGGTCGAAAAATGAGAACCCGCACCATTCATTATCATTATCGTATTAACCGAACTGACCCATTTAAGCAGCTAATTTTGGTATTATATCTTTAGTTAAAAGGACTATAGAAATTTGTAAAACAAAACTCTTTAAGAATATAATTCCAAACAAAATAAAATATTAATATTCTTAATGTTTAACATCATCAAAATATTAATATTCTTCATACACAAACAAACACACATACACACACACACACTGACACACACACACACAAACCTTTGCACACACACATATACACAGATACTTGCATTACATTAGAAGATGCAAATGTACAATGATGACTACAAAATTTAAATACTTGGGAATTTTAGGGTTTGTCATAATTTTATATAAGTAGTCAATTCATTTTTTTCTTTTAAATTTTATAATCTAAGCTAAAAAATTGATTAAATTATTAATAATAAATGTTAATGGGTAATGGATGAAATAGATTTTTTATCTTAAACCCAAACCCGACACCTTATGGAATGGGTTTTAATTGCCTGACCCATTACTAACCAGATCCATAAAGATCGATCTAAAAAAATTTTTATCGAGTGAATTCGTGACATATTAATGGGTAATATGAATTTTTGCCAGGCTTATATCCACATATTAGTTGCAAGATTTTTGAGATCCAAGTTTCATGTCATCCTAAGGTATTTCTTTGATATAGTTTATATAGATTTAGTAAAATCTGAACCATAATATTAAGGAGGTTGCCAATTTCTCTTAATGAAATTAATAAGTACCGTTTATCTTTTATTATTTTCATAATATCCAAAATGTTCTTATCACTAAAAATTTAAAGGAAAAGAGGAGTTAATGGGTCATTTGTTTGATCATTTATCTTGGGAATATAAATTATATATTTATTTTAAGAAAAATGTTTGAAAAATAACAAAAAGTACAAGAAAAATATATTTTTATTAATTTTTTATTCACACTAAAAAATATTTTTCCTATTTTTATTACTTAAATTTTTTATTTTAATTTATATTTATATGATTTATTTAATTTATAATAAATATGAATAAAAACATATTGAAAATAATGGTAATACAGTAAAATTATGTTGTCAAGAGAGTTATTGATT
>NW_006263303.1:6820268-6931564 GCF_000493195.1 Citrus x clementina | reverse complement strand
TTCTTATAAAAGTAGAGCCAAGGAGGCGAAGAGGCTGCTTCATTCTTCATCACGTGTTCCATGACATTCTTGATGGCTGGTCTAATTCAAATGAGATCGAATCAATGAAAATCACTGAAAAGATAAAAGGGCATTATTATTCTTTTTAGCGTTGTTTATGGAAAAATTTTTGCGGCTAATTAAAATCGTAAATCATTATCACAGTGTGCTCTAGGTTCTTCACTATCACTATCTATTATTCATCTTTTATTTTCCCCCACTGGCTCTAACCTAACTCCGACCGCCATCTCATGCATGCATAAACACAAATTAAAACGATCTTTTAATCAGTTGAATCACATGACTGAAAAAATAATTCCAGGAAAGCTGAATTGAATAAAAAATTAGTTATTTTATGTGAATTTTGAGTTTTCTCCATTCATTTTTTTATATGATCTTTCTTATAATTTACTAGATTTTTTATCCACTGTAGCCTCACTGACTGTTGGCCTCTTAATTTTGCAGATTTTATGTTACAGATTAGTTAAGTTTTTAGTACTTCCATTATGGTCCCGAAAACCTAAATTCTGGTTATGCGAAGACTAAACCTGATTAATCTCCTCGGGGCATATCCATCTCTTGCTTGGTATCATTCTCATATATATTTCCATTTATCTCTCAATATTTGATATTTATGCTCATCTTGCCTAAAAAAATGACATGTTTCTGAGCAAAGTTGAGAGGTAACGGAGGCAGAAGGGAAGGAGTTGTGCAGTCTATTCTCATGCGTGTGTACTACAAGCTATACATAGGTACCACATATTTGGCGATGAAACTAGCTAAAATATAAATTGTAAATGGAATGCAATCAAATGTATGATTATTTTAATGTATCACCAACATATGAATTGGAGTTTTACGTACAAAAAGTAGAATTCCATCAAACAATATTAGTATTTGATTAATATTTGATAGAGCTATAACCAAATTAAATATACTAAATTTGGGTTTAATTCCTGTATTTAACTGGACAGAAACCATTTGCAATACTGATAGATAACCCTAATTTGACAGCTGGATCTGATTTGCATATATTACAGAAAGATCCTAAGATTAATATGCAAAGTGTTCTACACAAACATTGATCATATCAAAATTACCCCATCGCACATAATTCTTCAGATCATGCAATGGATGCTAACAATTAGCTAGTTTTGCTCAATGGGAGAAATATTATGTCTTTCTCATTTCTTTGACAATTCATAAACAAGAAGAAACTAATCTCACTGTCTTATGAAGAAAGTCAATCAACCTTTCATCACACAAGATTCTTTCACATCATGAAATTACTTCAAACATTAAGGTGCCACCTTGTTTGTCACCTTTTTAATGAAGAACCTGGAGCATTATTTCTCCGAAGCAACTAGTTATCTTCAACTTCCAGTTATATATGTAAAAGCAAAGAGTACGAATCCATCTGCTTGAGCGTGGCAGCAAAAAGAAACACTACTCAAATTGACAGTCTCAGCTCCAAATCTACTTCTTGAGTGTCACTTGATTCAGAATTCTGACTGCTTGAACCCATTGAGTGACTCCTATGCTTCTTGCTCCTCTTTAGCTGTGGATCCTATCATATATAGATGTAAAGTATATATAATTTTCAATTACATCAAAAGCATACATAGGCATTAAGTCAATTTTCAATATACTTTTGAGTAAAATCTACAAGGATTAACTATTACAACACCTCAACAGGCAGATTTAAAACATGTCTATTCATGTTTGGCTGTGTAAAATGTTGAGTCTCTGAGATTCCAGTCACAGGGTTCCAACTGCTACAACCAAAAATTCAGCATATTAATTTGAAATTTGACAGGCCCTAGCTAAGAGATAATTAAATTTGTAGATTTAACATTGAAAGCCCTTGCTTATTAGAGTAATTTCATCAAATTGACCTGATCATTAATAACTTACGTTGCAGTAGTGGTAGGCTGTGAATCACCATATATTATGGTCGATCTTTCATAATCACCTAACCCCATCTGTATAAGGAATTAAATTTTGAAAAATTAATTTAGGAACCATTCAAGATCATTAGCATAATCCGTAATTAATTAACCAAAAAGAAGCAAAAATCTTGCAACAAATTCATTTGTTAATCCAGCTAGGGTTAGGACCAATAAATAAGCAAAAACTTGCACAGAATTAGAAATGATCGATTCAAAAGATTCTTCAACGTCTATATAGATTTCACTTCAAATTCAAAAAAAAAAAAAAAACTGCTTATATCAAGGCAATACTATTTCCTTAACAAAATACTTAGTACATCATCATTAATTACGCAAGAAAAATAAACACCAAAGTGGTGAAAGAAAAATCAGGTAAAAAAATATATACAAAATGACCCATCAATGTTATTGATGAAAAGAAACTGTGGCTCAAAATAGAAACAAAATGAATTATAAATATACCGTGATGCTAGGATGGTAACCATAAGAAGTTGGGGGAGATGAGGAAGATGAATAAGAAAAAGATGAAGATGGTATTGATGAATAAGGCGTTTGCACTCTCATATCCTCCTGCATGATGAAATCAATTTTTGTCGAAGTCATTACAATAAGAATGAATGAATTACTAGTACTGCAGGCTCAAGAAAGAAACCAAATTAATCATAATTAAAAAAAAATTTAAGTACCTGGTTGAAATTAGTAGTAGGGTAAGGGGTATGGAAGGAATTAGTTATAGGATGATAATTATTACAAGCCATTTGACCATGTAGTCTAATCTTCTCCAATTGAGCAACACCAAGTCCTCTTTGTGGTTGCTTTGGCTTATCTGAATTGCTCTTCTTTCCTTTCCTTGATGATGATGAAGATGAAGAAGATCCTCTTTCATTTCCCAAGTTTGGCTCTCCAAAATAACTGCTACCCATATCTTCTTCTTCTTCTTCTTCTTCTCTTTAATTTGTTTCTTTGCACAGAAATTTAATCCCAGCTAGGTAGCTGCTGCACGCTTAATTAGAGAGATCTCTATGACCTCTTTTTAAGCTGTTTCGAAAACAAAGTAATTATTGCATCGCTGGATCAGATTGTGTAAAGATTTATTAGATATATACACATAGATTTTATGCTCTTTTCCCCCCCACTTTCCTATTTGACAACTTCTATAAATTGTTTATTACATTACATAAAAAAAATAATAGCCATGTTTTTATTATTATAAAATATTTCTTGTCCTTAAAGTTTATATATATATATATATAGATACTTGGACTTTGAAGACTATGACTTGAAAGCGATTGTCTCTCTATTAATATCATACAATAATCTTGTAAAAGAGCTCTGCTATCCTACGCCCCATTTCATTGTAATTAATACAAATAATACTAATTTACATGTGATATTTTGCTTTATTTAGCATATTCAGCTAAATTCTTTCCCAACTCATATGAGTAGTGTTTAAATTTCATATCTCTTATTTTCAACCTAAAAAATTTTACCAACAGCTAAATTAGATTATACCAACAAATAAATCTATATGTGATCGACTTCTAATTATATAGTAAAATCCTTTTATCTAATTGAAAAAAAATTTAATCTAATTCTAAATTAAACATAATTTATATTTATAATTTTATAACTTTTGTTATGTATGTGTTTATAATAATATTCGACTAATTTCATATATTTCTTATCTAATAACTATCCTCACAATATTATAAGCAATGAATCGAAATTGGACTGAGAAACCCTAATATTAATATAATATATGATAATAAGTAAACCCCAGCTGTGAAATTCTTCTTTTAAGTAAAACTTAAAAAGAAAGGAAAACGTTAAAAGGGGGAATTAAATAACAGATTCTAGAAATCTTATTAGCAGCCTCATAGGGATTATCAAATGTGGGGTGAGAAACCAAAATCTCGTCATTATATCTAAAGCCGAATCAATCTTTAATTCTGAATGGTTGTTAAAAAGAACTTTTATGTAAAATATATGTTACTCAAAAGAGTTCAAATTCCAAAAGTTTAGTTTCTAAAAAAGATTAATGTCAAATTAACGTTTATGTAGTTAATTATCGAGAAAAAGATCGCGATAATTTGAATAAGATATAATTAATAATGTTAAGAATTGCTCTTTACTAAGAACCAAATCTAATTGAGCTGTTTCACGCATGATTTGTGGGTCATATTTTATGAGTTGTTTGTGTGGTGGAAAGTGAGAATCCCTCCAATTTCTTATACAGACATGTGAACTCATGCAATTACCAATTAATCCCCATTAATACCTGCCAAACTATGTTATTTGTTGGTTAATGAAAAGCAAAATGTGATTTAAGTTTGACTTTCAACATAATATATGATACCATAAATAAATTAAAGGGACCCAAAACAGTGCATCATTTGTTAGTAATAGCAAACACCGTTTTTCGTTATTGGATATAACAGTGTTGTTACCCATCGTAATTGTTCAGTAAAACACATTACGTGAATACATAAGCTGTATACATGGAACAAATATATATATATATATATATTACTAATTACAAAAAATACTATAACCAATGTTACTTCCAACTACTGTAACTCAGTGACTCCCCAAAACTACTACAACACAGTCAATCCCCAAATTAAATCTACTTATACAATAATAATAATAATAATAATAATAATAACAACAACAACAGTAAAATAAAATATTTAATATTTTATTTTTCTTTGCAAGAAGATCAGAAGTTTTAATTTAATGGGCTAGGAAGTCATTAGTCATTAAAAGAACGCAACCCCAGGTTTAGTTTCATGACTAAAATATAGTGCAGTGTGGTCCATCAGGAAATTTCAAATATTAGATGTTTGAAATATATGAATATAGAAACCGATAATTAAACATCTTACAATTTTATATATAAGAAATATGTTGTACGATGCTAATCAAACACTTAGCTCAGGGCCCTCAATAATTTGGATGAGTGGTTTGTAAGTAGTTTTATTTAGCTAATTACTCAATTGAATTTAAATTTAAAAAGATAAAAATTAAGAAATTAATTTAAATTTTATCTACCTCTAATTTAAAAAAAAAAACACTTATTAGCTCATGGTTGTTCGTTTTAATTTTCTCAATTCGTAAATTTTATTTGATTAATTACCAATTCTTGATTCAACCTGCGAACAAAAAAATAATGGAAAAGTAGTCCCCTTAGGTGAATTGGGGTGATATTAGGCAATTGGAATTTCCCAATAAAAATTAATAATTAAATTGATGTCGTGATTCAGATGATACTTAAAAAATTGTTCTAAATTGTGATAATATTTATTAATTTAACCTACTCTCGCTCATTCCTATATATGAAATTAAGAATTCGGAATGGCAGGTCTTGACTAACAGTTGTATGCCACGTGTTGCAGTTTCAGCACTGACGTATGAATATTCGTTACTTCATGTAAACAAAAGTATGATGATTAATTTAACCATCAACACCTATATAGCCACACATTTCTTCGACAACTAAAATAATAAAACATTGATTAACTTTGAATAATAGCTTTATGAGCCTCAATTTGTAGCTAGCTTCTTCATACGTACAATCCCGTTAAGATTGAACAATTAATTAGAATGATATTAATAAAGATAAGGAAAGCAAAGAAAGACTGAAAGAGAGAGAGAGGAAAAAAAGGGGAAATTATTTTGATTAGGTGTGATTTGATGAGTGATGTTATTAATAATAATATTATAATAAAATAAGGAAGAAACAAAGACAAAGCTTAGTGGAGAGAGATGTAGAGAATATCATATCTACTGTAGATTGTGGGCACATGCAAACTTACAAGGTGCATTACTTCACACGATTTGCAAAGCAATATTATCCCTTGGAAACTGCTGTATATGTGTCTGTGAATTGCCTTATTTAAAAAAAATTAAAAAATTAAAGAAAAATGTTCAAAATCCATTCAACAATAAAACCAAATCAATCTCTATCTCATATTTTATTAGATTCTTGATTGATTATTCATATATATGCACGGGGACTTGTACCAAACATCTTATAGAATGAAGGGTTCCTTTTTTCTTTCTCTCCCCCCCCCCCCCCCCCCCCCCTTCTTTTTCTCATCAATTGTTAAGCTTAAGGTTAAGCTGGATGAATGATGATCATATCTGAGAAAGAGTAGAGTCTAGGTATCTTAACCTTCTGAGTAAATTATAAAAAAGAATCCCCCAAGATTCTTGAAAAAGATTGATCCAATATATATCAAATTTGCGTGCATGTTTGATGTGATCTATACTTTCCTTAACATTCTTTTTTCGATTTTGCAGTTTTATGCATTGAACTTCTTGGCAAATTAATGCATATATATTTTATAAGAAAAAGAATCACGGCAACCGCCAAATTAGTATTGTTGTAGCATATGAAACTGTATTGCTTAAATCTTCAGATCAGCAGTTCAGGCTTGTGATCTGGTAATTCTCATCAATCTCTCCAAATTATTGCTTGCATACATAGCAAGAGGTAAATATATCATAATATCAGTATCATATAGGAAAATTGTTTTCTTTTATTGACTTTGACCTATGACCTAATTATCATATAGAAAAATTATTTTTTTTCTGTATTGCCTTTGACTTATGATGTAATTATGACACTTCTACACGACATGATATTGTGTGCTTTGGACTTGCACGATTTTGTTTTCAAATCCATCTTTTGGATCCATTAAGAAGGTTTCACTTTGTTTTAGAATGAGCTAGTCATATGAGTCTAACAATTATTTCTAACCAAACAATGTGGGATTTTAACGCTCCTATGGATATTACAATTTATCTCAAGTTTTTTATCAAATCAAAACATTCTATAAGTTCTTTATGATTTGGTTAACACAATGATTATTTTGCTTTTGCTCTCTGAAAGCTGTCATGAACTATCATATAATTAGAGAAAAAAGGATGAGGCCACGGGGACAAAACCCTTGTAAATTGGCTAGCTAAAAATCCCCTTGCCCTCTGAGTTGTATGATTCCCAATATTCTCCAAGTCTTAAAAGGTAAAGGGAAATTATCATTTGTATGTCCTATAGTTACTCTGTTATCAAAAATACTACAATATTTTAAGGACGTATCAATCTTCTACCCTAAGTTGACAAAATGTATTTGCCGTCCACCAAACCGTTACTTGTCGTTTAATAGGATGACCCCAAAGGAGTAATTTAATCTTTTTATATGATACAAGTGATAATTTAAAGGTATATAAGTGATAATAAAATAATTTAAGGGTATACAAGTGATAATTTTTCTTTACTTTAATTTAAGTTTCAAGGGTAAAATCGTCAATTCACCATAATTCCGTTAACTTTCAAACAGCAGCTAACGGTTTGGTGGTCGGTAGATAGCTTTTGTCAATTTAGGATGGACGATTAATACACCCTCAAAGTGTTGTAGTATTTTTGATAAAAGAACAACTATAGGGTATACGATTGATAATTTTCCAAAACTAAATATATTGTGTAACTATTTATTCATAATTACTTTTAATTTTATATAAATCATTTACAATAAAAATTAAATATTAAACGATTAATTCTCCATCTTTGTTAATAAATTCAAAGATTGATTGTTAATACTTACAAAACTTGATTCTCATACCCCCACGGAGAGAGATTCTAGAGTATCTCTATTCTATTATTCTCACTTAATGTATGTATAATATGTATGTATTTGTTTTGAAAAATCATCATGTGATTAGTAGTTATATTTAATTTATACACCTATGTCATACACGTTGCTGTCAAATTGCTAATTATACCTTTCATATGTGGTTACTAGACATCCACAGAGAGGCACATTACAATATTTGTATGTTTTTGGCCAGAATCTTATTAAAAATGGGAGTATAGGGGTAGATTTGAATCAATATGGAACTGTAGTATAATAGATGTACTCTAGAATCTCTCCCCCGTGCAAATAAAGTTTCCATTCTTCAATCCCCAAAACATTCTCATTCCCTCTTCTATATTAACAAGTTAACATCACCAATTATTCTCATTCTGAATTCTGATTCACCAATCCTACAAGTAGATTTACAAAATGGTTGATTGACATTAATCAATCAAATTCTATGATCATGGTTGTATCTTCTATGCATTGATTGTTTGTGCTCAAGAATTAATAGCAACGAAATTAATTTTTTGTCCACGATTCTCAAAATCTTTCAATAAGATGCAAGACCTTATGGTTTTGGTGGAGCATGTGAGCATATTGTACTAAAATGCTTTTAACTAAAGCGGCATTATTGAATCAATAATCGAAACATAAGAACACAAATATATGATATCCTTTAATTAGCTTCCAAAGCTCTGCTAAATTAAAATAATGTCTATATATAAATGCATGTTAAGCCTAGGTGGAAGATTTTCTTTTGGCATAAAATATATCAAGTGCAAAAAAGTCTCGATGAATTGTATATAATTAGGATTGTGGGAGTTGGTACAACTGGAAATGGGACCTCGGAAACTGCAAAGAGAGCTCCCGACCCACATGTGAAGACACTGTGGAATTGACCACTTGGCAACTTTGGATATGGCATTCTTCATACAATTTGGAGGGAAAACAAAAAAAAAATAATAATAAAAAAAAAAAACTAATGGCTCCACAAGTGACTTGGAAATGTGGCACTATTAATGCATTTGGTCATCTTGTCTCCCATGCCATTGAAAAAACAATCTCAAAACCAACATCCTCAGTGCTGTTATGATCTATCTTGGATACGGTTTGTTTTATTGCTTATTTTGAAATCCAGTGCTGTCATTAACTTAAATTTTTCCATAATTGATATTCCAATTATCTGTGCCCAATTAATCGTTTCTTATATTGTCAATCATGACAAGACTGCCGCGTTTTGATTCGATACACATTTACACCCACTAGGGTTTTAACTTACTGGGATACAAATTTTATTAATTCTTGAGATCCGTAATGGGATAGGCCAATGATCTTTTGAGTTTTGTTTATCCAAATTATATGGCTATAAAGTAAAGAAGAAGTTCACTCAAACAGGTTTCCGTTTGCACACCAACCCAAGCAAGATGATCAACCTTTTATATGAATGTGTTCGGATCCACATGCACGAGAATATATCTTTTATTTCTGTTTTGACCGAAATTTGGACGAGCTAAAACTCGGATTAAACACAATGAGAGATTTATTTGTTCAGCCGGGGAACCGGGAACGGTGAGGTAAGTTATTGATCGATTCAACAATACAGTTAAGGCGTGCTTTGGAGAGCTGAGCATTAGAGAGTTTCTTGGAGGTTTAAAGGTCCAGAAAATTTAAAATGAGTCTTGATAAAACCAAGAGAGAAGATAACAGTATTTGATTAAGATTTAATTAATTTTTACTTTTGTATTCAATAACCATGAAATATGAATCCCATGACTATCTTTGTATTGTTTGGTTGTGACGACATATTGAAGAGGAAAAGAAATTCATGATAAATACTTTTTAGTTGGACATGTTTACCTTTTAACTTCAATTATTTAAATGTCGATTTTTTATAAGAATTTCAGGTCAAAATCAAATTATTTGTAATGTAAGTTTATCTCATCATAATATTTAGGAAATATAATCAAATTTATAAGTTATCAAATGAACGTACATATTATTATTCAAAAATTAAAAAATTTGTATTTAATTGAAGCATAAATATTTAAATCATTAACAAATGTAACATCATAAATGAATATAATTATTTTATTCTCAATTAAGCGTACTAAATTTTTTTATCCAGTTGCTGTTGCTGCTACTAAAAGCATCTCCTTTGAGGGCGTAAAGATTTCTCATCAAGACCGGAAATTGTTGATCTATTTACATAATTAGATATTGATTCGGTGCTAAATTGACTTTTTTACTAAATCCTAACCTTGCAGGAAAATTTAATTAATAGTTATTAGAAAAAAAAATATAAAACTAATTAAATTTTAATCGTATATTACGTTACATGCATGTTTAGCAGAAGATTATGAAGAGTTGCACACAGATCACTCGCTTAAAAAATTTATTAAATATTTTTTATACTATACACACAAATATTGAATAGGACAGTGTTATTTCATGACTATCTACCGCCATCAATGACGATTTCCATCATGCTCATGGTGACGGTCCCAAGCAATAGCAATCATTTTTATAATTACGGTTTTTTAAGATTCTCAAATTAATAAAAAATATAAATTAATCCGATCAAAATGTCATTTTATTTATTTGGATTCATGCTTATAAAATTTAGTTTTGTAGCTTTTGAGTTATAACGTACTTTGAGTTATAATTAATTATGAGTGAGGAATTCGAATTTGTTAGACTACAGAAAGGAATCCTAGTTGTTTATTTTCGTGAATTGGATTCCACCATCCTCTACCTCGACAAACGTGAACTAAAATTAGTTGAAGACTATGCACATCAAACCCTTGGTTAACTCTAGCTAATATCCTGATTTATAGGAGATTAATTAAGACAAGAGATAGGACTAGAAGTATGATTCGACTAAAGATTTACTTAATTTATTAATTCATAAGAATAATCAAACATTTAATTATATATTTTAGTAGACATTCATATTGCAATCAAGATAATAAGAATTCGCTTGTAAATAAATAAACAAAAATCACCAATTCCCACGAGGGTGAGTTCTTCTAACTTTGTTTATATAGCATCGGGAATAAAAGATCGTATCAGCTCATAAAAAGCTTCATTATTTAACAAACACAAATGTTTATTTTGTATCATCTTTAATTATTAAGTGTTGATGATTGATGATGTCACACTCCTTCACGGATGGACCATAGTGATGGTGAATTAATTATTTTAGTGTATAAAGAGTTCTAACCCATTCTCACATTATTTATTTATTACTTCTTCATGTACTTACGGAATTAAATTTGATTATGCGGCCGAACATTTAGAATAAGCTTTCCTTTTTTGCATTTTAAAATTAATAACCTAGTTTGCATGCATGCATGTAGACAGATGTAGTCACTTTGTAATTGCTTTTTTGCAGCACTTAAAAACATGTGTTTTAGGTTTTTGGTCTGACAGATTCTTGATTTCCTTGCCCACAAAAAGCTTTCTGATGCTCAGTCCAAAAAATTAAAGAAAAATATAATAAATAAATAATAGTAAAAGTATGATACTATTCTGAAAACTTGGATCTAGACAGCAATGGGATCTAAATTCTAAACACTTATCATGCCAACATGGAGCAACATCATGCTTACAGTTCACTAGAGATCATATTCATGATCACCAGATCATCGACAAGATGTCAAGCTCATAACTTATATAAAATAGTTTGATTCATAAAGTGATAATAATATGAAATTTTTGCCAAGGAATTGACCGGTTTGGGTCTATTCAAATAAAAATATTGGGGAGATTCTTAACAATTCTAAGAATTCGGCTGGAACACTCCTCATGAAAGTGACATATATGATTTTGGCGTCACATTTAACAGTTAACATAAATTAATACTACTGTATCTCCGGCTAATGTTATGTATTCTTTATATTATTTTAGTTAGATATTGTAATGATACCACAATTTTGAATTTTAAAGGGAGATGGTCACTTTAATTGCCTCTCCTAATGAAATCGGATTTTACCTTTTATTTCGTTACTTCTCGTAATGTTCACATTAGAGTGACGATACAACCACAAACTCTTATATAAATTTATCTTGTATAAACTGATTTGACATTAATTTATTGGTTGAATGAAAATACAAAATAATAAAAATAGATCATGTAAGTCAAGATATATTTAATTCAACTAATTTTATCATGCCATATCAATTTGTACAAAATAAATTTGTACAAGAATTTGTGACTATATTATTACTCTTTTTGTAAATGGGTAGCGATATTTCCACCCAGAATGATATTATGTGTAAAACTACCTTTTTTTTTATATATAATTACAATGTTATTATTGTGTGAAATGACTAAAATAGGTAACGGTAAACTCTTTTTATTTTCTAGATTTAATTCAGCAACAAGCAAACACTGACAATACTTTTTAGGCAATCTCTATCTTACATGCATGTAAGATACACTCTCCTCACATGAATAATGTATGTGTGGGACTCACACACTATTCATGTGAGGGGAGTGTATCTTACATGCATGTAAGATAGAGGGACCCTACTTTTTAACGTCTTTAAGAAATTTATTCAAACTTTATTAAATAACTATTAATACATATACTACAAAATATTTACAATATTAAATTTACAATCAACGAGTAACTAAAACATTGAGTAATGCAGTGCAACAATACGAATTTTACCTTTATCTGATATATGAATGAATAAACATGCCAAGAGATGTTTGAGTTCCGTTTAATGGTAGCTTTTTGAGACAAATTTTGAAAGAATTAAAAAGAAATGAAAATTTGTTATTTTTAGTATTTATAGGCTGGATTTACAAAATTCATTAATTTTTAAAATTTTTTTAATGGAGGGGGTTAAAAAATGGGATTGTTTTACAACTAAAGGAGGGGTGGAAATATCACCACCCTTTATGAAAATGCCAATCTAACAACATAAGGAATGAATTTTATGTCATTTGATATTTAAAATTTTGAGACATTACTTGACAAGTATAACATTGCTAGAAATATTATAGCAAGTTTTAATTTTGAGTTTTAACAATTTCAAAAAGTAAATACGATTGGTGGTACTCACGTCCTGCAAGTCTCGTTTCATTCTAAATTCTAACAAAATTAGATTGGGTTAAATATCTTAAATAAAGTGGGAGTTTTTTTTTTTTTTTTTTGGGTTTGAACCACGAGGTGGTCCTGAGTGGGCTTCAACTGTGGGAGGTACCTTTAACCCCGTACTACAACTTAAACTAATCCCCACTCACACCGAGTCAGCCCGTAAGGAGTAAAGTGCTTGTCAAAGTGGTGACTTCATACGAGAGCGGGACTTGAACCTCTGACCTCTTTTAAGGAGTGAGAGTGCCGAACCACTCACACCAACCAACTTTAGTTAGTGGGAGTAATTTTTTGAGCAAATGTATTACAATTTTTTTTTAATTATTTAATTTATACAACTTTAAGTGTAGTTGGTTTTCGGTAAGTTACAATTAAGCTGTTCGTTGGTTGTTTATTTATGGATTCATGGAGCATGATGGACAACATGTCAATGCTTGCTATTTTTAGGCTTGCAACTCGAAACTAAAGCTCTATTTAAAGCTTGATGTTATTTAATAAAAAAGTCTCTTGAGTAGTATTATTTTAGCTACTTGAACGATGGATTTAGGAATTTATTAGTTTATCGAATAACTAAACTTATTTTTGAGGTCCATGTTTTTTCGAATTAATCTTTATTTTGATTTTCTTCTACTTGCCTCAATTTACTGTTACGAACATTTGTAGGTATGTTATAACGCTTGGTAAACCTCTAGGTAGACTCTCAGAACTCAGAAGACTCCACTTTGTGAGAAAGTGACAATCTTTGTCTTATGATAAGCATACAAATGTCTAGACTCGTAAAAGACATCGAATTGTAATACATCAGTGAATTAGAACAAATTAGCTGTGGCCATTTTAGTTCATATGATTGGATTTCCAAAATAACAAGACCGCTAGATGAACTCTATTAGATGAACCTTGAAGCTGATAAGCAAAATTGGGCTCTTAGCACATAATCAACGGGCCTTAAACTCACCACTCGACTGGACCACTTGTCTGCTTTATCTTCTCTTCTCTGTCCTTTATCTCGAACGTGGGGTCCCCAGAATTAAACTTCGAAAGGAGCATCATCGTAATTTTAATCCAAAGAACGGGAGCAAATACAGTGTGGTTCATAACTTCATATAGATAAGGATTTGAGGCCTTACCTTTCATTTCCCTCTTTTTGTTCAATCCACTCTTTTATCGTCAACAAGAAGCTCCACAGTTAACAGCACTTTTGCTTTTCGACTATAGGTACTCTTTCTTATTATTATTCACTTGAGTATCAGCTAATGATGAGTACTTGTTTCTCAAGTTTCTTTATGTTTCTCTTAACTTACCAATACACTCGATAGTGTTTATTTATCTGGGTTTTTGTTTTCCCTTGGTTTTGGAAATTTTGAACTTTCAAATTGTTTGCTCAAATATTTAAGCTTTATTACTAGCCATTGAATTGGAATTCAAATGGCAGTTGTGGTTTGTTTCAGTTAAAGATATGAATTGGGTTTATTTATTTGTCTTTGGTGTGCCGTTATTTGCAATGTGGCTTAAAGAAAGTAGTTCTGTATATTATTTCTTCTGCATGGTATGTCCATCGATTACAGTTGGATGGTTTAATTGAATGTTCGTTTGGTAAAATATTGCAGTGTCAAGCTCAAGAGTTTAGGGAAAACTGGATTTTGGTCCTGATGATGTTAATGTAAATAATGAAAATTTTGTTCATTTTTCTTGTCGAAATCCTCTAATGGCTCTCAGGTATTTGAATTTGTATTTGGAGTAAGACATGAGAAATTCTGAAAAAGGATATTTGTGCTTGTGCATTTCCAACCTGGGAATAGACATATCATTAGTGGTTATCATACAACTAATGTCAGTAATTTAAAGTGGCCGGAGGATAAAAAAAATACAAAAATTGAAAAATTCATCTCAAGTCCAAATATCTGATTGAGGCTTTTTGACTGTTATTCGACCGGACCAATATCTTTTAGATGATAATGCTATATCCCAACAGTCTTATATCTTAGTGAGCCAATGACATATATAATTGAGCTTGAAGGTGACTTGTGGAAAAGACTTAATCATAGTGCTCTAGCCCAATGCTCAGGCCTGTGATTGCAAATCTTACTTGTTGAACCATATGACACTCATTTTGCTGTAAAAAGTTGTTATGCTTGTTGAATTTCTTGGACTTGATTCTTGATATATCATGCATAGGGTAGATTCATGATCTAGTGCATGTTCTGTACTTTTTGCAGGTGAAGATAGGGATGAAGTACTTGTTTTAGCCACAAGACTAGACCATTAATCTGGCAGTTGAATTGAAGATGACGCCTGTAATCCCATGTTCTATAAGCAGTATTTCATCCATTCCTGTGACTGCTTTTACTATAAAAAAGAACAATTGTTTAACAAGATACAATTCAACAAGGAAATCTACAAAGCAAACGATATCCTCACAGAGATTTCTTTTACCTCTTCCATCTTCTGTCAGATTCTTTTCACAATTCCAAAGCGGGTCTGCTTTACAGCATAAATCTGCTCTCCACATAATATCAGCCACAGGGATCAATGTAGCCGTGGAGGAATCAGATTCACCTACTGCAGATGATGATTCTGCTGGAGCCTCAGACATTCCGTCTGATGTTGAAACAAGTGAAAGTTCCTCTATAAAATCAGAGGCCAGTCCCACTCTAGCTGAGTCCAGACGATCAAGAACAGCTAGGAAAAGTGAGATGCCACCTGTAAAGAATGAAGACTTAATTCCTGGTGCAACGTTTACTGGTAAGGTAAGATCGATCCAGCCATTTGGTGCTTTCATTGATTTCGGAGCTTTCACAGATGGCCTGGTACATGTTTCAAGACTGAGTGATAACTTTGTTAAAGATGTTGGAAGCATTGTGTCTGTTGGACAAGAGGTTAAGGTTAGATTAATTGAAGCAAATGCTGAGACAGGACGTATTTCTCTTACCATGCGTGAAAGTGATGATATTAGCAAGCTGCAACAACAGAAGGATGCTACTGCCGGTGGTGACAAGGTAAGGACTGCCAGACGGAGCACTTCGAAGCCTGGTCAAAAAAGGGATGAGATGAAAACCACAAAGTTTGTCAAGGGACAGGATCTAGAGGGCACAGTGAAAAATTTGACCCGTTCTGGTGCTTTCATATCTCTTCCTGAGGGGGAGGAAGGATTCCTTCCTACATCAGAGGAATCTGATGATGGGTTTGCAAACATGATGGGAGGCTCATCATTACAGGTAGGCCAGGAAGTCAGTGTCCGTGTACTGCGTATCTCAAGGGGACAAGTAACCTTGACAATGAAGAAAGAGGACGATGTGGGGTCGAACCTGCAGCTCACCCAAGGGGTTATCCATGCTGCAACAAACCCCTTTGTGCTGGCCTTTCGGAGCAACAAGGATATTTCTCATTTTTGATGAGAGGGATAAGTCAGCAACAGCTGCTAAAAAATCAGAGAAACCAACCCCTATTGAGATAGGGGGAGAGGTGAGCCAAATGGAAGCTGGATCAAGTATCCCCAAGGTGCAGGACCAACCAACCAGCAGCGATGATGGTATGGCCAGTGTTCCTTCTGCAGTGGGTGAAACAGTTGAAGATCATGAAGCTCCGTCGAAAGAGAAGGGTGAGCTAGCTGACATTGCAAACAGAAATGACGACCCCCAAAATGTAATGTCAGGCTCGTCAGAAACTTTGGATGGTGCACTCCAAACCATCGAGAAAGAAACAGAGGAGACTACTTTGAATCAGACAATTGAGGAGACTCCTTCTACTGACGTATCTGGAGAACTAGCCGAACAAGCCCTGTCCACTGATGGTCCAAAAGCTGGAGAATTTACAGAGAGTCAAACTGAAGATACGATAGCAAAAGATGAAGTGCAGATACTAACACCTGCTACAGAAGAGAAAGAAACTAAGGATACTACTGAAGCTTTGGCACCTGAGGGGAGTGTATCTACTGAGAAGCAGATAATTGGGGAGGCTGCTTCAACCAACTTATCTGGAGAGATAGCTGAACAAGTCTCAGTTTCCGACAGTCCAAAAGATGAAGAAGTTGTACAAAATCAAACTGATGATGTCATAGCAAAAGATGAAGAGCAAATCCAAACACCTACTACAGAGAGTGAAATTCCTTCAGCTGGATCACTCAAAGAGAAAGAATCTGGACCTATCCCTGACAAAAATGGCAGTATCACCAGCTCAGGGGAAGAACCAGATGTTTCCTCTTCCCAGAAAACTAAAGGTTTCAAGCTAGGCTTCCTTTTCTTTCAAAGTTTTTCTTTTAATAGTTGTTTTTATAATTTCTGTCTCAGAAATTTATATTTTAGTGTCCAAAATGTCAACCTGAAACCTTAAACGTAATTCTTCTAAAGCGAAGAGATGATATGGTATTTAACTAGATTGTGCAAAATAAGATAATGAGCTGAAAGTTGTTTAGTTAAGATATTCAGTTAGGAAACAGTGACAGGTGCCATTCACATGTGGCCATAACTGTCCAAGTAATCAGTTTTCATGACCTCTGGTATAGCATAGAACACATCATTGTAGTGTTTGCAGTTCAATGGTGTCTTCTGATGATATCTTGGCGTAAATTTAAAGTAGGGATTTTGGACAATCTATTGTAATATTTTGTAATTGGAGGGTGTTTCAGGTGGTTTATGCATGATCATAATGTATCATGGTTAATCATTTAATGCCCAATCATGTTGGTGATGCAAGTCTTATTGAAACCTGTTTCCTATAGGTACTATCCTGATTATTGGAAACTTCTACTAACACTGCCTTTAGGCCTTAGTGAAATGAGGAATCACATTACAATTAAAAATATACGAGTTAAGTTAAGTAATGCTTTCAGCTTGTTGTTCTAACTGTAAATTTTGCCAATGTTTTGTGTGTGTATAATTCACATAGCAGTTGCAGTGGTACTAGAGCGTACTGACTTCCACTATCTACTTGTTTTTGGTTGACGACTGCAGCAACTGTATCACCAGCTCTAGTAAAGCAGCTTCGTGAAGAAACAGGAGCAGGAATGATGGATTGCAAGAAAGCACTTGCAGAGACTGGAGGGGACATTGTTAAAGCTCAGGAATTTCTTAGAAAGAAAGGGCTAGCAAGTGCTGAAAAGAAAGCCAGCCGTGCCACAGCTGAAGGAAGAATAGGTTCTTATATTCATGATAGCAGGATTGGTGTCATGGTAGAGGTGAATTGTGAGACAGATTTCGTCTCTCGAGGTGACATTTTTAAGGAGCTGGTTGATGACCTAGCCATGCAGGTGGCTGCATGTCCCCAAGTGAAGTACCTTGTTACAGAAGATGTTCCTGAAGAGATTGTGAACAAGGAAAAAGAAATTGAAATGCAGAAGGAAGATCTCTTGTCGAAACCAGAGCAGATCAGGTCAAAGATTGTTGAAGGGCGGATCAGAAAGAGGCTTGAGGAGTTGGCATTGCTTGAACAACCATACATTAAGAATGATAAGATGGTGGTAAAGGACTGGGTGAAGCAAACCATTGCAACCATTGGAGAAAACATAAAAGTCAAAAGGTTTGTGCGGTACAATCTTGGAGAGGGCTTGGAGAAGAAAAGCCAGGATTTTGCTGCTGAGGTTGCTGCTCAGACTGCTGCAAAACCAATCGCAAAAGAACAGCCTGCTCCAGCTGAAACAAAGGAAACTGTAGAGAAGTAAGTTGCATTCCGCGAACTTGTATAGTATTACGAGATATAATTGTTTTTCATTATCTTACGTGTTTCATAACTAACCATAATGTGATTTCAAAAACAATCATCACCATGTGAAAGATTGGCATTAATTTGGAGCAGGATGAGCTCATTATGTAAAGAAAAACAATCGACCTTCCCGTCAAATAGCCTGGCCGAAACTAGGGCAAATAAAAATTGAAATTTTCTTTTCCAGTTTCTCTCTGTTGGTTCTGTCCCAACTTGTTCGAACCCATAGATAATACAAAATTTGTTGAGGCTGAATGTAGACTGCATTTGCAATAGCCAAAAATCCTACAAACACTCATGCAAACATTTGTGTTTCATAATTAGCTATCTTCATATACATTCACACTATTATTTTTGTTATCTAACATCCCCCAATATTGATTTCTCTTTGAATTTATGCTTGTCAGGGCCTTAGCATGAGTAAGTGCATAATATTTTGGATAACTACATGTGTTTTTTTTTCTTTTGCCCCCCAATTTGGGGAGCACTTATATTTTTTCATATCTTCAACTTTTTCTTTTTATTGCCAACAGTGATTTGGGTCAATGGCATATCGTGAAAGGCAGAAGGCCTAGGTCCATACCAAGGTGTAGTAGGAGATTAGTCTCTCTGCTGTTGGTCTGTCTGAGTCACCATATTATAGAAACTTTGTTTTATTAGCTGGAACATTTTGTGCATGTGCATTTGGGAAATATAAATGCGGCCTGCAGATGTTTTTTATGTTGCAAGTGATACATATGCTTAATTTCCTGTTGCAGACCACCAGCAGTTGCAGTCTCTGCTGCACTTGTTAAACAACTAAGGGAGGAAACAGGAGCAGGAATGATGGACTGCAAGAAAGCTCTCTCTGAAACTGGAGGGGATCTTGAGAAGGCACAGGAGTACCTCAGGAAAAAGGGTCTCTCTAGTGCTGACAAGAAATCAGGCCGGCTTGCAGCGGAGGGTAGAATTGGTTCATATATTCATGATTCTCGCATCGGAGTACTAATTGAAGTCAATTGTGAGACAGACTTTGTGGGTAGAAGTGAAAAATTCAAGGAGTTGGTTGATGATCTAGCAATGCAAGCTGTGGCTTGCCCGCAAGTGCAATTCGTATCCATTGAAGACATTCCGGAGGACATCATAAATAAAGAAAAGGAGATTGAGATGCAGAGGGAGGACCTTATTTCGAAACCTGAGAACATTAGGGAGAGAATCGTTGAAGGGAGGATCACAAAGAGGCTTGGTGAGCTTGCTCTTTCAGAACAGCCATTTATCAAGGATGATAGTGTTTTGGTGAAGGACTTGGTCAAGCAAACTGTTGCTGCAATTGGGGAAAATATTAAAGTTCGAAGGTTTGTTCGATTTACTCTTGGAGAGACAAACGAAGAGACACAAACTGAAACTGAAGCATGAGATGGAGGGACATTGCATTGGGGAAGCTTTGTAAGTACATTTGTGATGAAGTTCCCAAGCATGGAAGAATTTTGAATGAGAAAATAATCTGATTCTTTTTGTTGTGATTAAAGCAAGTTAGTTTCTAATTTCTCATATAATGCGGTACTTGTTGATTTTTTTAGATAGAAAGAGGATAATATAAAATCTATTCTCCGCACAGAATGGAAATGTGAAAATACAATTTTTCTGGAGGCGTTTTTGGATTATTATATTTCAGTTTCTAAAAGGCTTTGCCTAATGCCTGTAAGATAGAATTAAAAAGGCTACATCAGCAAATCGACTATTAAAGTTTAGCTCATAATGAAGCATTCGTGAGCCCATGCGTCCAAACATGAAAGATCTCCCCCCTTGTTCAAGAGGAATGCTCTAGTACATTCAAACGAAAATGATCTAACAAGACCTAGATCCTCAAGGGCATACAGATTTGTATCATATACACATTTCCAAGACTACAAATTGATGAATATTTCTTTCACAAAGTTCCTTTCCATAAATGATAAAAGAAAAATGCCTGTGAATTCTCGTCAATTGCATCAGGCATACAAGTGCTTCAGTCTTTCGCAAAGTTCCTTTCCATAAATGATAAAAGAAAAATGCCTGTGAATTCTCGTCAATTGCATCAGGCATACAAGTGCTTCAGTCTTTCACATGTATATTCATTATGACACCCTGTGCATACTCCTGATACAAGCATACTCCCGACACAAGTGTTAAATACCCCTTCCCAGATTTCTTTTGGGCACAAATCGCCAAAGATCCACAGCAATATCCACCTCCTTTTTCTTATGAAATTTGTATAGTTGTGGAACATCATATCGAAGCTGTTAAGGAAAAAAAATGATAAATAATTAGCAAGTAAAAATTAAAGTATGACTGAACTAGCAACATAGTTTTCCCACCTCACACAACACCTCAGCACTACTAGCATTGAAGTCTCGGAGTGCTGCCTTTTTCACATGCTGAGGCACCAAGAAGAATGATCACATCATTGTTAGTCAAAATAAAAATCCTTCATTAAAGATGCTGCACTGTCACAAGAGGTATATACTGGTCGGTATTTGGCTTTGAACTCGTGCGTCTAAGTTTATTATGTCTTATGTGACAAGTCCACATTCTAATAGCTACATTATAAAGAAAAAGACTACATCCCCCATAGAGGTCTATGGAAGGAATAAACTGCTTGTGGTGCAGATGCTATTTTGTTAATGGCAGATCAGAGCTAGACATTCAGGAGTAACACTAACAAGTAATTGTTTAACAGCAAGTATTTCAAACCGAACGACTTACTTCTCTTGTAGACGTCTTATGCAAGGAATAGACTGCTTGAGAAGCAACCTATTGCAACAATCAATCCATAAGGACATTTATATTTGGTCAATAAGACAAAACATTTATAACATCAAAATTTAGTTCCTACCTTCAAAGCCATAGAGAGAAAATCCATGTCAACCCCCTTTTTCCGTGTTCCAAATGGAGGATTCATTACGACAGTGTCAACATGTCCTACAGAACAGACTATGACCATGAGGCAAGCATATATATATATATATATATATATATATATATATATGAACAAATAAATAAAAGAAAGAACCATCAACAATGAAGTAAATGGAAAATATTACATGTTTAACCTGGAAAGTTACTTTTTTTCCATCAGATTCATGAACACATCTTAGTACTGACCCAGACCTAATATGTAAACTAGTTGTGCAGTACATCACATAATTCTTAATCTCCAAAGATAAATGACAAGGAAGCCTCATTGTTTTCATAATATTAAATACCAGAGTATCTGAAAAATTATATCAATGAACATAAAAGTGTAATGTAGGTGATTACCAAGTTTCCTAACTGGTAACCACCTCAGTTAGCCACTGTTTTCAGATAAAAGAGCTGACTATGACCAAAGATTCTAATTCAAGGACAAACATTTATGCATGCAAGGAGGTGGGTAAGTCTAGATATATTTACCTCTCCATTCTAGGTTCCTGATGTCACACTGAACAAAATCTATGTCCAACTGCAGGTTCAATTAAGAAGAAACAATCCATCAATTGTTCAAGAGAAGCAGCACCTGTGCTAATTATTGAATCTATAATTATAGAAACCAGCAATTTATCCCAAAAGGAGAGAGGGGAAATCCTAAAACTTAGCAACTCCAGAGATCCTATTTTTTCTCGTTACCATACCAGGTCAACAGATGCCATGAACATACTTATTTATCAAAATCACGAAAGATACCTCAAGATCCGCAGCATTTTCTGATGCTAACTCAAGAGAATCAGAATCAATATCAATAGCAATAACCTGACTGTTTAAAAGGAAAGAACAATCAGAAACGGAGAGGAAAAAGTATTTGCACTAAATCTGTAATAAAAACTCAATAAGATTGATATTCTATTCAACAGAAACTCTGTGTACAATAAGACTTAGTGCAGTCGAAGAACCTATGATAAGCGTAAAGAAAAGAATGGCAAGATTAATGAGCATACAGCTTGTAGTTGAGAAAAAAGGCTTAACTTAATTGAGTTACTACTTCATCTTTTATAAAAATAAAAAATTTGAAAACTAAAACCTGTGCATAAAAGAAGAGATAGATTAAAACATGACTCACTCTGCACCCAAGAGAGTAGCTGCAGCCCCTAATGTACCACACCCGCAGCCAAAATCTGCCACTACCTTATTGCTCACATCACCAAATGAATTTTCCGCCTGCTCATAACCCACAAAACATTTCATTATCTAATCACAGATGCCCATATCCAGTATTGGAGCATAAAAATCATTATTACAACGATCATGACTGGTTGCATTTCACTCAAAAACTAAGACTTACAAAATATCTAACTTTTACAGTTAAATAAATCCATGGAGTAGCAAGTCAGTATTAGAAACAGATTACTAACACAACTAACTAATAATTATGCACTGACCCAGATAAGCAAATGATGAATAGAAAATAACATAAGTCAAAAGTTTTGAAGAGGGATACAGTGTAAAGCATACGAGAGGCTATGTGGGGTCCAGTTGGATACTGCTCCAGTTCCACCTGCAACCACGCAAAATAATCGTCAGCCAAGCGAATGATTCAAATTCAAATTCAAATTCAAATTCAATTTTTGTTTTGTTCAATTGCAAACACTGTAAATAGCGAGAGAAACCTTCGGATTGGAGAACTGCTCGAGGTCACCCAACACACTTTCTAGTTGCTTCAGCTTCATCTTCTAGTTCCGTGCTGGAGAGAAGAAGATTCAGGTTTATAATAAGCAAAATGCTCGATGGATATTAAAATTCTTGGCCTTGGGCCTTGACCTCGCCTTGGGGGCTTTCGTGCAAAATTAGAAATTTCGCAGCCCCTTTTTCTTGTAATTCTAATCCTAGGCAAACTTTAATTCCGTATGACGAAAATACCCCGCTGTTAAAAAAAAAAAACACACAGAAGTATCATTCAATAATGAAAACAAAGAGCCCTAGTTGCAGTTGAACAACTTGAATCCAATCACACCACTCCACGGTCTCGTGTAGCCGTTTGTTGCCGCTGCCAACGACCCGCTGCTGTCGCCGCCGCTGACCGTTTTCTTGAAACGGTACCGTAATACACATCTCTCGTACTCGTTTGCTCATAAAGTTATCGCCTTTAGGTTTTTTAAGGCTGAAGCTGATTAGCTTTTATGCTCCTACTTCTCTTTTAGTACAAGTGGGTATTAGTTTTACTCAACAGCTTCGTGTCATCGGAAATTTAAAGGATAAAACGTAAGTATTTGATTATTTATTTACTTTTGTTAACTGGGGAATGCCAATGTTTTAAGAGTTTTTATTTTTAATTAATATAAAATTTATTTTCGGTGTAAAGATGACTTTATCCGATGAAGAAATCAAAAGGCTATTCAGAATCCGGAGGACGGTCATGCAGATGCTCAGAGATAGGGGTTATTTTGTTGGAGACTTTGAAATCAATATGAGCAAAGAACAGTTCATTGCTAAATTTGGTGAGAACATGAAAAGGGAGGACCTTGTTATCAATAAAGCATTACGAAATGATAGCTCAGATCAGGTATCCCTTTGGTCTCCATTCATAACATCGCTGGAGTTGTGTTGCTCTTCTGTCGTTTGTTTCAAGTTTCCCAATGTAGTAGCAGTTTATTTTTGGTTTGCATTTGAGGAAAAACTAATTTCTCCCCCTCTCTCTCTCTATATATATTATCAATATGTTTTTATGGAGTATATGCAATGCAAATGATATATTAAAGTGAATATGTGTAATTTGAATGTTAATTTTCTTGTCCAACATCATCAAGTTATCAGACTGAATTCTACAGGCTAGTGCTTGATATCTATGGGTTGCCAACCTCTGGTTAAGCTTGAACTTGGCTTGTCTGTGAGCAAGTTATACTGAATGGAGTGTTCTGTCGAGTCTAATTTGAACTGTTTAGGTCACTAGACTCTCTATTGTGCATGTTAGAAGAAATAAATAATGCCCTAGGAGAGTGTAAATAGAAAAACTTTTGACTAAACTAGAATGTCTCAAATATATTTGGGTCATCAAAGAACAATAGTTCTATTTTTGGCTTTGGAAAAACTGTAATTTTTATGGTTACAATTTGCTTTAATTGATTTGCTTTGATGCAAAGTGCTTGGTCATCTTTACTTTGGGGAGATATTTGATGAATATTAAATTATGCATGCAGAATCTTATTTCAGCTGAATATGCATTTCCCTTTTCATTAGTGTAAAATTTTACATAATATATTTGGATCTAAACATTTGTGATTGCATTGGGTGTTAATACATTTACCCATATGTTTTCCTTTATGCTTATTGTTGTTTTGTATGCAAGATCTATGTTTTCTTCCCTGATGAACAAAAAGTTGGGGTTAAGACAATGAAGACTTATACTAATCGTATGAAATCGGAAAATGTTTTCCGAGCAATATTGGTGGTTCAACAAAATTTGACTCCCTTTGCTCGAACATGCATACAAGAGATATCTGCAAAATTCCACTTGGAGGTATTCCAGGTAAATGTATTTTCTTTGATGATATATACGTGCAAACTGTTTAATTGTTGAATTCTAGCTAATCAGTAAATTTCATCCTACGTCTTGAGATCATATGTTGTTTGGGAAGCTATATTCCTGTTGAATGCAATGTTTTGTAGGGTTATTAATGTACTTACAGTGCATTCATTCGACTTGATGGATAAAGCTATTTGCATAGAATTTATTTATTTTGAAGACTTTGATTTATGCCATGGATGACAAGAAGTATCAAGTTGGGGGGATTTTTTAATACTTGTGATCCATCCTTTGAACCGCTTAAGCATCCTAAAGAATTATACTAGTGCTTGCTGGTTCTAGAATCCTGCATTAACAGAATGCTAGTGAATGAAATGGCATTTGATCTCTTTTTATTTTTGTGTCTCAAGGTAGGGTTGGCAACTAGATAGGACGGGCTGGGATTTGGCAATCCTGATCCTGTCCCAATTATTGAAACATGACTAAAATATCTCCTGAATCCTATCCTGTTCTCATAGTCAGGACTGAAAAATTGTCCCAGTCATATACTACTATTTATCTCGATCCCATCCCGTTTAGTCAAATACACTCAAATCGATAAATTCAAAATTCCCAATGCAAACATGTTCAGTTATCCACCTCAAAGGCACAAACCACCACTTCAATTCCAAAATTTGAATTGAATTCACACGCTGTAATTACAATTTTAAACATGATAGAGACAAGAGAGTTGTGGCCTTGTGGCTTCTTGTGTGTACGCTACAGCTTCTTGTGGGTACAATACAGCTTCTTGTTGGTGGGTTGGGTGGTGGTGGCTTGCAGATAATGGTCATTGGTGGTGAGGGCGTAAGTTGAGGCTGTTATGCATACGTCCAATGTTTTGATTATGATTGTTAGTGCACTAGTTGGTGGTCTTTGTTGGTGAGGGCATGAGGGTGTTGTGCGTAGAGCGGCAGTGTGGTTGTGAGTGTGGCAGTGGAGTACCATATAGTGAGGATAAGGTAGTTAGGCAGACTGGTAGATTGTGATTGGGGTAGATCGTGATTCGTGAGGATAAGGTTTTAGATTTAGATTTTTTAATTTTTGTAATTAGCTTAATTCAATTAAAACTGGAAAAAATGAAAATGTTTAATCATTTTTGGGCTTGGGCTGGGGCTTGGGCCACTGTGCTGTTTTTAGTTAAATGATTTTTTTTTTTAATTTTGTTTATTGAAAGTTAAAATCAAAACTGGATAGTCGGGACATCTGGATCCTAAGAGGATTATACAAGCTGTCCCGACCCATCCCGAATCATTAATCGGGATGAAATTTCATCTCTAATTATTAATCAGGATAAAATTTCGTCCCCGATCCTGACAGTCTTAAAATATCAGTATCAGATCCCATCCTGAATGGTACAGGAACCTGAATGGGGAATATTGCCAACCCTATATCAAGGGCTTCTTTACAAATAGATTTTCCAGATTTCTTTTTCCTTGGTCATGATATGAAATAACAGAAAAAAAAGATTTTTTTTTTCTTGGTCATGATATGAAATAACAGTGATGCATTATTTTTCTGTGTATAAAAGACGGCATTAATGTTTTACTATTTCTTCTCTTCATTATTCAGGAGGCAGAGCTTTTGGTCAACATCAAAGAACACGTTCTGGTTCCTGAGCATCAAGTGCTTACAAATGAAGAGAAGAAGACTTTGCTGAAGCGGTATACAGTGAAGGAAACGCAGGTCAGTGACAAATTTTAATGCTGTTTTCTTGTTCAATCTGTACGTGGCTTGCGTTGGTGTATTGTTTTAAGTATTGTCAAAAATACAAAAATAAAAATGGGAGAAAAATATCCCACACATAGATTTGTCTGCATGAATTGAAGTTAAAAACATATCATGACTTTAGGATGCTGTCAACACTTGAAACTGTCTTTTGGACAGGTAGTGTTTTTCGTTGGTAAAAGTGTTGTGTACTCCAGTAAAGGCCATAAGTTTTCTGCCATCTGCTCTACATTTATTAATTGTGTCAAGAGTATCGGACACTAACCCGGTTCCGGGTCTCACCTGGTTAACATAACCTACTAATTTTATTTTTTTAATTATCTGTTTAACATAGCTTTAAATATATTTTCTAGAAAAGTTGTACTACGAATTACTTAACTCTCATCAAATATATATATATATATATATAACAGTTATTTTGTCGAGCCATATCTGTCAAAATTCGTCCAACAAAAGAAATTGTTTTGAATTATTAAATTCAGTTATTTAAACGAAATAACTCCTCCTTTACGAGGACTCCTGACAAAGACGTCAACGTTCTAATTTCGAATTTTCATTTCATGATTATTTTATATATATATATATATATATGGGTATAACCTAATGATTTTAAAATATGGCAAATGTTACATAGTTCTTTTGAATAATATGATTAATCAGATAGTTAATTGTGTCATAAATGGGTTCACATGCTGGAAACACTGAACGTGGTTATCTAATGGGCATGCTAAATCTGTTATTCTGTTTTGGTTCATGTTGGGTTAATGGGTTGCGTCAAATATTGCCACCTGGATTTATATTGTGAGCTGCCTCCACAATTATGGAATACATTAATGCATCACTTAGATCCCTTCCAAAGAAACAGTTTACTTTTTCCTTAAAATGCGCACAAATGAACCAGGCTTGTCCTCATTACTAGGTTGGGGCGTCATTTTTGTATATGTATTTGTGTGAGCTCAATTTGCTTTGTTGTTTCTACCATTTATCATTGACATATTCTTGGAATGGTCGGAGTTCAGTTGCCACGTATTCAAGTGACTGATCCAATTGCAAGATATTATGGGCTGAAGCGTGGACAGGTTGTGAAGATTATCCGGCCAAGTGAGACTGCTGGTCGTTATGTCACCTATCGATATGTTGTATAAGTATACTCATAAACAATGGTAGTTTTACTTTTTATCATTCTGTACTTATCTGGAATTGGAATTATGTTTTATCCTTCTGAAGTTGATGTAGTTACTACTTAGATTTATCACCCATTGTTGTTTTACAATTAGGACCTTGAAGGCAACAGTCCATACTCAAATTGGTTTGGAAGCAGTACCGGGTTTTTCTCGTTATTGTGCCAAGTGCTATTTCATTCGGTACCACTTTATATAATACATGCTTGTAGCCTGCAATTCTAATACTCTTACCAAAAACAAATTTCGTTTTTTGAGATATTTTTCTTATGATTTTTTTTTTTTAATTGTTACAATCTACAAATAGTTTACAACTGGAGATTTATGGTGTGTTTACTTTATGGAATGGGAATGAGCTGGAATGGAAATGAGGAATGAAAATGAGATTACAATGTTTACTTGGCAAAAATAAATGGAAATGGAAATGTGTTGGAATACTATTAATGTGTTTTCTTGACAAAAAAAAATGGGAATGAGGAATGAAAATGAGAATTAATTTACCAAAATACTCATAGTATTAAATAATGTAATTTTCATTAACTATATACATGTATAAATATTATTATAAAAATGATATTAATTTAAATAATAATAATAATAATAATGATAATATTAATAAAAATAATAACAATAATTAATAAAAAAAAATTTAATAATAATAATAATAATATTTAAAATAATAAAATTAATTGTGATTTGAACGAGGGTAATTTTAAAAATATAAAAAAATTAGAGGGATACAAAAGTCAGTTCAGTGAATAGGAATCCCCATTCCCAAACTCTTATACGAATGAGATTTTCATTTCTTATTTTTAAATCATGTGGGACTCACACATTTTATTTTCATTCCTAAATTACATTTTGCCGAATAAACATGAGTTTCATTTACATTCCGTAAATTCTCAAGTAAACACACCATTAATGGAAAGTTAGGTAAATATATTTTTTAAGGAGATAAAGAACCTTGAGCGAGGTTTGATCTGGTGCCCTCAACATTATTGATCACACCAGTCTGCCTGTCGCTTGGGATTGCACAATGTTGGTGCCTTTGCATAGGCATGAAAATAAAATTGTCAATTCCCTAACCTATTAAATTATAATATTTTAGATTTTAATAGTTGAATCCTAACTTGGACAAAGAATTTTATAATTTGTAAAATTAATATTTTACTATCTAATAAATAAATATCGCATCAATTAAAACTCAATTGTTAGAACTTATAATTCGTAACATTGCTCATCAAATTTTATCAACAAAAGGGTAATTTTGGATATATTTCCTCAAGTTTGCTCTTGCTACACTAGGAGAAAACGTACCTGGATGTGTGTAAGTGGTAGGGAGCTGTTTGGTTTGTCAGGAAAAGTACAAAATACCCTTTATTCCACAATACAAGAACTAATCATACTTCTTGCAATGCAGAGTTGGCAAATCGTCGCTTATATTTTGGCACAAAATGCATAAGATTAATGAAAAGACCATTATACCCTCATAATAATTTAATTTGACATTAGAAAATCATATAATGAGACAAAATTTATTTGAGTGGTGAAAATACTAATATGCCCCTTAAAAATGTATTTACAGTGTCTGAATCACTTTAATAAGGCAAACTTTTAATGATTTAAATATAAAAAAGTAAGGCTGGTATTATTACTGTTGGTTTCCAATGATAATATCAGCCCTCCAGTTAGAGATGGAAGAAAAGCCTGCCCGAACTGAATTCGGACTGGACCCGACGCATGCGGTCCGGGTTTTACCCCGACCGGATGAATGGAAAAAGCGGATCCGGACATTAATTTTCAGTGCCTGACTGTTTCTGGGCACGGGTCCGGTCACAGCACCAAGAACTCGAAACCCGGACCTGTGCCTGCTTTTTTATTAAGTAAAATATATATATATATATATATATATATATATATATATATATATAAACAAAAATGCATTTTGCTTTACCAAATTTCCCCCAAACCCAACCGGCCAACCCTAAATCGCGACAAGTCTCAGAATTGGCATCTCCCTCCGTCTCTCCACCAACAGCCACCACCCATCTTCACCGATGCAGTGTTGACCGCGCGACCTCTTCCCCACTTACAGAAAAATGCGCATGCTTTTACCGAGAGAAGAAAGCTTTTATTTTTTGTACGACCTCTGGTCCTCCCATCAAGCTTACCTGAGGCAGCGAGACTGAAAGTCTCTGTTATCAACCATGAAGACACCGGAAAGAGTAATTGCTCACATCGTAAGCGCCATGAACTAATTTTCCTAAATCAATAAGTGTTCTAAAAGGGCTTGAAAAATCAAAATGATGCCCAACATTAGAGCCAGGATTAAGGAACTTTTCACTACAAAGAAGTGGATAGCTACGTGGATGAAGTTATGGGCCGTGCATAAATTCACACTTCACTCTCTCTTGATTTGTACTCAAAAGTCGCAACCAGCCTTCAATTATATGGACTCATGGATTCAATATTTAGGCTTACAATTAGACCTTCACAAAGCAATTGGAGCACTCCAAGCTCCAAAAAATGTCTTTTCTCTGTGACATCCACATGTGGGCTAGAAGAAGGTTATGCATAGATTGTCTATGTGCGTGTGCTTTCTAAATGCATACAAAATGTATAAGAACTGAGATTCCTATGTTTTTTTTTTCTTTTTTTAATTTTAATAATTATGTTAGATGTTTGCCTGTAGTTAAGATGTTTTGGTTTTGGACTGTTATGGTTTGTTAGAACTTAGAAGCAAACAATTGTTTTGGCTGCATTTGTTTTTCCAGTGCTTTCACCTTTGAAAATCCGGGTAGAGAAAATCTGGAAAAAAACCCGTGCCCGGATAGTGCCGGGCATGTGCCCGGCCCATATAGAAAAATTCTGGGCACGGTGCGGGTCCGGGTAGCTATATGTGACATCTGGGTTGGTCCCGGGCAGCCCCAAACCCGGACCCGACCCGGACTTTTGCCATCTCTACCTCCAGTGCTATATTTGAGGGCGAATATCACTCCATTTTTTGCACTTCACCTCAGCACTACCTAATACTTATGATGGATTCAGCTAGAGCTGGCAAAATTTGACATAACCCGATTATCCGACACGAACACGACACAAATAAATGGATATGGGTCGTTGAATTTAATACGATTATTAAATGGGTTGGGTCCGAGTTGACACGATTTTTTTTCATGTCAGGTTAGGGTTAAAGTTCTTGACCCATTTACCCGATCAATGAACCGATTATATTTTCTATTTTAAAATAATTTGTAAGTCCTTATTATCAAAACTCAAATATTAGAGATAATTCTCTCTTTTATTTTTATTTTTTACAAGGATGAATATAAACACAATATTTTATTTATAAATTTTATATACATTTAGAGCTTCAATAATGTATATGTGTAAAATATTATTAGACATGTATATATATACATAATTAAAACTTCAATAGTGTAATGTGCAATATTTTGGTAAATTTGTACATTTTATAATATTTATAAATTATGTATGTACGACAATGCGTAAATGTTTGATGTAAATTTTGTTTAATATATAGGTATTAAACGGGTTATTCGGTAACCCGATTATTTTTTCGTATCGGATTTGAGTCTCAATATTTTGACACGATTATTAAATGAGTCGGGTTTGAGTTGACCTAAATTTGACACGACCCGATGACCCGTTATGCCAGTTTAGATTCAGCAAGCTCACAATAAATAATAGAATCAAGCAGCCATGGATGAAGAGGATAAAGGGAAGAGATTAATGGCAACCTCATTCGATTTACAAATAAGATATGCAGGTGCAACAAAAGAGCTAGTGTGAAGATTCCATAATCATATGACAACCCAAACAGGCTATACTATTGTTGTATGGACAATAGACGTGGTTGTGTCTACTTCAAGTTCTGGATACCATCCTTAAATGATTTCAACAGAGGAGAAATGTTTGAAGTTGTAGGAACATGTCATGCAAATTATGAGCTGCTATTGACAATGCAAAAGGATTTGACAAATTTGAAATTATTAATGCAAAAAACACATAAAACAAAAGGGAAATGTAGTGGTATGAAGACAATAGTGTTCCTAAACACGTTATTTTTCATATGTGCTATTGTAGTTCTAATAATGGGTGTAGTTTTAACTGCACAGTAGACATTATATGACTGTCTAAATATGAATACGAATGCAAACAAGCCTTAATCAATTGCTTACTACCCCATTCAAGTTCATTGTCCATTATGATTGGTTGAACATGAATATGAATGTAAAATAAGTTTTAATAATGTGTATAACTTTTGTATATGACTGCAAAGAACTATCCCATTCAAGTTCATTGTCCAGATTGACTGAATATAAATATGAATATGAATGCAAAGAATTGTCTCATTCAAGTTCATATGACTGGTTGAATATGAACAACTAATTAAAGTTGATTCACAAATATTTGATGACGTTTTACAAATGCTTCTGTGCTTTAAAAAGTCATACACAAAAGTTATATAGCTGAAGTTCTTTACATAAGGTCGTACACGAACATGAATGCAAATCACTATAAAAAGTCATACAATAAAGTCAACAAAATCATAAGAAAGCATGATCAAAGAGTTTAAAACCAAATCACTACGAAATAAGTTTTAATCAGTTGCTCGCTATCTTATTCAAGTTTATTCAACTCCAAGCTAACTTAAGTCCATCTTAACGTCATCAGATAATAAAACAACAAGCAACCACAATAAATTTAAATCAAATCATAATATATAATATCAAACCACAAAGCATGGCCACATGGATAATTGGCATTCTAGTAAAAATTCAGTTTGAACATTCATTCTTTGGCTACAACGCGCCCAGCCTTTACAAGTGACAAAAGCACACTATATAAATACATATAGTAAGGCAACTATCTATTATAATTTTTTTTTCTCTAATTAAGCTAAGAAAGCCATATATGACCTATTTTGGGCATTAGTATGAAAGTCTTTGTCTTTCAACAAAATATAAATCAAAAGAACTCAAATCTATATGTTAGGTGAGCAAAAGATGATACACTATTTGTTGATGCTCCAGACACTTCAAATGTGATACATCATTTGAACCTCGCAAAAAAAAAAAAAAAGTATGGGGTTAGATTATGTGCTTTGTCTTCTTATATACTTTCAGCTCCATGTTCTTAAATCTGCTAAATGCTTTAACTTTAGTAATCAAACTTCATTCCTGAGCTACAAGCATATTATGTATTTAGTATCAAATCACAAAATTAAAAATACTGAATGACTATAAATATTTCAGAATTGATATTACAATTTTAATGGGCATATAACTACGTTTGGTTCAATAGATTGCCTAAATCCTGTGAACTAGTCTTAGTAATGGGTGCTTGGAAAATGAAAATTAGTAATTAGTCTAGTGATAAGGTGTAAGTTTATATCTTGATTAAGAATAATTTTAGTAAATTTGTTTTACCTTGCCCTTGGCTTTTTTCTTCTCATGATCACAAGTTGCCTTCAGGCAAGTTCTGTTATTATGTCCCCACTGGTAGGGGTGGGCAAAATCGGGTTTGGGTTGGGTTCGGGTCAACCCGATCGGGTTTCGGGTTGGCTAAAAATCAATCCAAATGAAACTGAATTATTGACCCGACCCGATCTGACTCGAATTACATTCAATTCGAATCGGGTCAGGTCAACAATTCGAGGTTTTATTCGAGTAGGATTGGGTTCGGATTTAAAACAGGTCGAATTACGTTCGGGTCATTCGGGTCTAATCGGATCAGTTCGAGTCAGTTGAAATAGGGTCAATTCAGGTCAAATTCGGTTAATGCAATTTTGAGCTGTCTTTTTTCCTATTTTTGTAGTTTTTAGGGTGCTTTTAAGATATTTTTCTTAATTGTAGTCCTTTTTACTAATTTTCAACGAAAAAAAAAGAAAAGAGAATACTATGAAATCAAATTAATAAAGTTAAAATGCTAGAATATGATTATTTGTCTATTGCCTTGGAGGGTAGGATTAGGATTATTATTTGCTCAACCAACAAAGTCCAAACTTAATCAAAGTTGGCTATTAGTCTCCATTCAAAGCACAATTTCCAAATGGCAAATACTAGTCTTTGAAAGTTTGAAACACAAACTCACAAAGTCACAAAATTTAAATATAATTAAATTATTCGGAAACACAAATCACAAAGTTCAAACGTAAAAACTAAATAAGCTTCATTGGTTCCTCCACCGCTCCATGCAAGCACTTTGACAAATTACAAGTTCTAAATTCAAATTCTTGTACTCCAAGTTCAAGCGTCGATTGCCTAGAGAATGATTGAAGAAATGTACAATAACTATTTTCTTTAAGCCACATTGCTAATGAATAAACTCAATTCATATAAAAAATTGAGCAAATAAACCAAATTCATATCTTTGCACATCAAACACAAACACAAATAAATAAATCCAATTCATATCTTTAATTGAGCTAAAGAGGTGTTACAATCTTTCTAATTTCTATTATATCATTATAAATTTATAATTACAAATAAATATAATATGTTTAACAAATTTTTCAACACACACACACACACTTGATTTTATATATATATATAAATTAAGTCAATCATGCTTATTTTATGGCATTCATCACCAAATCAAGTTAATAATAATACTAGACAATAATACTATTCTATCAACTTCAACTTATCTAACTAAAACAATTACAAATTTATAATTTTACAAACTACAATTAGACTTAAAAATTTAAAACTATAATGACTATAATTATAGTTTAAATTACAACCTAATAGTATATTATCAAATTATGAATAATAATATATATTAAAATTTACCTTTCAAACATCCATAACACTTATGTCGGTGCTCACCGCTTCCACTGTCGAAGCTTGCGATCTTATAAACTTCATAAAATCCAAAAAAAAATTAATAAGTAATTTAAGTACATGACTACATGTAGATGTTATACATAAAGTTATAATGCATTTTAAATATATTATGTATATAATGTACGATAAAAATTTAAAAACATTACCTTCTTATGCTCTTTAATGTCTTCTTGGAGGTTGTAGACGGGATTGGCAAAAAGTTTAGATTGCAGCTAATTTTCAATAAATATCAATGCCTCAACCATAGTTAGCGTTAAAGAACTCTTATACGCATTAATAATACAATGCCTGGTGCTAAAGGCAAACTCATATGCCACTGTGGAAACAGGAACAATGAGGACATCCCTTGCAATTTTCTCTAGAATTGGATACTTTGATCCATTCACCTTCCACCAAAGCAAAACATTAAGTTTAAGATTGCTGGGATCTTCAACTGGGTCCTTCAAGTACCTTTCCACCTCAGATGCTACTCTTCTGTTCTCATTCTGAACAGAAACCTTCTTGACATATTCAAATAAAGGGCAAGTAATTTGAAAAGTGTCATCACCTTCACCATCAGCAACATCCACCAAACTAGCCTCAGTTGTAAAACGTTGAGAATAACTTGTACTACCATAGCTGTCACTAAGACCACTCTCACCAGTGGCGGCGCCACTTGAGAGCTAAGCCCCTGCTAGACTTTTGAAAAAAATTAAATTCTGTTTATTTTTCAATGGATTTACAATAAAGCCCCTAATAAATTTTTGAAATAACTAAAAGACCAATATCTTAATACAGCATTTAGAAATTAAAAAAAAAACTCAAACTTAAATCCCTAACCACCGTCATTATTTTGCCTAGAAAAACCTCTACCGTCAGCCTATCGTCTCTCTCTGTCCAACTCCCATGCCATAAACGCCACAACCTGCGGCTTGCACTTGCAGCCTTGCGTCACCTCATCTTTACAATTTTTTTGGTACTACCATTGCCCCTTTGCAGCTTTTATATTAATTATTAAGAATTGATTAAACTATTTTGATTATTTAGCACTTCGCCACTTTATGATTTAATGTTTTAAATTTTTTAATTGGTTTATACCTTTTTTAATTGAATAAGATTATTAGCTTTAACTTTTTTTGGCAAATTGGCAATGCTTCGTGGGGTCACTTGGATGATAAAGTGGCAATGCTTTTAACTTTACTAATAATAAATAATAGAATAATAATGCCATGGGTGATGTAGTGATGGGTTAGTAACTTAGTGGTTGAGCAGTTAGTTGGGCAATTGGTTTCTTAAAGTAATATTTTATAATTTTTTTGTTTTTTTATATTTTGATATGGAAATTGTATTCGGTTTCTCTTTAAATTCTCACAATTAATTGTGTTTATTTGTTACAGTTATGGAGAAATATTACTCAAGAAAGTCATTATCACAACCTTTTCCGAAAAAAAATAAAATACAGCTCAAATCAAGATGTAAAATTCAATTTACAAGATCTTCCTACAAATCCTGGTTTACGAATTCCAATCTCTTGTTATAGTCCTAATATTTAAGATCAAGTCTAAAGAGCATACTTACAGAGAGGTCATGTTCAGCCTAAAAATCACAACTTCAAACTTTCAGATTTTGGAAACCAAAAAAGGCGGTTTGGTAGTAATTGGTTTGGGAAATTTAGACCTTGGTTGGAATATAGCATAGACAAAGATGCAACATTTTGTCTCTTTTGTTATCTTTTTAAAGAAGAGATTGGTAATAAAGGGAGTGGTGATTCATTTGTTGGTAAAGGTTTTAGAAATTGGAGGAAACCTAAAAAATTTGTTGAACATATGGGAGATATTGATAGTGCCCATAACAAAGCTAAAGAGAAATGTGAAATGTTGATGAATCAAAATCAACACATTCGAACAACCTATGCAAGACATTCTGACAAGTATCGAAGTAATTATCGAGCTCACATGATAGCTACTATTGATTGCATTCGATTTTTATTAAAACAAGGGCTTGATTCAAGCAACCGAGGGAATTTTCTTAAGCTTCTACGCTTTCTTGCTGATCATAATGAAGACATTAATACTGTCACTTTTGATAATGCTCCCGGAAATCTTCAAATGATATGAAATGAGATTAAAAAAGACATTGTAAGTTGTGTTGCAATTGAAACTACTAATATTATTATTAAAGAGATGAGTGATGTTTTATTTTCTATCCTTATTGATAAATCTCGTGATATTTCTGCAAATGATCAAATGGCTGTTGTTTTGCATTATGTGGATAAAAATGGCTATGTGATTGAACGTTTTATTAGAATTGAACATGTTACTAGTACTACATCTATTTCACTTAAAGAGGCACTTGACAGGCTATTTTCCAGACATGGATTGAGTATGTCTAGGTTGCGTGGACAAGGATATAATGGAGCTAGTAATATGCAAGGTGAGTTCAATGGTCTTAAAGCACTGATTTTAGAAGACAACAAATGTGCTTACTTTATTTATTGTTTTGCACATCAACTTCAACTGGCTCTTATTTCTGTGGCAAAAAATCATGAAGAAGTTAATTCTCTTTTCAATTTAGTTACAATGTTCGTTAATGTTGTTGGTGCTTCAGCAAAACGTCGTGATGTTCTTCAAGAGAAACATGCTGAAGCTGTTATTAAAGCACTTGATGATGGTGAACTTTCAAGTGGAAGAGGTTTAAATCAAGAAGTTACTTTAAAGAGATCTGCTGACACACGTTGGGGCTCACATTATGGAACGTTGTTGAGCATAATCACCATGGTTCCATCTATTGTTGATGTGCTTGAGATAATTTCAAATGAGGGGAATTCTAAACAAAGATTTCAGGCTGCAAAGTTATTGAAGTGCATACAATCATTTGATTTTGTGTTTAGCTTGTTGTTAATGAAAAAAATACTTGGATTTGCACATGAGTTATCACAAGCATTACAAAAAAAGAAAAAAAAAGATCAAGACATTTTGAATGCTATGAAATTAATTGGAGTGTATAAGAGAAACTTGCAAAAAATGAGAGAGAATGGATGAGACTCTTTACTTAGCGAAACTTCTTCTTATTGTGTGAAGCATGATATTGATGTTCCTAATATGGATGATTTGTTTCGAACTCAAGGGAGATCACAACGCAAGGCTCAAAAGGTCACAAATTTGCATAATTTTCGTGTTGAATTATTTTATGCAATTTTAGAAATGCAAATTCAAGAATTAAGCAATCGTTTCAATGAGACGAATACTGAGTTGCTTCTTTGTGTGGCATGTTTATGCCCCAATGACTCATTTGCAACTTTTGATAAACAGAAACTACTTCGCCTTGTTGAGTTTTATCCAAATGATTTTTCTCTGGTGGATCTTGTGCCACTTGAAACTCAACTTAATGTTTATATTATGGATGTGAGTTCTGACAACAATTTTTGAAGGTTGAAAGGGATTGGTGAGCTAGCAAAAAAATTGGTTGAGACTAAGAAGGATCAATTATATTCATTAGTTTATTTATTGGTGACATTAGAACTTATTTTGCCAGTTGCCACAGCTACAGTAGAAAGGGCATTTTCAGCTATGAATTTTGTGAAAAATCGTCTACGAAATCAGATGAGAGATCAATGGTTAAATGATAGTCTTTGTGTATACATAGAAAAAGATATATTTTGTAGTCTTGATAACAAGGTTATTCTTCAACGTTTTCAACATATGAAACCTCGTCGAGGACAATTATAAGTGTATTGAATTAAATACTTTAATAAATTTAGGGATCGCAAACTGCGGGCCTGGGCCAGGCTTTATTTATTTATTTTAAAATTTTTAAATTATTGTAAATTTGAAATAAATTAATGATCAACAAGTTATTACAATCATAGATAAATTAAAAGAAAATGAATATTTCAAATTAAAATAATAAATAAAGCAAATAAAAGCTCATAACTTTAATTTTCTTTAATACTGGATTTTCTAATTCAAACGCTCTCTTAATTAATTGACACAAAAGAAAGAATTTAGTGTCATAATTTTAGCTTTTTTGAATCATAATTGATTTATAAGTTAAGAATTTAAGTTTTCTTTTTTATTTTTAAATTACTTTTCAATTTTAATTATATTATTCTAATTTATAAAATTATTTTTTTAAAAAGTAGTGGGCATGGGCTTTATCCGGGCTTTTTTTTTCTTGGGCCTTTGTCCAGGCCCTCATGTGTGAGGGCCGGGCATAAGCCCGCGGGCGTGGACTGGGCTGGGCCGGGCTTTTTTGCGACCCCTAAATACATTTTTATTTTCATATATGTTTTTTGTTGATTACTTTCTTGGATTAAATTATTATTTGAACTTAGCCCCTCCTAAAAATAATTCTTGGCACCGCCACTGACTCTCACTATATATTGATGGTGTGGAACTAGAGGAGAAAGCAATGTATGCACCATAAAGCTCATTTAACAAGTCTTTAACTGCTTTAGTCATTTCTTCAACTATCGAACTATCATTACAAAAAATTATCTAAAAAATATGTTTAGCAAAATCCATTTTTGCTCGTAAATCAAGAATAGAGGCAATAATCAACATTTTGTTTATCTTCCTTGTGGACTCCCAATACTTATCAAAGTTTTTTCCTCATACTATAAGCCATATAAGACACCTAAGGATCTGTAATTTATTATAATGCAGTCAATAAACTCTCAATTAAGTTAATAGTACCATAAGTCACACTCTCTCAGTCCTCCAGTCTAGGCGAGCCCACACTTTTAACATTATTTTCTTTCTCAGCAAAGTATGCCTCATAAGTTTTATCCACTTTTGCCATTCTATTAAATGTCTCTTGAAATTTCAGCGCAGTCATCAACATTAAATAAGTGGAATTCCACCTGGTAGGACAATTCAAAACAATAATTCCCTTTGGACCATTCACTTGTTCGACACATTGTTTAAATGTCTACAGCCTCATGGTGGAGGATCTCACATACTTCACAACATTCCGAATAGCGGTAATACTGGCATACAACTCACCCAACCTTAAAACAACAATCAAATTCAAAATATGTGCACAGTAACGTACATGCATATATTGTCCTGCCAACACAAGTGCATCATCATTCCTCAAAGCAAGCAACTGTATAGGGACATAACCAACAACAATATCATTTGTAGTGGTATTATCAATAGTTATTGCAAACAACCTCTCTATCCCCCAGTCTTGTAAGCAAGTCATAATCTTTTTGGCGATCGACTTCCTTCTATGATCTTCAATTACGCTAAAACTAATAATCCTCATATTCAAACACCAATCACTATCAATAAAATGAGTTGTGATCACTATGTAACTCATATTTTGAACAGAAGTCCATAAATCAGTTGTAAGAGACACTCATTGCTTGTTATTGCAAATCAAATTCTTTAACATTGCATTTTCCTCCAAAAATAACTCCATAACATCTATACCAATAATTCTTCGAGATGTCATAACGAACTGCAGGATAGCTACACTGCAGAAATGCCTAAATCCTTTGTTATCTATAAAACTAAGCGGCAACTCACCCATAATAATCATATCTATAAATTGAAATGTTAGGGAAAGTTATATGCAACAGATTAGAATTTACAAATCAAACAATGTAATTTGCGTAGATTATAGTTTGGTTTGGATGTTTACATGGAGTTTGTATCATTCAATGGCTAGGGATATTACTACTACATTGTTGTTAATATGGCATATATAATAGTAGCAGTATTTTTTAACCTAAAAATTTAGTAAGTAGAATTTTTAGGAATTATTCCTTAAATTACTTTCATTATTATATAATAAACTTCTTTATATTGATACTTTATATAGGAATTATTCCTATGTAGTCATAAAAGTTTTAGTTTCAATTTAAACCAGTTACAAATAAGAATAAAATCCACATCCTAATAAGTTATAAGTTTTCCAGATCTTGTCTTGAGTAACTTGGCTCCACATAATAATAATTATTTGCATATTACAAAAATATGTAAGTAGCATTAAAAGTTTAATATGAAATAAAATATTTTTCTAAAGTTGTTTAAGAAATTGATTTATTTTTTGGAATTATTATCACATCTCTAAACTTGTAAGTACATAATAACTTACTAGTATAGACACCTTGCCCGTTAAAACCAAAATATTTATAACTTCTCAAGCATATTTAGAGCTTTATAAAATTGATATACTCCATTAATTAGTTATTAATGTATTTACCTCTATATTACTTACACTAAAGATAATAAAGTCAAAATAATAATTGTTGAATTGATCATCTACTAAATTATAACCGGTAAATGCTCGTTTAGTCTTTAGGATTTGAGTTAAGTGCCCGTTTAGTCTATATATATATAAAGACATCCTTGCTATTAAATATATTACACTCTTCTCTTACGGTTCTTTTCTTTTACAATAATACCTTTCTAATAAAATTCTTGGAGACATTAATAAAAAGACAAATGATAATTTATCCAATTAACCTTAAAATAATATAAAAATTTACCACAATTTTTATATTATTATTTTACTTATATTAATTTATTTATAAATAATTATTAGTAAGATTGTTGCACGACCACAAAAAATATTAGTTCTTTCACACTAATATAATCATTTGTAACTTGATAATTATTTTTTTTATAGATAAATTAATTAATGTTCATAATAAGGTAGGCAAAACAGGTCATTGGGCCGTGTTCATGTTGTGTTAGCTTCATGTTGTATCAAATTTAAGTCTACCCAAATACAACTCATTTAATAATCATATTAAAATATTGAGATCCTAATGACACAAAAATAAATGGGTTACTCAATAAAACATCAATCATGACTCTCTTTTATAATTCTAAGATGGCACATCTCGAACAACAACCCTCACTTTAATATAAAAGAAAAATTTATTCTACCCCCGAAGCGGGGAGTTAAATAAACCCCTATCAAAGGGGTTTATATATATATAAAAAAAACATTTGCACACTATTTTATATATGTGTGTGTGTGTGTGTATCAATATTATAAAATATGCATATCTACTAAAATGTTATACAATCACACCATTGAAGTACCAAATCTATTTAAAATTTTATAAATGAAATATTGTGTATATGTCCATCCTTCCAAAAAATAAAATAAAAAAGAGAGAATTATGTCCAATATTTGAGTTATAATGAAAAGAACCTAAAGATTAATTTAAAATACGAAATATAATCGTATTATTGATCGAATAAATAGGAAAGAACTTTAACCCTAACCTAACACGAAAAAAATTATGTCAATCCAAACCCAATCCATTTAATAAACTTGTCAAATTTGGTGGCTTACATTTATTTATTCGTATCATATTTGTATCAGATAATTGCGTCATGCCAAATTTTGCTAGCTCTAGTTAAAATTTTTTTAGAAGGGTGTTATTGTAAAAGAAAAAATAAAGGTAAAAAACTATAGGAGTGCTTTAAGGTATTTTAAAAATATAAAAATTAAAAGAGTATTTATTCAAATTATAAACTCCTTGTAATAATAAAATTAGTTGGTCCCAACAATATGACTATAGAGAAATATTATTGTATTATCTTATAAACTAAAGTTCTAATTCTATCCATGCTAATAATAAAATTTTTTTATGAATATAAATTGTTCTTACTCTCTAGGTCAAGAAAAATATTGATTACAAATTAATAGTTTTAACTTCAACGATACACATTAGCTTCAGGTAGAATGATGAATAAAACAAGAGCCCGTTCGATATCATTTTTCATGTTTTGTTTTGTTTTGTTGAGTGTTTTTTTTTTTTTTTCAAACGAGGAAAGATGTAGTACGTGTTTGACAGGCATTCTATGAAACAAAAATAATATTAAGGATTTTATTTTACATTGACAAGGAATAATTAATGAGTTAATTTTGTAGTATGAATTTGACTGATGAATTTTTATGACTAATATTTATATAAAGGTAAATGTTAAGTTATAACGATTGTAATTTAGAGACTCTCATAAATAGTACTTATTAAAAAAATTAAAGGCATCATTTAAATTTGAAAGAAATAATAAACTAGAAAGATCTGTACGAAGTCATAATAAACTAGAAAGATATGTACGAATTAGGTCCGAGCTTCTGTAACTAAATAAAATGCGTCATTTAAGGTAGTAATAAACTAGAAAGATTTGTATGAGTATGGCCCGAGCTTCTATAAACTTACATATAAAATAAATTAAACGCTATCACTTAAAAGTAATAAAAAATTAGAAATGCTTGTATGCGTTAGGTCTGAGCTTTAATAAAGAAATAAAACGCGTCATTTAAAGCAGTAATAAATTAGAAAGACTTGTATAAGCCAGCCCTCAGCTTCAATAAACGTTACATATAAAACAAATAAAACGCCATCATTCAAAGCGGTAATAACTTAGAAAACGACTTGTACATGTTTCGGTTATTCTACAAAAGAAAGCGGAAAATAACCCTTTTTTTTTCTTTTTTGGAATATAAAAACTTCTCATCAAATCAAGATTTAAATGTCGAAGAAAACAAGATAAATGTGGGTGACAACTTTTGCACCCATGTATCAAAATCACAACAACATGGAGAAAATTACTTAGCCAAGGCATCCGTTGCTTAGTTATAATTTCTCGACACTTCCAAATCTTGAAGTCATGCTTTGAAAATAATAGACACTGCAATTTGTGAACGAAATCGTAAATCTTCTGCCTCAACAATATCAATATCATCGAAATAAACATTTACATTTATCTCTGTCCCATAACTAATCCTTCACAATCTTACACCACACAACTGCGTGCCCAACCAACCCACCGTGGATATCAACTGTAGCATCAAAATTTGATATCTTGTCTAATTTGTGAATGAAGTTTTACACAACATGAAATTTAAAACATATTAAAAATAAACAATATAAAGTGTTTCCTTTTTAAATTTTTTCAAAATCACCATTGTCCTTTCCTCTTTTCATTATCTTCTTTAACCATTTCTTCGTCTTCCCTTGTTCTCAACATTAGCACTTTTTTTTTCTTTTTCACTTTCTTGGTTTTCTTAAATCACCTTAAATCTAACATTGAATTGTTCAGATTAGTGTAATTATATAAAACAACAGTTCGTCGCTACTAGATAGATCATAGATGTACCGCAAACTCAATATATAGGTGTTTGGGCTGAAGGAATTATTTGAAAAAGATGTTTGGGCTTCAGCAATTGTATATTATGAGTCTTATTCTCGTACAATTCTATGACAATTGCACAGTCAAAGCTTATAAGAACCTTCGACAACCATGTAGGAGTATAAAATCATTCTCACGCTCATTTTTTTTTTTTAATGTGAACACATTTTTAAACAGTACAGTTTAAAAAAGTTACTTTTTTAATGAACTATAAATCGTGCGGTTTAAAAAAATTACTTTTTAAATAAACTATAAACCGTATAGTTTAAAAGAGTTAAAAATACTTTCTTAAATCTCACGGTTTTAAAGTGTATTTGTATGAAAATAAAATGAGGACACCCGCACTAGAGAAGGACTATAAGAATATATATAATCATTCATTAAATGAACTAGTAAAGCTAAAGTCTTAAAAAAATAATAATATAAACGGTTGTTCAAAGTGAACAATGAATTTTATTGTTTGCTTCATCTTTGCTATTGTTCGGGATAACGGATAAGGCTCTTCTTTGACCTTGTTGTGCTCATTTTTCTAAAGAGGTTTCAATGGTTCGATTATTTTATTTAAAAATTTTAGGGTTGTTATCACCTAACAACTTTAAGAATTATACTATATTAAATCACCATAAGAAATATTGTAATCTACCATTTTACTATTAAATTTTTATAAAATCTATTATTTTATTACATTTCTATTAGTACCGTTTGTTAACTAATAAAATACTAATTTTACCTTTAAAGGAAAAAAAACTACACAAATTAGTAGAGGTATCAAATATTATATATTCATAAGCTTATAGGGATTATTTTTAGCAACTTTATATTTTGACTTTATAATATTGTAATACTTTGTATGTTATTTTTTTGACAAAAAAAATTGTATAAAGAGCAAAACTAGCATTTTACAAGTAAACTAACTATAAATTTACTTGTTGAATAAAATTTGTTGAAAAGAAACAAACAATTATTAATGAGTATGTACATCTTATCTTTTAAAAAAAAAGAGTAATTTTTTTCTTTTTTTTTTGGGACATACTTTGACTGTATATGGAAAATTTTATTAATAAATAAAAAAGTACATCTAAAAAAAAGAATGAATATATTTTTATTATTTTCAATTATGTCTGCGAAATTTACAATTACTTAAAAGTCAAGATGCAACAAATATAAACGCCATTATTCGAGAAACAATTGTAAAACAATAGGAAATGTGCCCTAAAACATATAGTTCACATGCTTTTCCAACATATAAATATGTAATATTATGTATACATAACCTTGTACTCACCACAAAACCATAAATTAATTTGAGCAGCTTTCCAAGAGTTTTTAAGTGCATTGGAGAAATAGTAAGCTTTACATCCAGCGTCTTCTTGCATTATTCCATCAGCCTTCATTAATTCAGCAGTTGTTAAAAGATCAGCAAACTACCCACTTTCATTTTGAAAACATGATTTTCTGCTATCTTTGAGTGCCGGCTATACGGTATTACATATTATTATCATTTTTTCCCCCCTTTGTTAAATCAGTTCTATGGATTAATTGGTCATAGATGCTGCAGGGTGTGAAAGGTATAAAAGACAAACAGAAATGTAGAAGGGAAAAGTAAAGACGATAACTAACGATGCCACCAAGCCACTGCATCAACTGGAGCTGATTGACACCTTGCAAGGACTTGGACTGGCTTATCATTTTGAGAGTGAGATAAGAAACATATTGCGCAATATCTACAATAAAAATAAAGATGACAAATGGAAGAAAGAAAATGTACGCGTGCATGCAACCTCTCTTGAATTTGGACTCCTCAGACAACACGGTTACCATGTTTCTCAAAGCAGTGAATGTGCATGCGTTTTCACTTTGTCACGCACATGTGATCTAAAATAATTACTCAAATACATAAATCTACGACGAGTTTATAATAGTATAAATTATCATTTTTGCTGTTTTACAATGTCGTAAACTTGTAAAAGTTTGTCTACATCTTCGTAAATTCATCTAGGATTTAATCTCGAATTTTAATTCCGGATTGAAAATTTTTATCTAATGTATTTGCAGAGGTTTTTAATGGTTTTAAAGAGACGAAGAGTTATTTAATTAGTGATGATTTTAATGGAATACTCAGCTTGTATGTAGCCTCGTATTACAGCTTAATTAGAAGGAGAAAGCGTCATGGAGAAGGCCTGGCAATATATACAGCTTAAAAAACATACGATGATCAGCAACAGCAAGGATGTATTAGTAGCAGAGCTAGGGAGGCAGTCTTTGAAGCTCCCTCTCTGTTGGAGAGTGTCGAGGTTAGAGGCAACGTGGTTCATAGATTTATGTGAGAAAAGAGAGGCCAAGAACCACCTATTACTAGACCTCCCTTAGTTGGACTTCCATATTTTACATGCAGTTTTTCGGGATGAACTTTGAAGACATTTCGGGTAGGTACTAGCTAGGTACCCATTAAAAGATAATTTGATATAGATTGAATAGCTGAAGAAAAAAATTATTTGTTTTTCACACACTTTTACATGATCTTATACAATTTATACAAAAATAAGGAGCTATTTTAGGACTATGTTATAGCTTGACATAGGAGAGTTTTCTATTAAATCCACGAATATTATGATTTGAGAAAATTTAGGCTAAAAATAATACTAGCTGTTGTTGACAAGTCTTGAACTTGGTAAGCCTTTAGCTAAGGCTGAGCAAAATGCTAGATTGACTTCAAAATGATTTGATGAAAATTTATTCCTTCCTTTTGTAGAGTTTACGGTTGCCTTGCTGTCATTGTCTTGATTGTGGTTGTGGTTGATTTGCAATTGATTCTTATCACCCACGCCATTCTCTGATTACTTTGACAGATAACTCAGATCTTGTTTTATCAAACGTAGTGGCCGGTTAGTGATGGTTGTCGAAGCCTGCGAAAATAAATACCTACTCTAAATAAATTATGTATAATGATTGAGAAGGGTCGTGTCCACAGAGATCGGTAATTATTTAAATCATTTTAAAATGTAAAATGCAAAATGAGGGGATTGTTGACAATAATAAAAATCAAACTAAAATAACAAGAATGCAAATTCAAATTGGAAAAAGCTCTGGTTGAAGGAATTAACTCAGCTTGATTCGACTACTGATCATTGATTTAAATATAAATCATTACTACTTATGAATAGACCGGTTATAACTACTGAGACCCTCTAATAGCCAATCTCTTCTTAACTAGTCGATAACCAAGGTACGACCATTGGTTATTTCCCTAATCAATAGACAACCCTAGATACGATCGTAGGATTTAATCAATTGACAGCCTGAAAAACCAGAGAGACCTAAATCCTAATCAACAAATGCATACGATGGTTCATTTAAATTAAATTGTTTATTCTCATAACACAACCCACTGCTATGCTATTTGTCACAAACATTAAAATCTTCATACGATGAATCTTTTAATTGACAATAGATTAAGTTGATAATTAAATAGTGGCCAATTACCTAATTAACAAACATAATCATGACAATAATTTAGAGAATAAATAAATACCCAAAAAGTAATAAAATAATTAAAGCATAAGAAAGATCTCACAGTAATGATGAATCAAAGCTTTATTAACCTTCAACCAGAATAATCGGTTTAGTTCTTCATAGAGAGAAGAGAAAAATTTAGATCTAGGGTTTTCTTTTTCTTCAAAAATCTCATTTCCTTTATTTTTCACGTCTCCTCTCTCTTATAGAGTTTTTTCAAAAATAAAATACTAATATCTAAAATATTATCTAAATATTAAATTCAAAATTATAAAAATAACCAAAAAGACAAAACACGTTAAAATAAAAACTGCAAACCCTTAGTTGACAGCACGCGTCCACGCCTTATCAACAAAGTTCTTCTGAAGCTCATAATTTCTTTAGGAAAATAATTATCCTCAAACATCATCTTGTAGCTCAATTGTAGCACCAATCAATAGAATTGCACCTACAAAAATAAAACACAAGTAAATCACTATTATTAAGTGCAAAACATCGATATTAAGGGAAGTAAACAATGCAAAAGTAGTGCATAAATTGCACTCTAACAAATTCCCCCACACCAAGATAATGCTTGTCCTCAAGCATATAACTCAAGACTAATTCCAAATCTCCACTCAATTCTCATCTCAACTCATCCAAAAATAATCTTAAGCAAGCATACCTCAAGAATTTAAGTCGATCAACATTCGAGAGAAGGATTTTAAAGCATGGGATCTCATAAGCTAATATAAAAGAAAAATATTCAACCACTAAGAAAATCCATTCAAAATTCAAGTGCAACAAGATTTAATAGTCCTGTCATTGACTTCACTCCATACACTCAAAGTGTTTAGAGTATCATTTATGCACTCAAATCAAATCAAAGAATGCTATTACCATAAGCTTGCTTATATATCACATCTCAATCCACAAAACATGAATTAAATGCAAAAATCTAAGGGTCTTAAAAAGGTTGTAACGGGGTTAAATGGGTTAAATGAAAAAGAAAGGTCTATGAAAGAAAAAGAGATCAAAATGAGAAGAATGAACTCATTGAATGAACCTTATGATATCAAAATGTTTATTTCTACTCAAGTCGCCAAGAATGTAAACATTTTTTCCTCTTTTCTTTTTCTTTTTTTTTCTTTTTTCTTTTTTGTTTTTTTATTTTTTTGTTTTATTTTTTTGTTTGAATCAAACAAAAGAAATGAACCTTGCACAATTTAATTCAAGCATAATGCTTGTTGATCTAATTGAGAAACTTTAATTCAAGGTAGCAAGAGCAACAAAATATATACAAAATATATCCAAACAAGAAGTGCAAAAATCTCCTTAAATTGAGGCTCAAAAGAAAGGAAATAGGTAAGTAGATGGAGAGAATTAGATGGGTAATGGTTAAGGCTCAAACAAAGATAACAAATAAAGGTCTTCGGGTGGAGAAAAAGAAGAAAAATGGAAAGTAGTTTGCCCTTATCATTTTAATGCATAAAATCCCGTAATGCAACTACAACATGCATAACAAAGCAAGTTCTAGAATAAACAAACTAAGATTGATATTCACATAACAAAAATAATTAGAGCAAAGTGGTTGCTCATAGGCTCAAATCCTCACAAAGTTGATAATTTGCCATCAAATCATGTACACTTTTCAAATGAATCAACCATCAATAGTGGTGTAGAATGAGAAGAATGTATGAGTGATATATAAAAGGAAAGGTAAAAAAGATAAGAAGCGAGAAAGATGTATGTAGTAATATAAAAAGTGAAAGATAAAATGTGAGTGATGAAATAGTATGATAAAATAAAAATAGATGTAAATAATTTGATATAGATAAGAAAAGAGTAGTGAGAAAGAAAAGAAAAAAAATAATAATATATGAAGCATACTAACTCCAAAATCATTTAAGAATGAGCAGAGTGAAAATAATACTTCCAGACATCAATATTGTAAAAATCTCTCCCCCACACCAAGAACTTACATTATCCCCAATGTAAGATAATCAAAGCTCACATAAAAAAAAAAATAAAGCGTAAGGATAAAAGATTAAAGGCAAAACTTCCCTGAATTGTGAGCTTTGATCCACATAATGTCTATGGGCTTGGCGGAAATGGTGGAATAAATCCCACACTCTCGAAGTATGTGGCCAAATTCTGCTCCATCTTGTTCAGCTTGTGCTCCATTTTCTCTAACTAAATGCTCAAAGGTGGTGCAAATGTAGAAGGAATAATTGGTGGGGCAGTAGTTTCGTCGTCAAACTCGTCATCAGAGGTAGCACCACTCCTAGCATAAAGCTTCTTTAGAAGTTGAGTGGGTCCTAGTTCAGTAAACTAAAATCTCCCCACCTTGAATTCAACCACACATGTTCTTTCGAACAAAGACATATCCAAAAATTCCATTTTGCAAGCAGGGTGTAAATCATTATTGTCAGGATCAAGCACACATAAGTTTATAGCTAACAGAGTAATGTATGGACCAAGAAATAAAGTCCTATACCGTTTAAGCACACTCTGAAATTGATCTGCTAACCAAAAACCTAAATTAGGCCTCACATCATTTAACATGTACTAGATAAAATAAAACTCAGTTTTAGAGAAAACTCCCAAGTGATCTTTCTTTCCTAAAAAATTATATGCTAATAACCGATGCACACATTTCAAAACAGGATCACGTAAGAAAGAGCTCTTTGATTTACTCGGGTCATAGGCATTGTGATCAAAAGATAAATTACGCCAAAGACCATAAGGCTCAAAATTTTCGCTAAAGTCACAAGTTGTCCCTAAATATGCATCACTAGAAAAATAATCATCATCAATGAATCCTAAAGTTAGGTTAAAATCTGTGAGAGATTGTGAAAAATTTCGTCTCATTAACCTAAACTTCATAACATCCGGAGTATGCAAAGTAAATTCATTCGGTAATTAAATTGAAAGTAGCATAGAACTCCCTAATCAACTCAACATAACCCAAACAATCAACATCAACAAACTTACGCAAACCAATCTTATCTATCAAAGAATTAAAATTATCCTTAACATTCAATTTTTCAAGAGTTGGGTAATGAATATACTTAGCTGGAAGTATTTTTCGCTTGGAAATATCTTTGTACCTTTCTTTCTTTTGTTCAGTCGTGAATGTGAGGCAACCTCCGAGATTGGATTCAGCAAGTGGCAAAATACTCATGCCTTTTCCATGTTTCGATCTTTTTCTCACGGCTTGGCGTGAATCTGAAATTGTATTCCATGGGACCGTAGTGGGAGCGACAATCTTGGATTTCTTTGCGACGGGTTTCTTTTTAGACATTGATGACTTGGAAGTTGATGCTTTCCTCTTCGGCATTGTCACAATAATTTCACTCACGGGTTTTGTTTGAATGCGAAAAGCGGCGGCCCTTTGAACCAAGGAAAGTGAGGCTGTTTGCGCGGCTGAAATACTGGACGTGGGCTGCTTGTAGGGCTGGTGCAGCTGCGGACGTGGGATGCAGCGCAGCTGGTGCTGCGAGATGGAGCTGGGCATGGGCTGCTTGCACACGGGATGCAGCGTGGCTGGTTGCTCAGGATGCTGGAGTTGGTGACACGGCTGGAGCGCGGGTTGGTTGGGCTAGAATGCTACAGATGCGGGATGCTGGAGCTGGTGCTGGGGACGGAGATGCGGGATGCTGGTGACGCTGGTGCAGCGCGGGATGGAGCTGGGCGTGGCTGGTTGCACGCGGGATGGAGATTCTAGATGCAGCGCGCGGCTGGGCACACGGTTGCTGGTTGCCCTAGGGATTAAAACCCTAAAAAAAATCCTTTTTTTTTCAAATAAGATTTTTAAAAAACAAAATGTTTTCTGATTTTTTTGCGCAGCTGATAAAAAAAACCTTTTTTGAAAAATTACAGAAGTACTTTTTTAATAAGCATATGGGCAAGCCTTAAAATCATTTTACTTTAAAATCACAGAAGTACTTATTAGTTAAAACGTGGGCGCGCCTAACCAAAAATTTTCTTCTGGCCAAAATAAGCAAAACCATTATTTAAACAATCTGAATCAAAATTAAAAACATAAGATATAACAAAAACCAAAATAAATAAATCCTTTGGGTTGCCTCCCAAAAAGCATATTTGTTTTGTCTTTGGCTAGATACATTCATGCATCAATCTCCATAAATGGACTCTCGAGAGCCACTTCCTCCACAATATTCACCGAAAAACCTTCATAAAAAGGTTTTAAGCGATGACCATTAACCTTAAAAACTTTGTCAGAGGTCGGACTCTGAATCTCAACTACACCATGAGGAAAAATATTAGTAACAATAAAAGGTCTTACCCAACGAGAACGTAATTTACCAGGAAAAAGTTTAAGCTTAGAATAAAAAAAAAAAGAATTTTTTGATCAACAGGGAACTCCTTTCTCAAAATCATTCTGTCATGAAATATCTTCGTTTTTTCCTTGTAAAATCGCAAACTCTCATAGGATTCGTTTCTAATCTCCTCCAGCAGTATTCTATGCATGCACGTGGACGAACTTATCCCTTTAATATCAGCAATTGTCCACCCAATAGCCTTTTTGTAATCTTTCAGCACTCTAATAAGCGTTTCTTCCTCTAAAGTACTAAGCTTTGAAGAGATGATCACCGGAAGTGTCTCACCATCTCCTAGAAACATTTATTTTAGATGACTCAGCAATGGTTTAAGCTCTATTTTCGGTGCGTGCAAAATAAATGGAAGAAGTTTTCCATGAGATGAAGGTAATTCAATATAAGACGTATGATGAGTTAAAGTTCTCAAAGAATTTAATTCATAAATTGTCTCTTGCAATACAGAATTTAAAGCAAACTCATTTTCATCATTTTACAATCTTTTGAGGCCCAAACTGTTTTTTAAAGTAGCTACCAATGAATCTTTAACATCCAAATAAAAAACTTCATGCACTATAGGTTTAATAACATCCACAGAAAATATCGAATGCTCCTCACTAGGATTTTTCATGACATCATTCATATTGAACTCTATAACCTCTCCATCAAACTCCACAGTGAGAGTCTTTTTATGTACATTCATTTTAGTCCTAGCAGTCTTAAGAAAAGGTCTTTCTAGCAAAATTGGGACAGACTTAGAAGAGTTATCCTCTTCCATATCAAGTACATAAAAATCAGCAGGAAAAACCAACTCATTAACTTGTACTAAGACGTCTTCTACTACCCCATCAGGATATGCATTAGACCTATCAGCTAGTTGAATTATCACGCCAGTTTCTTTTAATAGACCAACATTCAAAGATGAATAAATGGAACGAGGCATGACATTAATAGAAGCTCCTAGATCTAACATAACATTCTCAATTTTAACACTGCCAATTTTGCAAGGGATAGTAAACATACCTGGATCCTTACACTTAGGAGGTAGTTTCTTTTGGAGAACTGCTGAAATATTTTCCCCCATGTGAACTCTTTCATCTCCTCTTAATTTTCTCTTGGGAGTGCACAGTTCCTTAAGGAATTTAGCATATCGAGGTATTTATTTTACAGCATCTAATAAGGGAATATTTACCTCAACCTTGCGAAATGTCTCAAGGATGTCTTTCTCTTGTTCCTCCTTCTTGGATTTTGCAAACCGGCTTAGAAAAGGAGGAGGTATCACCACATGTAGGGGTTTCGCTCTAGTGGGTTGTGCATCTTGAGATTTAGGCATCAATTCATTCTTCTCAAGCTCATCTTCTACATGCTTTGTCACTTTCTCACTAGGCTCTTGCAACTCCTTCCCACTTCTAAAGATGACAGCACTAACATTTTGCTTTGGATTCACCTCAGATTGTGAAGGCAATCTCCCTGATACTTAAGCCTCCAGGCGGTTCACTGTAGTCGCCAATTGACTCATGTAGTTGCCTGCTGAAATTGTTAAGTGTTAGCCGCAAGTGATTTAACAATTTTTTCAAGAGATATACCTGACTTGGAGTTTGACTGTGAAGGGGCTGGTTGTCTTGGTGTGTATTGTTGTGGGAATCCTGACGGCCTAACTCCATAGCTGAAGTTGGGATGATCCTTCCATCCCGGATTGTATGTTTGTGCATAAGGGTCATACCTCTTTTGAGGTATACTTGGATATCCTTCAACTGCATTGGCTTGTTCAACAGGTTTTTCTTGAAGTGTAGGACACATATCAGTTGAATGACCCATATTGGAACAAATGCCATAAGTCTTCACCTGTTGCATATTACCTACAACAAACTTTTCCATAAGAGAAGTAAATTTATCTAAACGTTGTTCAATAGAAGAAATATTTACCTCATTCACCTTCCTTGAAATGGGATCTTGCATGCTGCCAAATTGTTGTACATTGGCAGCCATATTTGAGATCAACTCCATTGCTTGAGTAGGGGTTTTGTTCACCAACACACCTCCACTAGCAGCATCTATCATACTCCTATCCATCAATAACAGTCCTTTGTAAAAGTATTGAATAAGAAGTTAATCAAAAATCTGATGCTGAGGACAGCTGGCACACAATTGTTTGAATCGCTCCTAATACTCATAAAAAGTCTCCCCAGGAAGTTGTCTAATCCCACAAATGTCTTTTCTGATGTTGGCAGCTCTTGAAGCAGGAAAGTACTTCTCAAGGAACTGCTTCTTCAAACCATTCCACGTTGTAATCGATCCAGGAGGGAAGTAGTACAACTAGTCTTAGCTAGCCCATCTAAAGAGAAAGGAAAAGCACGCAGCTTAATCTGCTCTTCAGTCACGCATTGTGGTCTCAAACTTGAACATTCAACATGAAACTCCTTGAGATGTTTATGAGGATCTTCACCTGCAAAACCATGAAACTTGGGTAATAAATGAATAAGACCAGACTTTAATTCAAAATTTACCTCCAAGTCTACATATTAAATGCAGAGTGGTTGCTGATTCAAATCTGGTTCAGCTAACTCTCTAAGAGTTCTTTCTACAGGTGCAGCTCTATCCATCACTTGTTTTTTTGAATCGTTAGATGATTCAACCAAATCAGATCCCGTATCTGTTTCAGAAAGCAAAGGCGACGAGGATCATTGCTTAGCTCGCTTCTTCTGTTGTCTCATCTGGCGAGCTGTCTTCTCAATTTAAGGATCAAACGAAAGTATACATGTACTAGAAGAACGAACCATACACCAAGTAAAGCGTAAAAAAGATTAAATGAACGACACCAATCCCCGGCAACGGCGCCAAAATTTGATGGTTGTCGAAGCCAGCAAAAATAAATACCTACTCTAAATAAATTGTGTATAGTGATTGAGCAGGGTCGTGTCCACAGAGATCGGTAATTATTTAAATTCTTTTAAAATGTAAAATGCAAAATGGGGGGATTGTTGACAATAATAAAAATCAAACTAAAACAACAAGAATGCAAATTCAAATTGTAATTCAAATTGGGAAAAGCTCTGGTTGAAGGAATTAACTCAGCTTGATTCGACTACTGATCATTGATTCAAATATAAATCATTACTACTTATGAATAGACCGATTATAACTACTGAGACCCTCTAATAGCCAATCTATTCTTAACTAGTCGATAACCAAGGTACGACCATTGGTTATTTCCTTAATCAATAGACAACCCTAGATACGATCATATGATTTAATCAATTGACGGCCTGAAAAATCAGAGAGACCCAAATCCTAATCAACAAACGTATACGATGGTTCATTTAAATTAGATTGTTTATTCTCATAACACAACGCACTGCTATGCTATTTGTCACAAACATTAAAATCTTCATATGATGAATCTTTTAATTGACAATAGATTAAGTTAATAATTAAATAGTGGCCAATTATCTAATTAACAAACATAATCATGACAATAATTTAGAGATAAACAAATACCCAAAAAGTAATAAAATAATTAAAGCATAAGAAAGATCTCACAGTAATGATGAATCAAAACTTTATTAACCTTCAACCAAAATAATAGGTTTAGTTCTTCATAGAGAGAAGAGAAAAATTTAGATCTAGGGTTTTCTTTTTCTTCAAAAATCTCATCTCCTTTGTTTTTCACGTCTCCTCTCTCTTATAGAGTTTTTCCAAAAATAAAATACTAATATCTAAAATATTATCTAAATATTAAATTAAAATTATAAAAATAACCAAAAAGACAAAACACGTTAAAATAAAAATTGCAGGCCCTTATTTGACAGCACGCGCCCACACCTTATCAACAAAGTTCTTCTCAAGCTCATAATTTCTCTAGGAAAACAATCATCCTCAAACATCATCTTGTAGCTCAATTTTAGCACCAATCAATAGAATTGCACCTACAAAAATAAAACACAAGTAAATTACTATTATTAAGTGCAAAACATCGATATTAAGGGAAGTAAACAATGTAAAATTAGTGCATAAATTACACTCTAACAGTCAGCAATCCAGCTGCCTGGCAACGATCCCAAAAGCCTTTTTTTTTTAAATAAAAAAAAAGGGTCGATAAAGAGAGTGGAGTAGATGGGCTATCGCAGGGAAGCAACTGGCCTGCCACAACTCAGTTCTTCAAACGGGTCCTTAGTCATATATAATATGTGTATAATGTTTCTTTTGATTAATTAATTAATTTTCCCAAAGGTAGTGGAAGAATAAAGGTCTTGGAGAGAAATATAGCTTTGGCAGGAACAGGTTGATAACGTCCTTCTTATGGAGAGCATGAGGTAGCGTTTGAGTCTCAATTCGCATACTGCAGGAGAATACTCACAATCACGATAGCTCTATTTACAGTAATCAATGATATTTATAATGTCTATGGATCTTCTTGATGACCTTGAGCTATTCATTGATACCTTCGAGAGGTTTGGACGAACTTGTCTAAGGAGTCTAAATTCAGGAGAGCTTGCATCTAAAGTCTCTTTCTTCCATTTATCATCTTTATTATTAATTATAGATAAGCTAGATCTATAATAGAGAGGTTGCGTCCAAAGAAGATAAATGGAAAGGATGAATAGTGGAGTCCTTTTCTAAGGTAGACATTCGTACTTATAAAATGCAAATTGGGGTTTCTTTAAAATGCCGAATTCCCATTACTCCTCAGATAGACCTCATACTAAGGATATTTCTTTTCTGCAGGTGGGACTGTGCTATGAAGAAGCTTCATACTATATGAATTTTTCTTTTTTTAATTTTTAATTTTATTTATTTATTTATTTTTTCTTTACAACTTTGTTAGTGAATTAAATTTCCTTCGATTTATCCTCTTTAAATTAAATTAATTATGTTTACGTGCATCAGTGGCTGAGCATAATACAAGCCTACTTGGTAGAGGCCTAATGGTACCACAGTAGACTAGAACTGGAAGAGTACTTCAAGAAAGGAGCGGTATCAGTAGGATGCCCTACATTGATGCATACTTTTATGCTGCAAATCCAGCAATAGAAAGGAACTCATCCATGATTTTCTCTCTTCAAGATGATTTGGCAACTTCATCGCCGTATATATTTATATATATCATTAAACCACAATTTCTACAGTGTTTTGTTTTTCTTTTTTAACTTTAATAGAATAGATAACAAATAGAATTCCACAATGAATTGATTGTACTTTCTTTTTTTCCAAATAATTCGTCAGGAAGAGTTAGCGAGAGTGGATGCTTCAAAATCAATCGATTGTTATAGGCATGAAATTAACTGGCACCTCGAAGAGGAAGTAGCCCGTGACCACATCAATGATTTAGTTAGACAGACTTGGAAGAAGGTAAATGTAAACAGAGCTTATGAAGATTCTGTTGAGTTTGAACACAACAGAAGCCAAAAAGAAAATCCAAGAATGAAGCAAAGAACCAAGAACTCACTTGCAAGATCATAAACCTGATCTTAAACACCAACACCAGGCACCACAATTCAAAGGAAAAACTAGCACTCTTTTATTACTCAAAATGATTACAAATCTTCAAGTCTTGTAGAAGAAATTACAAGCTTTTCAAAGAACTCAGAATCACTCAAATTGGATGAAAAACGAAAGAGAAATGTTAACGCTAACAGATGTCATGAACTAGCTCTGTTTATAAAGCATACAACGAGGATTCCCAGAGGCTGCTCAACAAACTTAACGAACTAATGAACACGTCAGCATTGAAGTTGCATATCAACCCTCAAACTTAAGTCAATCTGTACAAACGACACATAAGTCTTAACTCTTTGCATTTAACCCCTTAAAACAGAAACTGATTCTTCACAGATTCTCCCCTATCTCAAACTACAACTGAACTTTTGTTGAATCTTGTAAGAACGTCTCATTTTTATGCTTATACATATAGACGACTATGGTGTTCAAAACCAAGAGACTATGGATACATTGCTTTTTCAGCCTATTTTAGAGGACAAAGGCATGGTCTTCACATCATCTACACTAAAAGCTAGCTGATGAATATATGATGGATTCTACGGACAGACTTCATGTTGCTTGAGAATAATTAAATAATTAGTTTGTTGACTAAATTATGAAATGATAGAAATTGTTAATTATGTTATTCTACTCAATATTCAAGCGTACATATATGGACTGATTATAGCTTTTAAGCGATTAAGATATTTTACCCATGGTAACACCCGTCAAAAGAACAAAACAGACGATCAAAACACAAAATAAGCAAAGATCTCATTCCATTTTTCTGGGTTAAATTATTTGAAGCTACTTTATCTTTTAATATTTCTGTCGTTTCTACGTACTACAAGAAAATGATCCTGTTGCCACGATTTTTTTAGCCATGAAGCAAAATTTACGGCCTATAACGACATTTTGCCATGAAGATATTGTATTGTAGCTAAATTTTGTGAGCAAAATTATAAATATTAAAGTAATCCATTTGCCACAAATAGTTTATGGCTAATTACTATTTTTAAGCCATGAATATGAAATTCGTTTCTAAAGTTTACATGCGCATTGAGAAACTCTGCACCTTTCAGTTAGCCACGATATTAGTTACGAAAGTTTGTGACTAAAGATTACGTACAGTTTTAGTCACAAAATTTTTGTCACTGATCAATGTCATAGGCCACGAAATGACTTTGTAGCTACATGTCTTGGCTTTGGCCACAAATACTTTGTCAAAAAAATGGGCTATCTAGATGGTCAACACCATCTTTCGTTGGAAAAGAAAACAAAAGAAGAATGGAGAATGAGGAGCCGCAATCTAGAAGCTGTAAATGTTTGAAGAAGAAATAAGAGGCACACGGCTTTGACAAAAGAAAGAAGGAAAAAATATATATATATAATTGATGAATAGTGCCAAAGCTTTCTCTATAAATAGAAACGAAGAGAATGAGCAAATTAATTTCATTCAGAAAGCAATTTAGGGAGTTGAGAGAGAGTTTAAGAGCTTGCATTTATAAGCTCTTGTTACAGTGATTGAGAGAGTTTGGGTGTATTGGGGTTTTAGGTAGTGAGCTAAAATACTACAATACTTGTAACTCCTTTTCACTAGTAAAATATTTCCTTCTGTCTTCGCCCGTGGATGTAGGCTAAAAGCCGAACCACGTAATTTCTGGTGTCCTCTATTGTGCTTGTTCTTTATTTTATTTCCAATTTCATTTTAGCTGCGGTCCTGCTTCACCCACCAATTTCCTAACAGTGGTATCAGAGCTATTGGTTGCATTTTTTGGAGTCAGGAACTGTTCACGTAAGGGGTACTATTCACGTATACGGCACTATATACGTATACGATACTTTTCACGTATACGGTATTGTCCACGTGTACGGTACTATTCACGTGTACTGTACTATTTACGTGAAACGGTGGGAGCGATCCAAGAATTTTGTGGTGCAAAGCAGGGAATAGTGGTGTGAGTAAAGCAACTGTGCGGTTTTGTACATGTCTAGGAAAGTTCTGTCACAAAGGCGATAAGAGCTTAAGGAGTCTGGGTTTTAAGTGGGACCATTGTGACCCCTCCAGTCTTTCCTGGTGTACATTCTCACACATACTCACAACTATTCAAGGTGGTATACTAGCTTGTGTGCAGTATTTATCAACAAAATGGCGGCAAAGTATGAAATTGAGAAATTTAACGGAAATAATTTTTCGTTGTGGAAAATGAAGATGAAAGCTGTATTGAGGAAAAATAATTGCTTGGCAGCAATTGGAGAAAGGCCCATGGAGATAACTGATGACAAGTGGAACGAGGTAGATGGCAACGCCATTTCTGATCTACACTTGGCACTTGCGGATGGAGTATTATCCAGTGTGGCAGAGAAAAATACGGCGAAGGAAATATGGGATACTCTCACAAAATTGTACGAGGCCAAGTCATTACACAATAAAATCTTCTTGAAGAGGAAACTCTATACTCTTTGAATGACGGAATCTACAATAGTGACTGACCACATCAACACCTTGAAGACTCTATTTTCACAACTCACAACGTTGGGTCATAATATAGAGGAAAATGAATGTGCAGAGCTTCTACTTCAAAGTCTACCAGATTCGTATGATCAACTCATCATCAACCTGACGAACAATAATCCAGCGGACAGTCTAGTTTTCGACGATGTTGCAGCCTCCGTATTAAATGAGGAGAGCAGGCGGAAAAACAAGGAAAATAGACAAGCAAGTTCGCAGCAAGCAGAAGCGCTATCGGTGACGAGAGGGAGATCAACGGAACGTGGCCCCAGTGGGAGTCAAAATCATGGTAGATCAAAATCCAGAAGTAAGAAGAATGTTAAATGCTACAACTGTGGCAAGAAAGGGCACGTAAAAAAGGAGTGTTGGAGTAACCAGAAGAGAAGAGAGGGTAAAGAACCTGAGTCATCAAATGCTCAGGGGTGTGTAGCAAGTACCTCGGATGATGGCGAAATTCTCTACAGTGAGGCAACAACTGTTTCAGAAGGCAGAAAATGACTTTCTGATGTCTGGCTTATAGACTCAGGAGCTACCTGGCACATGACCTCTAGGAGAGAATGGTTCCACACATATGAACCTATCTCAGGAGGATCTGTATATATGGGTAACGATCATACCTTGGAGATCGCTGGTATTGGTACTATCAAAATAAAAATGTTTGATGGTACAATTCGCACAATTGGGGAAGTACGACATGTCAACGGCCTGAAGAAAAATCTATTGTCTTTGGGACAAATAGATAGTCATGGGTATAAAACTCATGTAGAGAATGGAATTATAAAGATCGTTAAAGGTGCGCTTGTATTGATGAAGGCAGAAAAGATCGGTGCTAATTTATTCATGCTTAAAGGAGAAACACTACAGGAGGTTGATGCGTGTGTCGCGTCAAATGGAGAAGAGTCAACGATGATGTGGCATCTCAAACTTGGTCACATGTCAGAACAAGGTTTGAAGATTCTCTCTGAGCAAAAATTGCTTCCAGGGCTCAAATCGGTAAGTTTACCATTTTGCGAGCATTGTGTTATAAGTAAGCAGTATAGATTAAAATTCAATAGATTTATTGCTAGAAGTAAATGCATTCTAGACTTGATTCATTCTGATGTTTAGGAATCACCGGATATATCTATGGGAGGTGCAAAGTACATGGTGACTTTCATTGATGATTATTCCAGAAGATGTTGGGTGTATCCAATTAAGAAAAAGTCAGATGTATTTCCTGTGTTTAAAGAATACAAAGCGCGGGTGGAACTTGAATCTGGTAAAAAGATCAAGTGCTTGAGGACGGATAATGGTGGAGAGTATACAGACGGTGAGTTTCTTGCTTTCTGTAAGCAAGAAGGTATTCAGAGGCAGTTCACGGTGGCATACACTCCTCAACAAAACGGAGTGGCAGAGCGGATGAACAGAACTCTTACAGAAAGAATAAGAGCTATGTTGAAGACTGCTGGTCTACCCAATTCATTCTGGGCAGAAGCAGCCAAAACTGCCTGTTATATAGTAAATCGGTCGCCATCTACAGCAATTGGGTTGAAGACGGCGATGGAGATATGGACTGGAAAGCCAGCTGATTATTCCTACCTACATGCATTTGGATATCCTGGGTACGTGATGTACAATGCCCAAGAAAGAACAAAGCTGGATGCAAAATCTAGAAGATATATCTTCTTGGGATATGCTGATGGAGTAAAGGGGTATCGTCTGTGGGACCCCACTGCCCACAAGATCGTCATCAGCAGAGATGTTATCTTTATAGAAGAGCAACTGCAAAGGAGAGATGAGGATGATAGCACTGTAAAAGAAAAGTCAGAGACTGTGCCGGTATATGTAGAAAATAATCCAGAAGATTCAGATTCTTCGGAAGCAGCACCAGAGCACGAGGAACAAGAACCAGTCGAGTCCGAGGCTCCAGAAGTTCGTCGGTCAACTCGTAAGAGACGACCGCCAACGTGGCACTCGGAGTATGTCACAGAGATCAACGTTGCATACTGTCTTCTAACAGAGGATGGAGAGCCTTCAACTTTCCATGAAGCTTTAAACAGCTCAGATGTTGCTTTGTGGATGACAGCAATGCAGGAAGAAATTGAAGCTCTACACAAGAACAAGACATGGGAACTTGTACCACTACCACGTGGAAGAAAAGCCATTGGAAACAAATGGGTCTACAAGATCAAACGTGATGGCAATGACCAAGTGGAGCGGTATCGTGCGAGATTGGTGGTGAAAGGATATGCTCAGAAAGAAGGTATTGACTTCAACGAGATATTTTCGCCGGTGGTTCGACTCACAACAGTCAGAGTAGTCTTGGCGTTGTGTGCTACATTTGACTTACATCTTGAGCAGTTGGATGTGAAAACTGCATTTCTTCATGGAGAACTTGAAGAAGAAATATATATGCTCCAACCAGAAGGTTTTGCAGAAACAGGAAAGGAGAACTTGGTTTGCAGGTTGAACAAATCTCTATACGGTCTCAAACAGGCGCCGAGGTGTTGGTATAAGAGATTTGATTCCTTCATCATGAGCCTTGGGTACAACAGACTCAGTTTAGACCATTGTGCATATTACAAGAGGTTTGAAGATAATGATTTCATCATTTTGCTGTTGTATGTGGATGACATGTTGGTAGCAGGTCCCAACAAAGATCGAGTCCAAGAATTGAAGGCACAGTTGGCTAGGGAGTTTGAAATGAAGGACTTGGGACCAGCAAACAAGATTCTAGGGATGCAAATTCACCGAGATAGAAATAACAGGAAGATTTGGCTTTCGCAGAAGAATTATTTGAAGAAAATCTTACGGCGCTTCAACATGCAAGATTGTAAGTCAATTTCTACCCCACTTCCTGTTAATTTCAAATTATCCTCAAGTATGTGTCCTAGCAATGAAGCAGAGAGGAAGAAGATGTCTCGAGTACCGTATGCATCAGCAGTGGGAAGTTTGATGTTCGCTATAATATGTACAAGACCAGACATTACACAAGCAGTGGGAGTAGTTAGTCGATACATGGCGAATCCTGGTGGAGAGCATTGGATAGCTGTGAAGAGGATTCTGAGATACATCAGAGGAACCTCAAACGTTGCATTATGTTATGGAGGATCAGAGTTTACTGTCAGGGGCTATGTGGATTCAGATTTTGCAGGAGATCTTGATAAAAGGAAATCCACTACTGGTTATGTGTTTGCACTTGCGGGAGCAGCTATAAGCTGGGTTTCGAAACTGCAGACCGTTGTGGCATTATCTACAACAGAAGCAGAGTACATGGCAGCTACACAAGCTTGCAAGGAAGCTATTTGGATACAAAGGTTATTGGAGGAGCTCGGGCACAAACAACAGAAAATTCATGTGTTTTGTGACAGTCAGAGTGCCTTGCACATTGCAAGGAATCCTGCCTTTCATTCCAGGACAAAGCACATAGGAGTTCAGTATCACTTCGTTCGAGAAGTAGTGGAAGATGGAAGTGTGGATTTACAGAAAATCCATACGAAGGAGAACCTAGCAGATGTTTTGACCAAGCCAATAAATACTGATAAGTTTGTCTGGAGTAGATCCTCTTGTGGCCTAGCAGCAACGTAGGCAACATGACTATGGCGAAACAGAAAGGATGGTGTGGAGATTGATTGGTTCTTAATCCAATCTCCAAGTGGGAGAAATGTCAAAAAAATGGGCTATCTAGATGGTCAACACCATCTTTCGTTGGAAAAGAAAACAAAAGAAGAATGGAGAATGAGGAGCCGCAATCTAGAAGCTGTAAATGTTTGAAGAAGAAATAAGAGGCACACGGCTTTGACAAAAGAAAGAAGGAAAAAATATATATATATAATTGATGAATAGTGCCAAAGCTTTCTCTATAAATAGAAACGAAGAGAATGAGCAAATTAATTTCATTCAGAAAGCAATTTAGGGAGTTGAGAGAGAGTTTAAGAGCTTGCATTTATAAGCTCTTGTTACAGTGATTGAGAGAGTTTGGGTGTATTGGGGTTTTAGGTAGTGAGCTAAAATACTACAATACTTGTAACTCCTTTTCACTAGTAAAATATTTCCTTCTGTCTTCGCCCGTGGATGTAGGCTAAAAGCCGAACCACGTAATTTCTGGTGTCCTCTATTGTGCTTGTTCTTTATTTTATTTCCAATTTCATTTTAGCTTCGGTCCTGCTTCACCCACCAATTTCCTAACATACTTTTGTTGTTAAATAATTTTATCAGCCATGAAATCAAATCTTGGGTATATGTTTGCATATAGTCACAAAATATTTGTCACAAAAATAAAAATATAGGCAATAAGTTTATTCGTGGTTGTACAATGCTTTAGCCACAAAAAGTCGTAGCCAAAATGTACTTGGTTTAAAATTTGAAATTAATTCATGCTTTTTATTAATATTAAAAATATTTTTTTTATTAATTGCAACAAATTCGCTATTAGGGACGTGAAGGGTTAGAAAGAGTTCTGGAAAAAAATATAATATTTAGATAGAATAAATATTATTTAAAATTTTAGGTAAATATATTTTTATAACTTATTTATAAAATATTCATAATATATTTCTAATAAATTATTACCTTCGATAGTGTTACTTATATTATACATTAGGCTAACATGAAATTATTGCCTTAGATTGAGTTAGGCTTATATAATATGTTACGCTAATGAGAAATTATCTTAGATTGTGTTAATTACTTATATAACTAGTTAGGCTAATTAATACTAGCATAGTTAAAGAAATTGAATATTGTAACATTGGTGTGTACACATATCCATATAATAATATACTTCATTTTATACACATTTGAACTTATAAATGTTGAATTGTTTGTTTGTATTAGCAATTAACATAAAAAAAAAGTCATTAACTATTACTTTTCGTTGTCCGCACTTCGTTGCCCTCATATAAAACAAAAAGATATTGTTGAGAAAGAGAATTAATCTAGAATTAACAATCACTTTTGTACAAATATACATCGCCTTTTTAAGTGAACCCAAGAAATAATTTAATTGTCAAAAAGCATTAGCAAATATTAACACCCAAAAATATATACAAAATATCGTTATTGTACTTGAATTAAAAACAATAAATTTAAGTACCAATTCTTAAAATATTCACTACTTGTATAAATATAAATACAAAATAATTGTTGTTTTAATAAATAAGAAAATTCTATTAATTGGCATATTTATTATAATATTGCCTTAAAAAAAAAACTTGTTACTAAGGAGGTAGATGTGATTTTATTAATATAAAATTAAGTAAATAATCTTATTTTATTAAAAATAATAATTTTGTTAAAGAAAATATAAGAGTTTTTTAGTAGGCATCTAAATAATAAAAGCGGCAATTTATCATGCCAAAACTCAACCCATTTTTTTGAAAACCTAAGCTTCACTCCTAAGTTCCACTGAAATCTCTCACAAGTTGCTCAGAAAACTCTCTTCCCAAGTCATGATGGACCCTTCAATCTATCTCTGAATCCTCCCTCATCTTCTAAAGCAACCAAAAATCCTTTTTTCTATCTCGGTGCCAATTTCATATATGCTCCTCATTCTAATTTCAAATCCCAAGTCTTTGAAAATTCTATAATTTCATTATTTATAAATTCTTCAATTACTTTATTTATTTGGTATTTTATCTTAGTTCTTATGTCTTTTTTATTTTTTATTGCAAAGAACAATAATTAATTGATCGATGGTTCATGCATAATTTAGGTGGGTCACGTTTGTTTTCTTGTTTTTTTCCCCCTATTGACATAGAATTTCGGTCTTATGGGCAATGAGTTCTTTTTTTGTGTGTATCTAATCTTTATTTAGTAATTAAGATATTGTAGGAGTGAAGATGAAGTGGGTCTTTGTACAAATTGAGTAAATTAGATGGAACTAGGAAACCCAATTTTGAATTGTGTTTCGTTCCTGAAACTGGATATATTAGTTTATACACTTAATTATTTTTTTTTTCCCTTTTGCAATTGTTGGGTTATTATCTAATATTATAGAAACTTCTATGCGTAACCTTTAAGAGAAAAGAATTTTTCTTTGTCGAAATTATTTAAGTTTCAGACTTTTTGTTGTCAATCATTTCTAGGTTAATTAATTTATTAATTTGATATTTGGTTCTCTTAATTCCATTGTTGCTACTGCTTCTTTCTAGTTAATGTTTTCGGTTCTAGCATAGTCAATTTTATACATTTCAACAAATAAATATTTAGATAAATAAAAAGTACAGTGAAGTATGCTAGATACAATGTAAGTAATAGAAATTCATCTTTTTAAAAGTCTAAAAGAACGAGTTTATGATTCTGTAAGTGGCAGTCACTTCACTTATTTTTTTCTGATAGATAAAAGTTGGATGCATCTTAAAAATAGACTTTCTGAAGAGTATATTGCTGGTGTTAACTCATTTATTGAGGTTGCAAAAAAAATGTGTGGATCAAAATAATCAAGTTTGCTGCCCATGCCGAAAATGTCAAAATGTTTTTTTCAGCCTTTGGGTGTAGTTGAAGATCATTTTAATAAGCCGGGTATTTCATTTAGTTATCAGAGATGGATTTTTCATGGGGAATATTACAAATCTGGTTCTAGTAGTAGATCAAACGTAATAGGGATGGAAACTAATATTGCGAGAGATGAAAATATTAATAATGTTGAAGGAAACGATGAGATGTATGATATATTGCATGACGTATATGGTCTACAAATACGCACAGAGGAATCTACCTTGGGGAATATTACATCTTCACCTAATAACAAAGAAGGGCAAATTGATGGACTTGCTAGTTTACCAGGTACAAATTTAAATATAACATGATTTCATTTATCATATGTTGTTTGTTGAGAATTGTCATTTGAGAAGTTCATTTTTAGAGATAGCAAGACCAAAATAAGTTGCATAAGATATAGCTTGTGTTAAGTATGGTAGTTGAGATTTTGATAAGATGGATATGGGTGTGTGACTTATATACTATGTTATTTCTTAGGTTTGAATTATAAATTTGGGCTAACATTGACTTTAATATTTTCTTTTGTGATTCTCTCTTTGTATTTGAGTTGTGTTTTCTAATTACATAAAATGTATGTATTATTTCTTTCATTAATAAAAAAAAATAGAAAGAACGTATATATGGTTTCTTTTATTAATAAAAAGGAATGTAGTGATGATGGTGGTAATGAACCGGTAGCAAGTGTTTTTATTTTATTTTATTTTTTGGAAATTACCAAGGTATTTAGAATCTAAAGATAATGAATTTGATTTTTGTAACTAGCATACATGGATATGTTTAAAAATTGCTGGCCATGTGTATTATATTCACATTAGTATGTTATTGCTTTTTAATTTATTTATGAGGTCAAAAGCTACATAAAGTATAAATTATCAGGCTAAAAAATACAATACGTAAACCTTAAATGTTTCTAGATTCTCTAAATTTACTATCTTGTTACATTGTCTCTTCTATGAGTTGTTTCTTACTTTTTGGCTTTTATTATATTTCATTCTAGACTAAATCCAAGAAAAATGTTGAAAATAGACAAAAACTCCCATATAATCATCATGAGGGTTCTAGTCATTTATTGTTCTAAATTAAATGTAAGAAAAATGTTGAAAATGGACAAAAGCTCCCATATAATCATCACGAGGGTCTTAGTCATTTATTGTTCATCGTAAGGAGAATTCCAAGACATTTAAAAAATATGATATAATATGTATTTTTTTAACAGCATAACGAGAGCGACAAAGAGCAAATTTCTCTGATTTATCTCTTTCTACTCACTATAGTGCTAGGAAAGTATTGGGTCAATTCTGAGGCATAAGCAATATATGTAAGATTTTTATTTATTTTTAAAATTTAAAATTTTAACATTATTTAAATTATTTTAAACTGATCATGTTTTCTTTGTTATTGCTATTTAAAGGAGAAAATGATCGAACTTTAAGTAGGGGTGCGCATTGGTTCGATTCGGTTTCAGAATAAATTTTCATCTGTTTGGGTTTGAAAATTAAAAAAATTGTTCGGTCCTTACAAAAATAAAATCCAAACCAAAATCAATAGGTTAGTTTCGGTTCGATTTCGATTCTCGGTTTTAGATCGATTTTGGTTCTCTTAACGGTTTAATTTAAACAATCGATTTTTCGGTTCATCTTAACAGTTTGATCTTTTGGATCATTTTTTTATTTCAAATCGTGTGCAATAATTTCCTCATTTTCAATACCTGTATAATATATTCAGAGCATGTACAATCTACAATTTCATCAATTAATCTACAATTGCATCAATTACTACTACATCATCACCACTATGAAATCATTCATCATCATCACCAAATTAACTTAATATAATCCATAACAACATTAAAAAAAAAATGCCAACAATGACACAAAACAAAATAAAAGATTGTCAAATACCCAACAACATCTAGGCAACATCCAAGACAACATTTATAACCATAAGAAACTATTACAAATTAAAAATTAAAAATCAACCATAAGAAATGCCATTACTTTGCTCTCCCCTTTCCCACCAACTTTTTCCAACTTTAATAACTTCCAACATCCACACTTCCCAACTTAAATCTACACAAATAAAATTGAAATGAGTAAAGTAAACATAAATATAACTATAAAAATAATATATCAAATTCGTATAACTGATACCTTTTATTGAAATTATTAAAGTAAAATCACTCAATCGCCAATTGGTCCTTGGCTGCTTGTGCTTGTTGTGCTGGCATTGGTCTCACAAATTCTACAAAGAAATAAAATATAGGGAAAATATCCACCGTCCACCTATTTTTTACACCTTTTTCAAAAATACACAATTCTTTCATTTTTTGGCTGGAATCCACCTAAAGTTACATTTTTTTTCACTTTTCCACTTCCGTTTGGAATCCGTTAAGCAAACTAACGGAAACTTAAAAAAATGACCATTTTACCCCCAAAACGAAAATTACAATTTCACCCTAAAAAATGCCAAAAATAATAAGATTTAATGATGAATATCATTATTGGTACGTTAATGAAGTACAAAAAAATCTTAACTACTAGAGATTATAACTCAATGAATAATAAAATTTTACTTATCTTAAATTCAATTGATGGTTTGTGAGATTAGGCTATTTTTAATACTACTGTTATAATTTAGCATTCTAATTACTGACATATTTTTAAAAAAACCTGTATTTGATGGTTGTGGAATTAATTTCTTTACTGACCGATGGGGAAAATTATTAGATTTAATCTAATTATTTTTTATAATTTTTAAGGTGAAATTATAATTTTCGTTTTGGGGGTAAAATGGTCATTTTTTAAAATTTCCGTTAGTTTTCTTAACGGATTCCAAACGGAAGTGGAAAAGTGAAAAAAAATGAAACTTTAGGCGGATTCCAGCCAAAAAATGAAGGAATTGTGTATTTTTGAAAAAGGTGTAAAAAACGGGTGGACGGTGGATATTTTCCCTAAAATATATGTATGAAAATCATTATTTATAATATTGAATACTACAAATAAATTATCAAAAGTTAACAAAATCATGTTATTACCTGCTTCAACAACTTCATAAAATTTAGTTTCTTCCTCGATTGGCTCTATTATGCGATCTCCGAAAAGAGTCGAGAATACAACCCCTAATGTTAAATGCCAACTCCGAAGCAATGGTGGAAACTGGAATTGCCAAAATATTTTTGGCAACCTGAGACAAAATTGGATACTTATGTCAATTCAAACTCCACCAATTCAAAATATCAAAGTTGTCTTCATCATCTCCGTTTTATCCGACAAGTATCTTTCAACCTCATTTTGCCCATTGTAGCCATCTTGTGTGCTTGCTTTCATCTTTTTATATTGTGCAAAAGGATCTAGAGAACTAGAGTCACCAGACTCACTAATCCCACTACTCTAAACCATGCAACTAGTCTTAGCAGCACTATTTGAATCACCAAAATTGTAGCTTTCATAAAGCTTCATCAACAGCTCTTTAAGGCTATTACACAACTCTTCAACTTTCTTGATATCATACAATCTATTAAAGCACCGTGTAACAAAATCCATTTTACATTGATGATCAAGCACTACTGCTAATATCAACTACATGTTGACCTTCTCCAAATTATCACCCCAATATTTGACAAACTTTGATATCATAGGTTTGACCATGTAACTTAACAAAACATCATCACCATCATCAAGAGACTTCAAATGAATTTGAACTTTCCACATTTTATTCAAATAATTATTCGTAATCACAAATTTAGAAATATTAAATTTCAAGGTCACACCATAAAAGACCAATAGAAATTTGACTAATCTTCTTACATTGTCCCAATCATCTTCCATTGGTGGCCCCACCCTATATTTTTCGTTCTCGTTCTCATCCCCTCCATCAGCTCCGAACCAATTAACATAATGTCCATCTTCGTCTTTTACTCGATCAAATGCTTTTTCAAATTTCAATGCAGATCTCAACACCAAGAATGTTAAATTCCACCTAGTCGGCACATCTAATACCATAAACTCACTATATGATATTTTTTCCACATCAGCACAAGCTTTGAATTTTTGTAACCTCAATGGAGAAGATCCAACATATTTCACTGCATTGTGAATATTATTTATTGATGTCTTCACCGCATTCAACCATCCTTCATAATTAAATTTGTTATATATGCTAAACATCTCATATGCAAATACAAAACATTTAAAGCCAACAAATCCCAACTCCAATTTCCTAACTTCTTCTTCAAATAATTGACCGTTTTTTCATTAGCACTTGCATTGTCCATAATAATCGTGAACAAGCTTTCAATGCCCCAATCAATCATACACTTCTCAATGAGCTTTCCAATGGCCTCTCCTTTATGATTAGAAATGGGTGTCAAATTAAGTATTCTCTTATGCAACTCCCATTTTTTGTTAATAAAATGTGTTGTTATCACCATGTAATTACACATCTGAATTGAAGTCCAAGTATCTGTAATGATATATACCCTTTAACGATTTACAATGAACATTCTTTTCAACATCTTCTTCTCATTCTCATATAATTAAAGAATATCCCTTATAATTATCCTCCATGATGCCACATCAAACTTTGGACAACAAGTAGCCATAAACTTTATAAACCCCTCAGCCTCCACAAACTTAAAGGGCAACTCATCTTTAATAATCATTTTTACAAGTGCCTTCCTACAAGCCTCTTTACTAAAACCTATAGAAACAAACTTAGCATCAGCAACACCCTTTTCACGAGCTAAAGCAAACTTATTTTCATTCACTTTAGGCTTACCTTTTTTATACCTAGGACACATTTCCAAATGAGCTCTCAAGCTAGAAGTTCCTTTAATATTTTCATGTACATACTCCTTCTTACAATAGTTACACTTTTTTTTTCCTCCAGGTAGCTTTGAAAATGATTCCCAAACGTCTAATCTCAAACGCTTGCCTTTTTGTTTTTCATTCTGAACACCCTCTTCAAAATCATCCTTCATAATCTCCTCTACAACATTGTTATTTTCTTCTATCCTACACAAGGCCTACTATAATCAATGTATGATAAATAAAAATAAAATAATTTATAAATTTGTATTCGTAAAAAAAGGCAAGAATTTTTCAAATTATGGTCACTGCTTTTAATATCAAAACTTTTGCCCCAAAATGTAAATAAAATAAAATAAGTTTATATGCTATAATATAATTTACAAAACTTTAGGGACAATGACATTTTACCTTATTGAATTTCGGTAGAGGACTATTATGAAAAGTTTGCAAACAAATTAAGTCAAAACAGAATTCATAAAGGAGAGAGATCTAAACAATATTATCCCTCTATGATCTTCTTCAATTCGTGACTCTCTCCATTTCTCACCCAATAACAGTGCAGGTGCAGCACAATATCAAAAATTCGAAATGGAACAACAAAAAAAATACAATAACATATGCATATCCAGACAAAGCTCATGAGACTAAATACTATTAATAATTTAATACAATAATAATAGATAAGGCAAACATGAAATTGCAAAAGATTAAAGAGTTATTTTTTAAAAAAAAAAAAGTCCCATTTCAAAAAAAAAAAACAAAGTAAGTTAGTGAGTTACCTGGCTGGCTGGCAAGGAAGCGATGGAAGGAACAACAGTGGTAGGTCGACAATGTCGGCCACCAGCAGATGGAGTTAAGGTTAGGGTTTGTGGGTTTGGGGTTTTGTGTAGCTGAAAGTGAGAGAGTAGTGCTAGTGCAAACATGTGTGGTTTGTGTATATATATTTTGTAGTGAAAAAAAAATACCTTAATATCGGTTCCAGTTTTATATTTATTTATCCGAAAACCAAACCGAACTGAATCTTCGATTCGATGTTTATAATTTCAGAGTTTTAATTTTTAAAAAACCGAACCGAAACCTTTTTTTTTTTTTTGTTCGGTTCGGTTTTGCCCACCTCTAACTTCAAGAGCAAGTTGTTAATGAATTATATAAGCCACTTAGCGATGAAAACCTATCTCAAGCAGTGTGTGGTAAAAAGTCTGGTTATATTTATGGACTTGGAGTGCATAGGTTACCATGTCATTTACAAGCTTCAACATCTAATGAAAATGATTCAGCATTGCGTAATGAGTTAAGAGTCCAAAAAGATAGAACTTCAAGCAACTAAGAATGAGATTCAAGAAACAAAGAATGAGGTTCAATCGACCAAGACTACCATAGATGATTTGTCTAGTAGGCTGAACCAATTTGAGACTCTCAAGAGCTCCTATATATCTAGTCATTCTAATGCTTCAAGGTTGACATTGATTTAGCAATCTAGACCATGATTTTCTAGTCCACTCTTGCATGCATTGGACTTAATACTAGTTAGTGTGCTTGTTTTGCAAACTTAATTAATTTGTGTACTAAGCTTATATTAATTTTTGTTAGTCAATTGAAAAACTAATTGCTGGTGATGGCCTTGTCTATCATGTCTATTAGACTTATATGTATTTTGGCTTATGTGTAATGGATATTGTGCTTTGATTTTAAAATGTATAATATAATGTTTAATTTCTAATTTTGATAGCTTTATAGATTCTCAATTATGAAAAGAATTTGATATATAAATGATGCCTTAAAATAATATAAAATTAATATAAAATTAGCTCAATAATTAAATAGCAAATATATACTAATTTGTGTGCCTAAAACATTGCATTTTCGTCGCCGAAATGAGCTAAATAGTCACAAATAAATTTCATGGAAAATTATTGTCAAATTCACCATAAACACATTGCGGCTAATGATCACACATTTATCCACAAACATGTTATCTAGCCACAACCCACAATGATTAGCTTTGCCAAATAGAGTAATTGGTGACAAAATCACTTCGTGGCTAAAGTTGTCAAATTCATCACAAACACTTCGTGCTTAATGGTCTTACATTGAACCACAAACATGTTATTGGGCCACAATGGTTAGCATTACCTCATTGAGTTATTGATGACAGAATAACTTTGTGGCTAAACGCTATCACATTTAGCCACAACGAGTTTCGTGACTAAATGTTTTATTTTTAGCCCCAACATTTGTCCACGAAGACAGACAAATATTTTGTGTTAAACAATGAGGTATGGGACTTTTGCAATGGCCTTTTACCATGAAAATATTTCATTGCTAATATGCATGAGTCATGAAATATCTATCTCGTGGCTAAAAATCAAATGTCAGAACTATACGGCGACAAAATGGTAACAAAAAGTTTTCCATGGCAAAAAGTAATGAACCAAAAAATTAGAGTATTTTGCCACAATAACTTTTGTGGCTAAATGACATTTTTCTTGTAGTACAAAAAAAAAAAAAAACTCGAACAACCCTGGATACTGCTACATGCACGCAGAGTGGAGACTTGTGAAAATTAAGCTAGCATGTGAGTTTAAAGAATAGAGTTGGCGTTCAGGCTTTCTTATTAATTACTCGAATGACAAACAAATAGTTGTAGAGATATAAATCAATAAATATTTATCTAGTCCTTATATTTTGAGTAAGCATCTATTTAATCTTTATATTTTAAAAAGTATCTCAAGATACCCTTGCTGGTAATTAAATTACAATCATATCCTTATTTTTTCTTCTCTTTTACAGTAATATACTAGTAACAATATTCTTGAAGATATGAATGAGAAGAAAAAAATGAAAATTTATTAAATTAGTCTTTAAAATAAAATAAAAATTAGTTGTTATTTTACTTTCAGGATTAATTTTGTAATTTAAGTTTTCATTAAAAAAATGTTAGTAAGATTTTTGAAAGGATATTAAATATTACTTTAAATTGATTGGCATTAATTTATTCATAAATAATAATTAACAATATTGTTGTAAGAGTATGAAAAATACCAATTATTTCATATGTATATTTATTTCTTAAATTGCCAATTAATTTTATTTATAGATTAAAAAATATTGTTGTAAGGGTATTGTTGTAAAAGAAAAAGAAAAAGAAAAAGTTAAGTTATAAGTGTAATATAGTTAATAATAAGGGTATCTTGAGATATTTTTTAAAATATAATGATTAAACGGATACTTAAACTATAGGGTTCAAATGAGTTTTTACCTAGACATACACTTTTAAATGCTAAGAAAATCAAAAGATGAAAAATTCAAATTAAAACTAAAGAAAGAACATTTATAGTGGTGATAAAGCTCATAATTAGCTATTAATTAAAAAGAACATAAAATAGTTGTGCACTTCCATATGAAATAATACATATGTAATTAAATATAAATCATATACTATTATAAATATACTGGTGGCTAAAGATTATAAAAAAAAAACATATTTAACATTTATTACAAATGAAGTAGGTTTCAAGTGACCGATCCAATTGACCGAGCACTGTTTTTAAATCAAGAAAGCAAAGTGAGTTCACATAATTACTTAAATTAACAATTGTAGTAATTACTTAAATTATCATTCAGTACCTTAACTGGAATTAGATGTATGTTTTATTCCCTTAGAATTGTTTACAGGGTTTTGACGTGACCATAAGGTGAGCGACACTGTCCATAAATCAATTCTCTTGACTGTAATTAGGATTTTGTTACCTTACATGATAGGGTAACAAACATTATAGATTTAAAAACAGTTAGATTTAATCGAACAGCTGAAGATCTACTGAATAATGATAAAGGAGTTATTAAAAACTAGAAAAGATGTCGTCAATTTTATAATATTCGTTACCCCATGATGTAAGGTAGCAAAATCCTTGTAATTATTACTTAAATATCACCCAGATTAATTCTCTTGATTGTATTTATTACTTAAATATCACCCATTGTCGTTTGAAATTAAGACCTCGAAGACAGCATTCAAATTCGTTTGAAAACAGTAATGGGTTTTTCCCATTTTTGGGCCAACTTCTATTTCATTCTGTACTAGTTTATATGCTTGTAGCCTGCATTTCTAATACTCTTCCTGGACCCAAGAAATAAATATAACAAAAAAAAGGAAATATTTTTCTAGTGATTTTTTAGATTGTTACAGTTAATCTCTAGATTTATTACAAAATGAGATTCAGTAGAAAGTTCGACAAATATATATATGACAAGAAGATAAGGAGTCTTCTTTGAGGCTCGAATTGATGCCCTCAACCCATAGTGATTATTCTAAAACAGTGACTTGAGACCACCATGAAAAGCACATTTATAGATTGGGCCACGTTTTTTTTTTTTTTTTGATGAGAAAAGTAAAGCTTTTCAATTGATGAACTTAGCAAGAGTACACCTGATATGTTCTGGAAAGTTTTCCAGCCAAAAGACTTGACTTTCAAAACCTAGAGCTATCTTTGCAATAGAATGAGCAATAGAGTTACAGCTTCTAGGGACATATGACAGCGAGGACACATTCTGATTTTCCAGATTTGCTTGGATTTCTGCAATTTTCCACTTAATTTCAGTCTTGCTGATCTTTTTCTTTAAGGATAGATCCACCACTTCCTTTGAATTCGACTCAATAATTATTGGGAAAAACAGCTGCTTGTTGGGCACTCTGAATACCAAACAGAACAGCTTCAGCCTCCATACACGCCACATCTCCCTTATATGGAGCTCCTTGCACTGCTGCAGCAACAACCTTACCCACAGAATTTCTAATGACTACCCCCAACCCTGCCTTTTGGTTTGAAACATTGATTGCAGCATCAACGTTGACTTTATAACACCCCTTTGGAGGATTTGCCCATTCTAGTTGACTGATTCTGCTATGGCCTGGAGAATGTTGTTCATTTGGAACTTTTATTCGCCTGTATGATTCCACCATAGCAATTGCTCTGGCCACTGAATTTTTTGGATCTTCTTCCTTTCCTTCAAACACCAAACGATTCCTAGAGTACCAGATGGCAGATTGGGCCACGTTAAGAAGGCAAATTTGGCAACTCATAATGATGATTCTAACATAGGGGCTAAAGACCACCATAAAAAACATTCTTATAGATTAGGCCAAGGTCTATTGACAATTTTCAGAATGCAACAACAACTAACGAGAAAAAAAGAATGAAACCCCACTTCTTTTTATTTAATTTTTAAATATCAATTTTTTACTTGTGTTCTTTTTTTTCTTTTCTTTATTGAAGTGTCACTCATTAGGTGTGGGTATTTGTTTACATTATAACTCAAAATCCAAATAGCCAATAAAATTGTAAAGAAATGAGCATTTTGACCATGGGCAAGTTTGAAACATTCCAAAATCAAGTGGAATATTTTCATAGTTTTAAAACTCAATTGCGGTATTTTCATAAATAAAAAAAAAACAATGTTTAATTATCGTTTAAAAATTTTCCAAAATCAGATGGTATTGAGCCCCCTTAATATTTTTTGAGACTGCCAGTAGTCACTGAGATATTATTTAAGGAATGATATTTAAACAAAAATTTAATAGAGAGAAGAAAAAATTAACTGTAAAATAATTTATTAAAAAAGAGCAAAATAATCAATTAACATTATAATTCCGGACTCATAATTGATTGTGTCATGTTATACCATGCTTAATTTCTTTATCATTTTTCTTATTACTTTGAATGTGGTTATTATGGAGCAAGTGGTCACCAACTTACCAACATGTTTTATGTGATTGGACTGTGGTCCCTTTTGTATGAATAAAATATTGTTTGTTATTTAAGACTTATGATGAAATAATGTATATCTTGTCACTTAGCAAGTTAAGTTCTTTCTTATTAATTGAATGAAAATATAAAATAAAATAAAAATAAATCATATGTGTCAAGAGATATTTAATTCAATTAATTTAATTATGCTAAATTTATTTATACAAAATAAGTTTATGTAAGAATTTGTAACTGTACCGTTACTCAATTTATATGATATATATAATCTTTTTGTACTATTAGGACTAGTGAAATGCTTTTTTAAAAAATTAAAAAAAAAAAAGATGAATAAGAAAAATAAAACGCATGCACTTGTCCTCTCCCTACTATAAGTATGTCTACAAAAGCCTTTACCTCATCACAAAAACATAGCTAGCTAGATTAATTTTGAGAACCTTATGGACAGTTTTTTAATTAAGTTGCATTAGATAAACGGTAAACTTTAAATCGATCCAACTTCTTGTTGCATTATCCCATCAACCTTCGTTTCTAGTGTAAATATTGGTTTCAAATGTCCTCCGCTTATAAGAAGCAGAGCAATGCCTTGCCAGGCCCCAACTTGATAATTCAGCAGCTATTAGGAGATCAGCAAACTACCAAGCACCAACCTTCATTCTGGGGGCCATGATTTGTTGCTGATACGGTATTTACTATTATTATTGTTCCCTTACTACTATTATCATTTTGTTTTTTTTTTTTGTTTTTTTTTGCTTTGGTCAGTACGTTCTGGTCAAACATACAGTACTGGAAATTAAATGCTGCAGGGTGAAAATGAAAGGCATAAAAGACAAGAAGAAAAGCAGAAGGGAACAGTAAAGACTATAATTAACAATGCCGCCAAGCCAGTGCATCAACTGGAGCTGATTGACACCTCGCAAGGACTTGGGTTGGCCTGTCATTTTGAGAGTGAGATAAGGACCATGGTGCCCGATGCCTGCAATAATAATAAAGATGACAAATGGAAGAAAGAAAACATACGTGAGTATGCAACCTCTCTTGAATTAAGACTCCTCAGACAACACGGTTACCATGTTTCTCAAAGTAGTGAATGTGCATGCGTTTTCACTTTGCCACGCACATGTGATCTAAAATAATCACTTAAACGACGCGCAGAATTAAGCTAAGTTGATATTTAATACTAGAGTCTGCTTAACTTCCGAAAATTTCAGAAATTAAAATTTAAGACTAAAATTCATTGGAAATATTGTAAACTCATCCTAGACTTTGATTCCGAATTTTAATTTCGGATTGAAAAAATTTGTTTAATGAATTTACAGAAGTTTTTAACAGTTTTAAAAACAAGGTGGGTTTAAGGGAATGCTCAGCTTGTATGAAGCCTCTTATTACAGCTTAGAAGGAGAAAGCATCATAGAGGAGACCTGGCAATTCACCAATAAACAAAAAGAACAGATGATGACAATTTGTCTACGGAACTTTGGATGACCTTGCATTTCACCCATGCTGTCAAAAGGTTTGGATGAACTTGCGTGAGGAGTCTAAATTCGAGAGCGGTTACATTTGGATTCTCTTTCTTCCATTTGTCATCTTTAGTGTTATTTGTAGATATTGCGTAATATCTACCAAAGAGAGGTTGCATCGAAAGATAATAAATGAATATGTAACTTCAGATATTCGCTTGGGATAGATAGTAGAATCCATCCTAATACAATAATTTTTTAAATTGAATTTTCTCAGCATTATAAAATACTTTTACAATGTTATAAAAAAGCTGAATTTATATTACTTCTTAAATAAACCTTTTATACATATAAAAGATTTTTTTTTTCCTACAGGTAGGACATCAGTTATGCTATAAAGCTATTCTAGACTATATGAAAATGTATTTTTTTTTTAAACTTTGTTATTTTGTTTATGAATTTGCTTATTACATTCTCCCATTCCTTACCTTTGATTCACCTTCTGTAAATTAAATTAATGGTGTTTACGTGCATCGGGCATAACACAAGCCTAGTTGGTTGAGGCCAGATGGTACCACGGTAAGTACAGACCAACATTGGAAGAGTACTTCAAAAATGGAGCTGTATCATTAAGAGTTAGCGAGAGTGGATGTTGCTAAGCCAATCGAGTCTCATATGCATGTGCCTCGGACGAAGTTGCCCGTCATGAAGACATGAGCACATCAAGGATCTGATTAGACAGACGTGGAAGAAGGTGTACGACTGAACTTATACACAGCTAATAAAGAATTAAATATTCTCCGGCATTGTCTCAGAGCACAACTGAACTCATTTTATGTACCTACATGGAGACGGGCATGGTGTTCAAAACCAAGAGACTACGGACACATTGCTTTTTCAGCCCATTCCCCTAAAAGAGGACAGAGACTAGGTTCCACTTCATCTACTAAAGGCTAGCTGATGAATATATGATGGATGCGCCGGACAGACTTGATGTTGCTTCAGAATAGGGTAAAAGCTTGTTTAGTCCTTGTATTATGAGTTTAGTGTTCATTTAATCTTTATATTATTAAGAATACCTCAAAACATCCTTATTATTAAATATTGACACATATGCCATTATTTTTTATTTTTTTTAGCATGCTTTTATAATTTTACACTCTTACAGTAATGTTTCTTTTTTAGATATTAATAAAAAAATTGGATTATCAAATTAAACCCAAAAATAAAATAAAAAACAAAAAAGATATATATTAATTTTTGTAGAAGCTCATGTGTGTCCAAAAAAAATTAATTTTGTAAAAAATTAAGTTATCAATTTTTAAAAAAAAATTAATATTTTAAATTCTCAGCAGAGTATTCCACAAAAATTAATATGTATTGTTTTTATTTTTTTTGTGTTAAACTGGTAATTTAATTTTTCTTTTTAATAATGTTTAAAAAAAGAAACATTATTGTAAAAGGGTAGTATTGTAAAAATAAGTCAAAATGAACAAAAGGTAATGGCAAGGATGTCAATAATTTAATGATATGGATGCTTTGAGGTATTTTTAAAAATATAGGGACTAAACGGACACTAACCTTAAAATATAAGGACTAAACGAACTTTTACCCCTTCAGAATAATTTCAATTCTTTTTTACAGTCCCTACAACCTAAAAATGTTTCTTTGCCAAGTTTTTTTTTAAATTATCAATGCACTACCTTTATTTTATTTTATATTCATCTAACTACCACAATATTTTAACATGTTCTCTGCACTATATTTCTTTTTAAATTTATATCAATTAGTTACTTTTGCACTAACACCGATAAATAATTTAAACAAAATGATAATTTTACCTCTAAATAAATTAAAAGACCATTTTATCCTATAAAAGTTTTGAAAAATAAAAATTATAATTATAAAAATACCCCTAATAGAGGTGCTCAACTGATTTTTATTAAATTTAGATTTTACAAAATTTTAATAATTATTTTTATTAAAAATATAATTTTGAAAAATTTTAATAAAAATAACTGAATTTATTTATTAAAAATTATAAATTTGCAAAATTTTATTAAAATAAATGAATTTATTTATTAAAAAATAAATTCCAAAATTTTAATAATTTAGGGGATTTTTATTAAATCGTAAAATTTTGCAGTTATATTTATAATTATAATTTTTATTAAAATAATTTTTATTAAAAATAAAAATTCTAATTTTGGGATTTATTTTTTACTAAATTTAGGGGTATTTTTATAATTATAATTTTTTTATTTTTCAAAGCTTTTATAAGATAAAATGGTCTTTTATTTTATTTAGGGGTAAAATTATTATTTCATTTAAATTATTTAACAGTGTTAATGCAAAAGTAGTTAATTGATACAAATTTAAAAAGAAATGTGGTATAGAGAACATGTTAGAATTTTATAGTGGTTGAATGAACATAAGTCAAAACAAAAGTGGTACAGTGATAATTTCCTTTTTTTTTCTTACCCTTTTAACTTCTGTTTTGGCAATTTTGCAGCTTCGATTTCTCATTAGCTAACAAGATTCTGAAAATTTCTAGCTGTGTTGAAATACGATTTCAATTTTGACAATTTTTTTTCGGTTTTGTCATTTTTTTTTCTTTCCCTCGCGTGTCCAAGCTATCTTATAATTATTCCATGGGAAGGGCTCAGATGGAAAATTTTCAACGACCAAATTGCAGAGGTATATACATCCCTGCTAACCGCTAAGAAAATTATAGAAAGAACATTTATAGTCGTAATAATTAATAAAAGACGATGAAGACTTTATACTAATCGTATGAAGTCATAGAAAGTTTTCAGGGCAATACTGGTGGTTCAACAAAATCTGACTCCCATTGCTCGGACATGCATAAGTGAGATATCTTCAAAATTTCAATTGGAGGCATTCCAGGTGAATCTATTTGCTTGTATATTTTCAATATTCATACAAAGTCTTAATTGTCGATTTCTAGTCAATCAGTAAATTTAATCCTACATCTTTGGGTCATATTAGCTTATGCGGCTACGTTTATCTGATAAACACGATGTTTTGTAGGGTTCTAAGTGTGCAGGGAGCTCACATGCACTATCCAGTTAATGTTGAAGCAACTATGTGATTTCTGGAGAATTTGGTTTAATCATACCATGAATGACAAGAAGTTGGGACAATTTTTAAATTTCTGAACAGCTTAAGCATCCTAAGGTTTTGTTATTAGTGCTTGCTTGGTACATTAAAAGAATGCTAAGATTGTTTTCTAAGGCAGAATTTGATCTCTTTTATTTTTGTGCATTCAAGTGATTCTTGACTCGATAAGTTTCCAGGTTTCTTTTTCTTGGTCATGGAGTTCAATAACGGTAATGCATTACTTTTCTGAACTTAAAAAGTCTCTCCATTTCACAGGAGGGGCAGAGCTGTTGGTCAACATCAAAGAATACATTCTTATAATTGGAACATTTTCCTTGAGATGTTTGAATATAAACTTTGCCAGCCAAATAAACCTATTTGAAAACCAGTCGGTTAAGCCGCTATCTTACCACATTTTAGAGATATATTCATGCCAAATTTCAACCTAATTCTATTCCATCATGAGAGGGATATTCTACTGGAAAAAGATTATTTATAAACACAGACACCCATTTGTAGTCATGAACAGTCACCAATCATAATACATGAAAGAGAAAGATGGGGTGCATAAACCCATAACTGGAACCTGCGATGGGACTACAGCATTATTTGTTGCCTACTAGAACGTTCCCCTTACTACAAGTCTATACTAAGAACGGTAAGTAACACTACAGGAAATGGAGCACCCAATTTGAGACCATTAAAGTCACTTTAACATTCAGAAAATATCAACCCCGAAGGTATTTTGCCCGTGGTGAGTAGCAACAGGATCTAACTAGTTACGATTCTTGCACTTCTCCATTGCTCTTGGGGCTGAACAAGTCGATACAGAAACACACATTAGCAACATTTTGTGCAATGTCAATTACCTGAACAACAATCTAATTATACAAGCAAGCAACTGATAGAGATAGACATCTACATTTAATTAATCACAAGTTTCTAATCTTCGGACTACTAAGCATAATCATAAAAACATTGCAACATTGACTTCAATTGCTTAACACTCGAAGCATTTGTCCTCAAAGCAGGGCAATTATTTGTTCATTAAGGAAAAGTGCATTATCGAACTATTTGTTTTGAATTTCTACTTGGATATAAAATCAGTATATATAACATTGCAAATTTCATAGAACATACCTAAGCCAATAGCATCTGAACTTTTCATGATCCTTAGCCTTCTGCAAGAGTCCGTGAACATCCTACAACAACAGACAAAAGAACCCTTATCAAAGGATGGTCTTGCACTTTTCTGTCAAGCAAGAGGAGAGTGAGAACCATTGATATTTCGATAAAAGCCGTCATGCCATCCCACATGTTTACTCGACCTATTTTACAGGCTGGTTCAGAAAACTGGTTTGAAAATTTTTATTAAATTAATAGATAAATAAATCTGTAACAGCAATTTTCAAAGGAAAGCACTATACTCATCGCCTGAAAAACTAAAAGCCGTTCATGCCACGTGAAGAAACTGTATGTTGTTTGGATCTTCCAAATATTATTTACAAATCAAAAGTGGTTTTTATCAAAAAATTCAAGCATCTCTGGAGAGGAATGTTCAATACAGGGGGTTACAATATGTAACTGAGATGGGAATGCTTTGAAACTGAATCATGCTGATGTGAATCCCAACCGAAAGGAAATTTTGCTTCATGGATTAAAAATCAAGCAGCCTATCTATCCGTCCAGTAGGGTGTCTCTAGATAAGCCGGAAAACTTGAGCACAATTCGGTTCACTCAGAAAATCACACTTACTCCCAAGGGACATCACCGACTAGCATCCAGTCACCATCCTTGTCTTCATAGGTGAGAACATACTCAGAACCGTGGAGGAGATCCATTAATCGACTCTCACTCAATCCATCTCGGCTGGGAACATTGTGAGAGCTGCACTGACCTGAAACTGACACGCAAAAGCTCAAATCAGTTCATTCCAAAAGGAGAAAAGGCAACGTTTTTGTCATTAGAAGAAGAGATTACAACAAGCATTGTGATTTAATTGAACTCCATAGGATTGGTTTAGTAAGGAAAAGTATTGGCAAGACTAGTCGAATCAAATATGCGCACGTTTTTAGACTCATGCAGAGAAAGAAAGTGGGTCAAATCCTGGGATGGGTTGCAAAGAGGTATTACCGATTGTGAAGCAGCTGAACATTTTTTCTAAAGCCGAAGACAGATCAATATAGCTGCTATACGTTTTGAGATCAACTTTGCGCAGGTAGGGGGCACCATCCATACTGACTTTGACATACAGACACCCCAAGCCCAACTTGGCTTCTGAGTCATCATCGTTCTTTGAAGATTGAGAAGACATAGTATTCTTCCGGTAAGAACGAATTGGTGGCCATCCTACAACTTGTGCCCTGTCACAAATATGCATTCACAAATAAGAAATCTAGAGATTCAGACAGAGAAATTTATTTGGCAAGAATCACAATCAATTTTTTCCCCATGATTAAAGCAAATTATAAACTTTTAAGTGAACTAAGAGAATCAAATTCCTCTGTGGAAGTCCACGGAATAAAAATTTCAAAGCAAAATCACTTGGTTAATATGTTTGAAACTAACTATAGTCGTTCAACAACAAGCCAACCAATATAAATGAGAAAATTTTAAATTCCAATTCTAGACAAACTAGGAACATACAGTCAGCTCCTCCAGTTAAAGAAAAGCTAATATAAATTCTTTAAAAAAAGAACAAAAATTCACATGTTCTTCATTTTAACTGGAGTTTTCGCAGTAAGCAAAACAGGTACTAAAAACCCACCAAGCAAAAAAAGAAAATTAAAAAATAAGAAATAATAAAAATAGTAAAGTAGTTACTTTGAAGGAGCAATCTCATGAGACTTCTTATCCTGCACCATCATCACCGGCTTTGGCGACTGGGCAGCAACACAAGCACCATTACCATCTTCCAAAACCGGGCCACCCAAACCCGAATCCGACCCGACATGAACCTTGCCATGATTATTATTATTATTATTACTACTACCACCACCTCTTGGAGAAAACAGCCGGCCAGCAGCAGCTTCGGATACAGAGAAAACCCATTTGGCGTCCGCGTCAGTGGCATCACAAAAGACCCTCTTAGCTCCTGAGCCCACAAAGCTCTTCAGTGACAAAATTACTGCCGCGTTCCCATTCTTGTCACTCCCTCTCTCTGGAGACTCTGACCCGGGTAACCCGAGTCTCAACTCGGTTGCTTTCAAATTCAAACCCGACTTTTCCATTTTAAGTTATTAGCAACTTCACTTCTGATGATAATATTGATAAGCCTATGTAATCATGCATTGCATGCTCTACAGACACAAAATTTAAAATTTGAACATGCAACTATGAAGAAAAGAAAAGAAAAAGGAAAAAAAAAAGGAGTTTTTGTTCAAATATTATTGACTGAGACAAGATTGTTATAACACAGTTCTAAGTGTGTAAGTGTAAAAGAAGCAAATAGGAAGATGATGATAATGAATGACTATGATTGATGAAAGCAAAGCAGAGAAATTTTTTTTTGTTTTTGGGTATCCCCGTTTGTCTATGTTAGTGTGTGTGTGTGTACATATATATATATATATATATACACACACACCCCTTTTCTTCTCTCTGTCATACACCACTGTTACCAAACTCTGGAACTAAGAAGAACTTCAAATAAAAAAAGTGGTTTTCAGAGCGTACTGAGCTTGTAATAAGAGAATTTATTTTAATGTTCATATATATTTCATTTTCATTAAGGTAGTCATCCACCGATCATCTATTTTTTAAAAAAAATTATATAATTTTTAATTTTTTTATTGAATTTTATTCAAACTTATATTATTTTACACCTTTCAACTTTCATCTTCAAATTGTTACGAGATCTAACGAAATATTATGTAAATAATTTCTTACCCTTAAATATAAAAATACAATTACCCACCTACTTATTTTTTCATAATTTTTTTATTGAACTCGACTTAAAGTTATATTATTTTATATTTATCCACTTCTATTTTCAAATAATATCGTTATAAAATGATAGATTTACTCTTATGATATCATTAAAGTTTTAATAGTATTATAACATGAGTAGACAAATAAAAAAATATTAACTTCAGATAGAGCGTTATAAAAAAAATTATATATTTTTAAAAAAATAATCGGCAGATAATTATCCTTACACTAATAAATTAATTTCTACTAATAAATACTGGTAAAAATCTGCTTTATTTCACATTTAATTTTATGCAGAAGGAAAGTGCCCGCGAGGGCTCAAATCGCCTTTATCAGTGTACGGATCTATCATTGAACTTCAAGCCCAATAGTGAAATGGAGAATTCTTTTCTTTCTTGGAAGAAAATCAGAGAAATGAAGTTTTTAACATTTTTTATTTTTATATTGAGTGATTTATGCTTGTTAATAAAATGGTGGCAAGTAAACGAAGGAGCAACGACTTTTGGCATCTGATATTTTCGCTATTCTCTCGATGTCTATAACAATATAGAATAGAGTACTACTAAATGGTGGCAAGTATTGATTGATTTATGCTTGTTTTTAATAAAATGGTGGCAATTAAAACGGAGGAGCAACAACTTTTGGTATCTGGCATTTTCACTATTCTTTCGATGTCCATAACAATATAGAGTACTGCTAAATGAAGAGAGATAAGAGAAAGATGAGAGAAATCTACCCTCTCTCTCTCTCCTTTTTCTTAATCATTCTCTGATCTCTCTCACCATTTAGTGGTTTTGGACAATATAGTATCTCACATTCGATAATGGATTGAAAAAAGTGTTGGGTCACGAACACAGTTTAAGCAAACAGCGGTTTAGAGAGTCTAAATTCATATCATTGTGACACTCTCTATAGAGATTCAAGCCGGCGTCCTTTGACCATGGATTGGTTGGGAGATGTTCACTTAGTTCGAGTTTCTTTTCCGAATCTTACAAAATGTCAATACTATTTCTTAACAAAAGAAAAAAAAATTATAGTAAATAAAAATTCGTTATCTTCTTATATGGCGAAGTTATATACATTGCACAATTTTATAATAAAAGATAGTTGAAGTTGTGAAGTAATAAAACATGAGCAACATTATGTACACTAAATCAATATATACTCTCTTTTTTTTCAGGTATATAAGCTATATTTAGTTTTGTTAAATCAATTTTTATACATAAGTTGCGTATACTCAACCGGAATTTCACCGAATAATTAACCTCTACTAGGTTTTACTAAATATCAGTTTATAAAATTAACCTATAAAATGAATCAAGTCTCTAAGCCCGGGTCATGATTCGTGAATGTGCTGTGAAATCAGTTTAGCTAAGCATGATTGCATGAATCGCTTGATCTTCAGTAATTTATGCTAAATATTAATATGCAATATTAATCTGCAACCAAGCCCAGGTCGTAAATGTCATTGTTGGGGAGAGTTAAAAAAATAAAAACTTATTGTAAAGTAATTTGATTCTTATTTTTTATACGGTCTAACTTAAGTGGGCTTTTAAATGGTATAGTTTACTCACCTTGTGTAATATTTTGCACTTATTTACATGCAAATAGAATTTTTCATAGAAAAATTATCTGTTATTTGCTCATGAATTTGTTCAATTACACATCCATATCAACCAGTGGCGGATCTAGAAAAATAATTTATCGGGAGCTAAATTAAATGACAACAAAATATAAAAATTGAAACTTGAACATATAAAATTTTTGATAACACAGTTACAATTGTTCTCTACGCAATTTCATATTCTGAAAACGTTGTGCAATATATTCATTATCGATATTATTAAATACATCTTTCTACATAAATAATTAAATTATTATTTGTCCATTCATCTCCAATCCTATTTCGAAGTTCATTATTCACAAATTTTATTACTGAAAATGTTCTCTTTACTGTGGTTGTGGAAACTAGAAGAACTTGGACTATTTAAAAATATGACTCGGATTATTTAAAAATTTATTAATTTTTCTTTTAAACAAAAAATGTTTTTTTTTCAGTGGGGGCTCCTACACTACATCCACCTCCGCTAAAATAATAATATTATCTTTATAAAACGACCACTAGTATAATTTTAAGTTTTTTTATTTTATTATTCTATAGGAATAATTATATTTTTTTAATAAATAATTTATACGAATTATATACCGCACCATAAAATTAAAGTGGAGAGGTGATAATTGTCTATTTTCCATTTTAAAATATAAAAAAAAACTCATAAATTTACTGATATTATTGCAATTTTTTCACTTTTTACTATTACGGGTAGCTTTTTGTGGGTAGTACTCCGACAACCCAGGGAAAGTAACCCCGCAAACTTTCCAATACTGCCCTTCTTCTAATTTTCAAAAGCGAAGCTGTAAAATTTACTGGCGTGGCCACACTGCTACCGTGCATGCACAGACATGGTTTTGGTAAAATGAAAAATATTATTGCGGAGTCGCAGAAAACGAAAGAACGAGAAACGTGGTCGAGAGAGCAAATTTTCACGAGCGGGGAAAGGACAGGAAATCACTGCCACGGAAAAAGAAAATAATAATGAAGTTTTGGCCTGTTTGTTGTTTGTATTATTACCAGTAGTGTTAAAGAAACAAAAATGAGAAAAAGTGGGTGAGTTTTGAAGAAAGCTGACACGTAAAACGCAGACGAACGAGAGTGAGATAATTAATAACAAAGTCAGCTGCAGTTTTATAAAGCCACTGAAAAGAAATTTTTGTCTTGGCAAAGATGGTAGAGAAGTGTTTTTTTTTAAAGGAAAAAAAGAAAGTTTAAACACTCGTATGTGTATAGAAGTGTTTGTGGATCAGATTTTATAAATTGAACAGTAATTTATATCCGATTCACGATTTTACAGATTATAAATTTTTAATTTAATTTAATATATGAATTGGTGAAATTCAATACAAATTCAATCCATATATTTACGAATTAGATGCGGATTTAACTCAATTCATATTTAATTCATCATTTTACGGATTGGTTTGCAGGTTAAAAATTTTCAATCATGTCCTATCTATGAGCTAACAAAATAAAAAATTAATATAAAAATAATTTTACTATTGATCAAATTCAAAATTAAATAAGATTTAAATAAATTAATTGTTTAAATAAAGCTAGAACATACATTCAAAATTTCAAAATATAACACACCAAAAAGAAAAAAAATCTCATTTGTTTAGATTAGTACATGAAAATTAACTATTTAGGAAGTTGTATTCTTTTACTTAATTATTTTTATTTTATATTATTATCGGATAAGGTATAATATAGTGTTAATATAACTATATTTTAACTTATTTATTTATTAGTAAGTATAATGCCATATTTACAAGTTTAATTTTTTATTAAATAAATATTTTTTATTTTTTTACGGATTCGCGGATTTTTACGGATTTATCGAAGTAAATTCATATCCAATCCACCGACTGCGGATTTTTAAATTGTTAATCCAATCCAATTCACCAATCCACGAATTAGATTTTTATTGATCGGATTTTTACGAATTAGACGGATTGAGCGAATCAGATTAGATTCTGAACACCCCTACGTATGTGTATTGCTATTAAATGTCTACGAATATATACAATCAAAATTTTATTAAAATAATGTGACTCAAACAGTGAGCTAAGAGTTTATTAATATAGAAGAGTTTAAAAGTTTCTTTTTTTTTTGTGTGTGCGGGTGTTCATTAGACTTATAGACTAATAAAAATTCATATAGAAGAATATGAGTAAGTCTTTTAGAATATTGTTAGTGAGAGTAGATTTTCAAGTTAGTTTCCGGTAAGTTTTTAAAGTTGGATTTTTTTTCTTTTTTGTGGCGATAAATTTTTTAATACTTTGTACACGATTAACTGAAGAATCATAATCTGGACGTAGATTCAAACACTGCTTCGTAGATTTCTAAATATCAAAGTATAAGAGCATTTGAAACCAATTTCATTATCTGGTGAGATATATTTTGTTCAACTTATTAGATAATAACTGATTGAAATCTTTTACAGTGTTGTCAGTTGTGGATCTGAATTGAAGTATCTAAACTATTTAAGCAGATAATGTGAATAAGAAGATGTTAAAAGGGGCTGATTGAAATGAACAAAGCCAATATCATGCCAATATGAGACAAAGTTGCAGTCTTGCAGAGAGCTCCCTCCCATGGGTTCATGTGTTTCATTGCTTATAAACATGTGCAAGAATTTATAGCGACAAATCAAAGAATTTAGCTAATGGGTCGATATTGTAAAAACAGCATTAAACGCACTACAAATGGAAGTCTTTGCTAGAAACGCACCATACATCTATGTAGTTTTGGAACCCAGTGACGTGATCCACAATAATCTACAGCACCAGAAAAACTTATGTGGAATGGTCTTATCAGATCACCATATAGATGTTGTATGATCATCAAATTATTTTTAGACACATGAGAAAATATAAATTTTTTTTAATTTTAATAAGATCGAGACAAGAAAAATTTACGTGGAACGATCTTATCAGATCACCATATAGATGTTGTATGATCATCAAATTATTTTTAGACACATGAGAAAATATAATATTTTTTTTAAAGTGATAGAATTCATTGGTAGGGTTGATTACAATTAAGTGATAGGTCCCATCTATAACCATCCGTTTAAATTAAAAAATTTCTTCTTTTTTTACATGCCAAAGACTAGTTGGATAAGTCTAACAGATTAATATGCTGATATACTGATGCGGTAAGATCGTCCCACATAAGTTTTCTCCATGAAGTTTTATTGTCAAATATATTTGTTTTGGAAAAACAAATAAAATTATTTTGAATAACTTTGATGATTTTTTTCTAAGAAAAGTATTACACAAGAGCTTTGTAAAGATCACTCACATTAGTACTGTTTTCGTCTAAACAGCAGAATTTTGATGAAATTTGGTGCATGGGTATTGGTATGATCGCACCCCATTACTTTGGTGGTGTATGACTAAATATTGTGTGATTTGAATTGAATTTGGTACAATATGAAATGATTGCATCTACGTTAAAGTTTGCACGGTTTAAAAGGAAGTCCACGCAAAGAGATGGGTTGGTGGGGAACAAAACGGCGTTATGTTGTCATAGAGTGGACGGGAACCCCGTAATATGTCACTGCCACCACAACAAGAAAATTCTCCACACAAATTCACAACAAGAAAATTATCCATATAAAATTCTATGTAGTATAAAAATGGGAGCACATCTTGTAAAATCCGAGCAATTATCTTTGATAAATTTTCTTAATTAAAGATCTAATTAAGGGATTGTTGGAGCTAAGACATAACAATTAATTAAAGGGAGTCTCTAAGTTATATTTAATGTAACATACACAATTCATCTCAACCACATGAATTGTGGGTCCCATAATTTTATGTGGTTGAGATGAATTGTGTAAGTTACATTGAATATAACTTAGCACTTGCCTTAATTAAATGATTAGGATTCCCTCCTAGTCATATTCTGAGTAAATAACTTAATTAATAATTGGTAATTAATAAATTAAATAAATAAATAAATAATTTGAATTTTATCAGGATTATTTTCCTTAATTAAAATACAAAAGTTCGTAGATTGAAGAGGAGTTGTCACTATTAACAAGATAGTGGAGTCGAATTCGCAATTGTGTCCTGTCTCTATGACATCGGACTTCAAATCGTCAATTTTTAGGCAATTTTTCGGTGTAAGCGAACTTTCGTTTTTATTGGCCAACAATCAGCAGTCTTTCTTGAACTTCTCCCATTTTTGTCAACATTTTTAACTTGAATTTTAATCACTGTATCAAGACATGGCAGCTTAAAAGATTTGCAAAGCATAGGTTTTGTTTTTTATTGAGGCCTTTTTCTCTTTTAATGGTACATTACAGAGTGCTGTATAAATATTAATAAATATAGTTTATCAAATATATGTGTTGCTCTTGAAAGCCAGTCAACATCTATCGAGTTTGCCTCGACATATTAAAGAGTTAAAGTTTAATTTCAAGATTTAAAATTAAAAATAATAATAAATAAATAATCTCTTATATTTTCGAAAAGACTCGAACCCTCACCTAAAAAATGAAGAATGAAAATATACGAACAATTAACTGAAGCGATTGTGGAAGTTCTTGTTATTAATGACACAACTTTTTTTTTATGGAAATTGTAAGTTAAAATTTTTAAAGATTTACGTTAGATTTTGTAATTAAATCACTTCACTTTTCACCAATGAAATATGATTTTTAAGTTTCTATGATTTAAATAGGGCTTAGATACGTTTACTCTCATTAAATAGTTGATTTAAAAAGTTCTAATGAATTTTTAGATTTATAAATTGTAATGTAATATTAAAAGGTAAAGGAGAAAAGACATCGGAAAATTAAAAATATTAAATTTTCAATTCTATGTTTAGGTTATGATTTTTGAAATTCTACATTGTTTGATGCATAAAAGGCCTTTTAAGATTCCCACAACTTGAAAGCTCATGTGCCACATCTCCCCATGCCCATGCATGCAAGAACTCAGAAAAACACATTCAAAATGGAAGCAACAAAGGATGTTGTGCATTCCATAAATCAACATCCATCCAAGGCCAGCCAATCAAAACCATCACCAAATTATCATATTTCCATATTTTGCAATATATCTTCTTTATTTCTTTCATAATCAGAATTGAGACTGCACAGGCTCTATTATCAGAATGATAAAAGAGAGAAAGCAAAGAATCTCTCCAGAGTGCTCAAGGACCCACGCCTCAGATCAGAGCACAAACACAATGACAATGATAGGTTTCCTACAACTATTGCTAGGGTTAGGGTTAGCATCATATATATAATTTATGATTATCATGTATCTTCATCGAGCAGTGTGTGGTCTATTTTCACTCTCATTATTCTCATCAGCTTATTCCATGCTTTTGTGTTTTTTTTTTTTTTTTTTGAGAAGGTGCTTTTGCGTTTTGGTTTGGCCAACTTCAACTTCAATTTTAACTATGTATATTTAAATCTTAATTATAATTGCAAAATTTATTCCTATGTAATGTACTAATCGTTGGTGGGTCATCTTTGCATTGCACTTTAACAAGAGTGAATCCCACCTGTTTAAGTACAAGCTAATGCTTTCAAACTCCACTAGCTTCGGGATTCTAATCCAATCACTGAGTATCCATTTCATGATATAATGGCAGTCATAGTCAAGCATATGAAACTCAAATTCTTAATGCCAAATTGTTTTCAGTTCGTTCGTGAGGCCTTGTTTGAGAATGTTTCAGTAGTAGTTAATTATTAAAGTGCTTTTCAAATCTTAGAAAATATTTTTATTCATTTTAATAAAATTAAGGAAGAAGGACGCTTAGTTAGGCCCTATCTATTTTTTAGTTATCCATTACATCACAAATATTAAAGGTGCAACCGAAAAAAAAATAAATAAATAAATTTTTTGTGTTCATTTACTATCTAAGATACCGTGTTTATCAAAATTTAAGAAAAATTTATATGTTGAAAAAGTTATATTTATCTTTCAATGGTAAAGTTCGAACATTAGAATTATAACATCAAAGACTTAATAAATAATTGGGAAATTATCAGGCATATACCCTTAAATGACACCAGTATCAAACGTGCTACAACACTTTTCGCTTATATCACTCGTATACCCTAAGTTGACAAAAGAGTTCTGGCATCCACATTTCCGTTTACTACCGTTAAGAACTTAACAGAATTTGAGTAAAATGACTATTTTACCCTTTAAACTCAAAATGAGGTAAAAAAAAAATTTACCTTGAAAATGAATGTAAATTTTTAATACACAATTTTTTTATTTTGTTATTAACAATACATTTTTTTATTAAAAAAATAAATTATTAATGGTACATATTATTAACAATTATTCATAAAAAATATTCATCTTATACCATAAAAAATTATTAACAACATATTATTTACAATTATACATATTATACCAAAAAAAATTCAAGTTTGGGCTTGGAGGAGTAGATCTTCAATAATTTAGGTTAAATTTTGGAGGAGTAGATTCGGTTGTAAAGTAGCTTTTTTTTATAGCAATTATTAACAATTATCCGATAAATGGGATGACATGTCATTTTTATCAAAATATATCATATGACATGTCGTTTTTTACTAGGTAAATGGGATGACATGTCGTTTTTTTAAAAAGGCTAGATTACCTTTATAATGTCAGCACTCGCAAACGGCAGTTAACGGATTGATGGACTGCAGAAGTGTTTTGTCAACTTAGGATATACGAGTGATACACTTGAAAAGTGTTGTAGCACGTTTGATACTTGTGTCATTTAAGGGTATATGGTTGATAATTTCCCTAAATAATTATAAAAATTAAGAACATAAGTAGTTAAAATTAGAAATATTAGAGATGCAAATGTCACTTGAACTTTAGAAAAACAGCATGAAATAAAATAGATAGAAAAACTTCAAAACTACTTTTGGTTTGTTCGAACCTAGAAATAAATGAACCAAACCAAACAGGAAATAGGAAGCTCGAACATAAGAAATGGTTGTCATGATCGAACCAAAGACTTTATGGTAAGGTGTAGGAGACAGCATGAATCTTGTAAATAGCAGCCTCTGACCCCATCCGAGATTTGATTTAGCAAAGAGAGAATCCCAACCCAGTTCAACTTTTTTAAAATCCCAAATGGACCATGATATGCTTATTGTCAAAAATAGCACAGCTCCACATTGTAGCAAGATTTGATTCATGTACAATTGAATAGATAATCACTAGCTAGGGCATGCAAGCATAAATGGATCCCACCATGCACCAAATATAGCTTCATATTTACATGCCAGTAAATTAATTATATGAAGATTGAAGATTCTAGAGCTACTCTGCTTAAAATCAAGGTGAAAGCTAGATCAACATCACAAAAAGTGTATTAATTCAACTTGCATTTTTTTATGTTAAAAAATAATACAGTTAAAAATATTCATCTTGAGTTGGACAATCGGAATTGCCGATATAAGATTTACATGCTTTTCTTTTTATATCTACTCAAAATATCAAATTACAGGTCAGTTTCCATGTGAGTTACAAAGCATCTGTGTAATAATAGCATAGATTTGATAGCTAGAAAAATTATGTATTTCTAGCCAACATGAATGTAGAAACAAGATTCAATATGGAAATGCTCACAGTACTTGTAAAGATCAATAAGTAATACAGCGATCAATGGATGTTGGTAAAAAACTAAAAACAAACACAAAATAAATATTAAAATAATTACGAACTTCCTAATAATAAGTTTGTCTATCATTTGCGTGCATTACTGATCTTGCAAAAAGAACACTTAGAATTAACTACTAATGAGAAAAATATCCAATATTACTAAGAATAGTTACTTAGTTAGCAATTCAAGCTTGAGGCAATCCTCCACTCTTAAGCTAGCCTTTGAATTTGAGTTAGACCCATTGAAGAGAATATCCAACATTGGCTAAAATAGGTCTTAGACTAAGAATATAAGCTCAAGGTAATCCTCAATTCTTGAGCTAGATCTTGAGTGTGAGTTAGACCCTTAGATTTCTGTATGGTAATTGAATTAAATTCATATACGAGTAAGTCCACAATACATTCCACTGGACAAGTACCAGCACAGAGCTCGTCTCTATATGCCACTAGGCTGTTGAAGATACTATCTCACATCAAATGAGAATAATTCCTAGACTAGGACTATTAATTTGAGGTAGCATCTTCAATTTTTGAGATAGCTTTCAAAAAGACTAATTTACATGTCATAGGGATGATATGAAAATTGGGCTAAAGATAAATTTAAGGCAATCTCAACTCTTGAGTTAACTTTGAATATGAGATAGGCACGTGTACTTCTATAATTATATTAGTTATCTTTCTTACTCTATAATAGAATCTATAATAAAAGAAATTAACTAACACTATTGAACCTTATATAGACAGTAAATATACTCTTTGGAAACTATAACCAATTGCAGTAGTGAGTGCTCTATTTCTTATTCAATTGACATGCCCAGAAAAAGTTCTGTTAGTGGAATTTATGTGAGCAATGAATCACAGATGCTTCCTGATCCAAAACTTGTCACATGTTCAAATCAATGGCCGTTCGTACCGACTGCCTTATTACTACTATACCGGTGGGTCTCCAAAAACCTTAAAGACAAAGCTTCAAGCTGCTTAGGTCTGGCACGGCTATATATGCACATCTTTAATGGGGTATCCAACAGAAAAGCCCGCTGGTTTTATCGTAAACCAATTTGCTTCGATCAATGAGGGGTCCCTACCGACATATATGCACATGAATTATTGGAGCTAAGGGGCCCTGAAGCTCACTTTACATATCATACATGTAGCAGCAATCAACAAATAAATCGATGGAAAATTTGAAGTTGACAAGCTCCGTCAGTCTCAAAACTGAAAAATTGTAGTTAATTGTTGGTTAGTGTAAACATCAAAGGTTCAATGTACTACGTGACCAATTTTTAAGGACATTAATAAAGAAGGTTTCTAAAATTAATTCAGGAGCAATATGTATATATGCCTATAGTTTTATTTTATTATTTTTATTGAAATGGAAATCTTCTCCAAGCAAGAGCAAGCACACGAGTTAAAAGCAAGCAGTTAATTGTTGATAAGTGGGAGATGTGGTTGGTTTTAGTATGGGCATATTGATGCGACATCAAAAGCCACAAGAATTCATAAAATTCAATCTTCTAATGATAAAATCCACCATATAGTCTTCGCTAGGTCTACACACATTGGAAGACTTGGAGAGACTAATTGCTTTGAAGAATTATAGGGCGGCTTTTTTAAGTGCTTTGCATTGAAAAACATTGGTGGCATTTGACTCTGCACACAAACTATATATTTTACCTAATTAAAGGCAATAATATATATCCTCAAATCCAGACTTGTGCTCAAAGAAATTTATATAATAAATAGATAGGAAGCTAAAAAGATTAACAAATAAAACTCTTAACGCATCCAATGTTACAAAGATAAGATCAACACTTTGATACTGATACAGTTTGTAAGGCAGTCTATTTCAGTTTAAAGAAACTCACTTTCATTAGACCTTGGCTTTACAACAAGAGAGAATTTGTATTCCAAATTTTGGATATAGATACAGCGACTGATGGGGTGTGTGGCTGTGGCTCACAAGGATATTGATTGATGGGGCGTTCCTTCAACTTAATGATTGTCTTCGTGTTTTGTCAACTCAATACCCATGTTCAGTGTGTCAGAACTAGCTAGCACGTCCAAAAAAAAAAAAAAAAAAAAACCTCAAATATTTAACACAATAATGTCTTTTTTGAAAAAATTAGTCAAGTGCATCTAACATTTAGGAGAACGTAAAGACTTAAATCTCAATTAGGATAATTTCTAATAATATAAAAACTAATTCCTTTTATTACGTATTTTTAGTATTCGAAATAAAATAACTCCGCACACTAAGATCTTTTGGAGTATTAAAAAATTAAGTATAATTTAATTTACTTATTCCGCCTTCTCAATGTGAAGACCTCCTTTAAATTGAAAAAGGAAATTCATCGTAATATATGCGAAAAATTATACATATTATTATTTGAGTTTAAGATTTGAACTGAGAAATTCAATCCAAGCCTTTACAGGACCAACAATATTTTTTTTTAATATTGTTATACAGGACTGTTACTGATATTACATTAGATATTATAATTAATATTTACAAATAGATTATACAATAGGGACCTTCGTCGTGGCATGTACTTCTCTGTAGCGCGGCCTAAATTCTTTAAATTCTCCCTAATATTCTAGGGGTGTCCACTTCACTTACATTTCGTAAGAAATAGACTGGCTCCACTCAATTATTTGATAATCAAAGGAGAACTGAAACTAACCCCTATAATATTTTTTATGGAGGATCGAACTCTTACTTTCAACATTATAAATGCAATGGTTCTCTTACTAGACCAAATGCCTATTGGTTAGGGGACCAACAGTATACTACAACTAAAAAAAGAAAAAAAGGTCGGTAAAATAACAATTACTCCTCAATTAAAATACAACAAAAAACCACCTATATAAGGCGATTCACCGGATAGCCCGCAGGACGAAACCTCTTCCTATAGGCCATCGGAACCTCTGTGCATTTTAATTATTTACGCCATGCACATAGCCAGCATTGAACAAAACGCTCAAATATGCCCCATAAGCTGATGCCTGCCGAACAGCATGTAAAGCATTGATGTCACTACGCCTGTGTGCACTGCGCACGAGCGGCGAGGTGGCAAAATAAAGCAAGTTTGGATTCCCCCGGCATGGAATAGGAAAACGAAACTCTCCAAACTAGTAAAATGTCCGAATCATGCATGCTTAGAATTTCAAAGAAACAGCTTGTGTACAAATGCACGCAAGAGCGAACAACTGGCAGATGGATATTCAGAAACAGTAGCGTGGCGTGACTTTTAGTTCATTTCCTTTTTCGTTTTAACATAAGTAGATGAATAACATTCTCGTATCGAGTATCGACATCTAGAACAAGACATAGTTGCCGAAAAAAGTGCCAACGCAGCTTCGCATCAATGGATGATCAAAAGTTCGAGCACAAAGTTATCAGTTTTTGAACGCGTGTGTGAGAATATAATTTGGTAAAAATTTTGGCAAATGCTGTTCTCTTTTTTTGAGTTGAAATGGACCGGGCTTTTTATTTGTTTTGATTGAAAATGACATGACTGCTGCCCATGGACCCGACCTATACTTTCTGGAGACTATCCCTCGTGAATTTTTAAACCCGAGTTGTGCTTCCGCCACCTGTCTATTAAGTCCTTTTAAAACCCCTCTTCTAATTGAACCCGACCCAAATTATTGCAGGTTCATGCCCACTCTTTAATTCCATAAATGACGTTTACCGAAATAAATAATGTGTATGCTTTTGGTTAAATTCGCAGCGTCTCAGACCGTGAAGAACTTCATGAGTTCTCTTCATCTTCATTTGTGTTTACTAAAGTACATTTTTGCTCACATTTATTGATGGCTCGTAATTGATTCAATAGGAAGTGTTAATCAAATCTAACACCGGCCTACTTATAAAATAAACTTTTATTATTATGGAACTAAACATGCTTAGACAAGGTAAGAACAAAAATTCATCACTTTCGAGAATTACAATAGAAAATTCACTATTCATTAATATTAGACAAGAGATATAAGTTTCTCTAATTCACTAAAACTCACAACTGAAAAAAATTAAAAAGAAATATAGATATTCACCACTTAATTATATCCTAGAAGAGACACATGACTTCTTAATTCACAATTATAAGAAATCTACTGAAAAGATACAGAACTACATGAAGAAACTCTAATAAAAGCACTCTTTTAAGTTAAACTCTCAAAATCACCACCTTTCTCTCTAAAACTACAAACTAATACATTTATATAGACAACTTGGAACATTCCTCCAATCTTAGGATAATATCTTTATCATTTAGAATTCAAATCAAACTTGAATTAAAGGTCTTAATTATAATGAGGTAGAAGAAAACAAAGTAAAACACAATTTAACTTCAAGGTTGATTTCAACAGTAAATCTAAACAGTCAACACTTATTTGATCATATCTTGATGTAGAAAACTCTAAACTGAACACCATAAAATTCATTAAACTCTTGACTCACAGAATTTTCCAGTGATGTGAAGCTTGTTAATTAAATCTTAATATATTGACATCAGTAAATTCAGAATTTTTGGTCTTGTGAATTCCTAACTGCTGATCTTTGTTGATAAAATCTTAAATATCTTTAAGAAGAGAAGTGTGAATATCATTCCGTAAAAATCTTCAAAACTAGACAAAATTTATCTTGTTAATTAAATCTTAATACATTGACATCAGTAAATTCAGAATTTTCAACCTTGTGAATTCCTAACTGCTGATCTTTGTTGATAAAATCTTAAATATCTTTAAGAAGAGAAGTGTGAATATCATTCCGTAAAATTCTTCAAAACTAGACAAAATTTATCTTTCTAACAATATATAATACATAATCTAATTACCTCTAGACAAATAAAATGAGTTCAAATAAGTCAATATCTTCAGTTGTGTTTCTCTTAAATAAAATCTGAAAACACTCCTACGTCACTATTCATAATTGATTCAATAGGGAGTGTTAATCAAATCTTGAGATTAGTATTTCCTCTCTCATATATTTCTTTTTAAATCGATTTTTTTTTAAATATTTTAGATTCAAGGTATTTTCAGCGTTATATTTCTCTTCTCTGTTACAATCATTTCACAGCAAGAAAAACTCCAATTGATCAAATAAAAGTGAATCAAATTGTCTCTAGGAACCAAACGACATTCAAAGACAACATAAAACCCTAAAATTTATAGAAAGTTTGAGAGAGAAATCTCCAAGTACAAAACAAAATCTTTATTTTATTATAAAATTCATTAATCTTTCATAATGAAGGAAGAAAACTGAATAATCCATAAAGCTCCTTACAAAGATCAAAGATCTCCATGGGATGTGAGAAAATTATGTATAAAAAAAATGTGTTCCGTCTTATATTGTAATTGCCAAAGGTTAAAATGATAAATGTAAGAAAGAGGAGTGTTTTGAGAATTTTAAAGGATGGGAAAATCTCCACTCTTTTAATTAATTATGTGGCTACTTTCAGCAAATCTTCATAAGTTGTCAATTTCTCCTTTGGTTTGTTCCTCAAACTTCCAAGCCTCTTTTCTTCAGAGTCAATCTTTTCCCAAGCACTGAATGGTACAGGTCTAACATTTCTATTGTCCAGTAACTGCAGGAGTCCCTCTCGGCCAGGCTTTGGCAATCCTGATGAGGACGCTAGTACTCCTTGTTCAAGGTCTTCCGATATGCTAGCAACCTATAATGTCGGTAATCCAATCACAAAGCTTAAAGTCAGTTCATCTCCCTACAATTCTTAAAGTAGCTCTAGCATAGATCAATAATGAGTTACTTCAAACATTGCAGCAGATGAATATGATCTTAGTCTCTTAACATGCACAAGTTCTGTCTAGGATATCAAAGAGAGACTACTTACAGTTTCCTCAGCACAGTAAAGATTTGTGGCAATTATTCCCGTTGGTCCTCTCTTTAACCACCCACAGACATATAAACCATTTTCAACCTGTGAAGAATCTCCTGAAATATTCTTTAGAACCCGACCTCTAATATTTGGAACTATACCTGGAAAAAATGCCGTGAGATGGTTAGCAAAATCACCCTTTTAGTTATTACGAGTTTTAATAAGCATCAAATCTTAAATCAAAGCCATTCGCAGACACAGTAGGGGAAGATTTTGTTGCTTAAGGTTTTGAAACTACAAGCACATTGATGGTTTACATGCAATTGAATAATGTATAGTTAAGAACCTCGACGTTTCCGAAACTAAGTCAATGAATGAATATATGATAGACATCTACATGAAAAGCCCAACCATTAAATATCTTAGGTTACCCACACACTGATTCCACTCAAAACATTTTGAGACAAGAGGGACTTAATGAGTCGATTACGAAATAGTTATTACCTCATCATGTAGTGAAATTTCTTTACAGACTTGTATATTTGTTGAACTTTATAATAGACTTCTACATCAGTTAGAAACTTTAAACTGGTTTGAACTGGATATTAATTGATCTGCATCTAACAAGCAGGAAACTAGAATGGCCTAATGCAACGATGCATCAATTTTTTGCTTTTTACCTTTGTGATTATCAAAGGGCAAACCATTGACTGGTACTGATTTGTAACCAATGCTTTTTAGCACCATCCTGAAAACAGAAAGCACAAATTGCCCCGACAAGTAAGTACTAGCTCCTAGTAACTTGAATCCAAGATAGCTTAAAAAAATAGCTAAAACTACAACTTCTTGATAAGTAAAATATATGAATTACCCACAATCAAGGTCTTCAAATTCACCAGTACCCACAGCATACTGTTTTCCAGGGCCACCACCTACAAGTAAAGCTAATAATGACAACTGATCCCTGGCAATTATGAATCAAAACAGGAGTGGGAAATTTACAAATCTTTTTCATTTTCTTTTTCACTTTTTTTTCTAATTAACACAATTTTAATTAGTCATAACAATTTAAAGAACAAGAAAAAGGGCTTGTGTCCTGAATTTAACAGATGCCCCTTGTTCATTTAGTAATCATCATTTTGTTACTCATCATGAAAAATCTACATAATGTCGAGTATCTTTGCAAGCCTCCAGCATCTAACAACACAAGGCAAGAGAAGCCTTCAAACTGGAGAGAGAGTTACCTTTCAGAGCCGTCTTCTCAAAGTGCACTCCAGAGACATGGCCACTTCTCTCATTTGATTCTAGAAAACTATCAGGTTTGCGGAAGAAAACAAAGTGAAGTTCACGTTGACCTAACATAGGTTGGGAAGATGCCGACGCAGCTGCCTTAGAAAGCAATTCGTAGACTCTCCTCTGAATTCGACTGTTTTTCATCTCTTCCTTTCCAGAAGACATCACCAAACAGCAGAAAACATCAGGAGGAAGTAAACATAGTCTACATAACCATCTTTATCTTTCCTCTGCACTTTTACTTTGCAAATCAAGGGTGTTAACCATGAAAATGACTACACAAAAACAATTGCAATTTCAGACATACCTCATCTGTAGGAGATTTAATTAAATCATCTTCACGTATATGAACATACAAATTTTTAATACCTGCAAAATAAACCCAAGGCTTCTCTAACTTCCAAAACTATAGAAGGATTTTATATAAAATGCAGAAGCAATGTCTGAAAGCAATGAGACCTTTCACAAAGAATTGTGGAAACATGTTCTACTACTCAGAAAACAAATTTAAGCAGAAAGCTGATTAATTGTTCACTATTTCATTACCAAGGGATAAGAATCCATACAATGGATCAAAAACTCCAACCATGGAACTCAACAAAAAATTATCCGTTTCTCGTTGGATATACTAAAGAGTTCAAAAATAATGGATTTATTGAACTTTATAAACCTCAGCACCAGTGCCAACTTAAAATATTATCAGCAATGCTTTCCAAGATACAAGAAAAAGAAAATCCTCTGGTTAACATTAGTGCAAATGACTAGATGTTAAGAATTACCAAGAATTTCACGGAGCTCCTTTGCAGTACAAGCTGCTTGCACTGGTCCGCGTCTTCCAACAAGATAAACTTTCCTATAATTATATTTATATCATTAAATTCATAAAATTTGTTAATCCATGGATAGACTTACAAGGTAGCTTCCAAATGATAGGACAAGACCTGATACTGCTCCCCTCAAGAGCAGTCCAAGCATAGCTTGCAATATCAGTCGTTGCCAATTCTTCTGTTGGACGTAAGAGGATGCGAGCGACATCAAGAGCCACATTTCCCTAAAATTTACATACAAGTAATTTTTACTGCCACATATCATATCTACAATTTCTCCGATTTATCATAACAGGGGCAGGGAGAATGGTGCCATGATCTCATTGGATAATGGTATTTTTCATTTTAGTGTTCTTGTAGATGAATTAGTAATACTATAATTATAAAACTGAACATGCTGACTATTGGGCAGCCAGCAAACAATCATGTCTAGAAAAAAGGGTAGGTTAACATGTCCTCGTTTACTAGAATGCCAATTGGCACAATTTGAACCAAAGACCAACCCCACCAACCAAAATCACTCTACTTAGGGTCACATTGTTCTAGTCATGCAAAGGTCCTATAAACTGAACCTAGGAATTACAGCTAGCCCTTTGTCGCTCAGGCAAAATCAGAAAGGCATGAAAAACTCACTCCATCTTAATCAATGTCTTCATCTCTCCTATATCATGGCAATTGCTTAACTAATCGACACTCATAAAATAATTGCAGATTGATGCAGAGCAAGAAATTGAAGAAATCCTAATTATATTTAAATGTATAATATTTAGGAATATTTTAATTAATTTGTATTCTAGTTTAATTTGGTTTCCTATTTAGAGTCTTATTGTTTAGGTATTGCTTATTTGGGTAATATTCCTAATTTAGGCATAAGTCTTATTAAAATAGGTTTTCTAATCATATTAGGATAAGTCTTACTTAGTATAAATAAGTGTCTTTTGTAGCTTTTAAAGGAAGAATTTTGAGTTCAATAATATTTCAATTTTCAAATCTCTTTGTGAGTATTTGAACAGTTAATTCTCGGTATTCTACGGGATCAACGAGTCTTAATCCCTAAATTCGCGGTATTCTTTTGAATCAACGTGAATTTAATTGTTCTTTTGTTCCGGTATTCTCTAGAATCAACGGAATATTTTGAACATTAAACTTCCGTTGCATCACAGATTCTGTAAATAACAGAAATTCTGATAGAAAAAGTGATAACAAGAACCAATCTTGTCACTAGTAGATAGATCATTACATAATAATTATGTAATCAACCTGGCTTTAAAATAATCCATATGAGAATACCTGACCGAGGATAACAGCTGTGTCAGTGCTCTTCAAGTCAGGACTCAAGTTTTTGCCATCTGGGTGCCCGTTATACCACCATACAAATTCTCTCGCCGAGTGTACCCCAATCAAATCCTACAAAAAAAAACACACACACACACACAATCACGTCACAAACAAAAATAATTCAACCCCATCAGCAACATTCATTATCACATGATCAAGTGCAGCAACACTCTAATCTCATTAAACAAACGTACTTCTCCTGGTATACCAAGAGCTCTATCACTTTCAGCACCATATGCAAGCACAACCTGCTCACATTTCATCAAATGTTAGTAAATAGAATTACACATCAAAAAATAAATAAACAAATAAATAAGTTCAAGTCTTACCACATGGTAGAGCTGACGAAGCTCGGATAGAGAAACGGAGGATCCAAGCGTGACATTTCCAAAGAACGAGCACCTTTCATGTTGCACCACTCGAGAAAACTGGTTGATCACAATCTGTTGCAATTTTTCTGGTAAACTAAGCTCAATTTAGACAAATTTATTGATTAATAAAAATAACTAATAAAAAAATACAATCTGGTTCAAGCTAAAATAAATAGAAATAATAAGGAATTATGGTTTTTTTTTTCTTAACTCGGAGAACTTGCCTTGGTTTCAGGATGATCAGGTGCTACACCGGAGCGTACTAATCCAAACGGCGTCGGCAATCGATCAATGATATCAACCTGCGCTTCCTGATGAGCCTTCAACGTCTGTTGTAATTGATAATTCATACAATCAGAATCTATTAAAATTTATTTAAAAAAATTAAATTGCTCATTTTTATGATAATAAATTAGAATAAAAAACTGGTTACCTTTTCAGCAGTGTAGAAACCAGCGGGGCCGCTGCCGACTACACAGACGCGTAGAGGATTTGAAGACAGAGCTGTGAAGCTTCTAGACAACCATGCTCTTGCTTTATACATTCCCTCAATTAAAAAAATAAATTAAAAAAATAAATTAAAAAAAAAAGGGATAAAGGAATTAGAGATTTTAGGGAGGTTTTGGGATGCCGAGAGTCCTAGGGTTTTGTATTCCTGTTTCTAGATTCTAATCGGTAATCACCAGCAGCCGAGAACAAGAAGTGCAGAACGTGGGAGTTGAAATTTGAAAACTCTTTATGGGCCCCAAGGCCCAAATGTTTCAATGTGGGCCGAATGTAATTAATTGTCGATTTTGGATTAATTCGGAAGCAAAAATAGTAGCATACATGCTAGAAGCAAAATGTCTACATAAAATATGCTCAACACACCCTAGTATTATAAAATCTTAAATTGTCGTCATCATCTTCTTCTTCTTCTTTTTTAATCAATTTTTCAATTGGGGAATTTGAAAAACCCAAAAGACTTCATTACAAAATTTTTATCATGGCTGCGCAAATCTCACTCTAATAATATTTTCACTGAATGTATTTTATTAAGATCTCAGAAGTCACATTAACGGAAAATTATATTTATGTGACTGAAACAATAAATTGTAGGCAATGTATACTCCCAAGAATTACTATTCAGTAAAAGAAAAGGGGGCTAAATAAAAATGATATAAATTTTAAACCTTTGGCGTGATATGAAAGAAGAAGAAAGAAAATTAAGGGAGAAGAAGAATGTTAAAATGGGTATTTAAAAAATTTAAGATTAGCTTTTAGATTTAATAATTTTTGGGACTAAAAAAAGAAATTAAAATCAAGCGCCACGTGTCGACAAAGGGATTTTAATGGCTGAAAGTTAACCTCTTGGGGTACCCAACTTGCACCAAGAACACCCTCTAAGTAGATTGATATGTGGGGCACGCCCTAACAGAATCAAGGAATTGACGAAAGTACCCAAAAAATGGTCATCATGTGCACTATCTCAGTCACCCAAAATAAATATTTGATTTGATGGAATCAAATCAAATATACTTTGTCAGAGAAAGAGAGACAACCAGCTGTGAAAATCAGCAAAAATCAGAAGCAGTCCCCTAAGGACAGTGGTCCTTAATTGCCATAACCGTCACTGTGCAAATAGCTTCTACGAAAAGTATATTGGACCACCTGCAGTGTACGCTACGTGCACTGAACGACTGCACCAATCTAAAACCGCCTTCTTACTCTCCAAGCATATTCATAATGGCTATAAAACCGCCATAATGATAAAAGGGCATAAATAATCTCAGGAAGGACAATAAAAATCTCCAATAGAGATATGTCGCGTGGTTAGATACCCATCTGGTGCTATATAAAGGCTAAAAAGATTTTGTCTCTCTCTCTCATGACCTCATACACTCATACTCTCTAAATTTTATCACCAACACACACACAAAACCAGGGGGCTGAAGTCTTCTTCAACCTCCAGCCACCACTTTTTCAGAGAGCTTACAAGTTCTCATCACCTAGAAAACCCAAGTAGTTGACTTGCGTGTCGGAGTGTGGTCCCCAACCACCGCTGACTCCACCTCTAACCTCATTTCTTTATTTTGCATATTGAGAGGCGTCTATTCAAGATTCCCAACTCTCATCCAGGCCTCTCACTACTGCCATCAAAATCCTCCTCGTCATTAGCTCCTTTGTTAGCCTTGATTAGCCTACACAACACAACTCAGTGAGGTACGCCAAACCCTCAAAACAAATTGATTGTTTCTGGTGTGATTTTACCCATTTGTCCTTTAATCTAAAATCCACTTGAAATAAATAAGTTTTACTTTGTCAAAGTTTGATTTTCAAATTTTAAAGGATGTGTTTTGAGTAATTGAGTGTTATAGTATTTCTTAGAATACAAATAAGAATTTACTATTTTTCTCGAAATTAGATAAATGAAATAAAGAGAATAATAAATTAATCTCTTTTTTTTTGCAATTGATTTACCACACTTGATAGATTTTTTTTTTCTTTTTTTCACTTGATTACATCTTTGAAGTTAAAAATGTGCCATTAAAGGATAAATGCAAGATTTTCACGTAGAGTTTGATCATGTGACAGCTCCACATATCAAAACTAGTTAGTTTATTTATTAAAATATCACATTTACGTTACAATAATGCATTTTTTTCCCCCTCTTGCTGTTGTTTTAACGCAATGGATGAAATGACATAATACAAATTTATAAGGGATCTAAATGGTTAAGCAAAATTTAAGAGGGACCAAAGTAGTTATCAATTTTATATTGAATCTGTCATAATTTTATTACAAGCATAGATCCCCCAATCTAAACTTTGCCTAAATTTTATGGTGATTATACTTCCTATCTAGCAAAAGCACACCAAAAAAATAATAAAATCTTATATTTTTCATGTGTTAAATTAATTTGATCTCAAATCGAACTTCGCAAAATAGATTAATCGAATTTCAAGAGTTTACTCATTTTTATTCCTTAATTTCCTTCTCCTCTTTACACGCATTTTTTTTCTCCCCCAACTACATGCATAGTCTTTTTTGTAGATTCAATAATTAATTCCATTTATTTACCTCAACATAGTTAACAAAATCAATCACTTTGAACGAAAGTAACAAATAAACATGTTATATATAAAAGAAAAAAGTTAGAAAAATCATTTATATGAGACAAACAAATATTCTAGAGTACGGGGCAATCTTACTTGATTAAATTAATTAGCATTAATATAAGGCTGCAGATGAATGATTTTGATAGTGATGTATTAAAGATAAAGGTTAAAATCTCTGTCAAGAGTCAAGAGCAACATAATAAAATGGATACTGCCCACCAAACTCCTTATCTCCATTTATATGAAGTCAAAATTGTTCTCTATATCGATGTTAAGAAAACGATCATGATTAGATTTAGGGAGTCGTTTAGAACATAAAAAGTAAATGAAAATGGACATATTGATGACTTGAAATTGAAGTAATAAGTCAAGCGATAATTAATTAAAAATAATAATAAGTCAAGTGATAATGTGACTTGTCGACTCCCATTGTGATTAATTGACTATATAATTAAAGATATGTATATTTTTTTTTTTATGTATAACTAAATATATTAAATAGATAATTCTATTGGGTCAGAAGTGCCTTTGATGTTAAAGCTATCATGATTGTAGTACTTGAAATTTTAAAATTAAAGGTGACAAAATTAAACCGATGAGTCGTGAAACATATCCCAACCACCAAACGAGAGGTCAACGGGGGTCTCAATTTTGCATATTATTTAATTATAATAATGTCACGTTAGGTAAGAAATCGAAGCCTATCTCTGTAATCATGTCACATTAATATTAATAAATATATATATCAATTTCAATGAGATTTTTTTCTAAACCGAAAAAAAAAAAGAAGGGTCATTGAATCTGTAAGTAATGATTAAGTTTAAACCTTGTTCGGACAATTATGAAGCTGCAATTAATCCAAAGGCCAATTGTTTCCATGTGTATATTCGATGATGTTCTTGTTTTAACTTGGGATTGAAGCGTGAATCAATTATATCTTGGATTTTTCTAAGTTGCCGTATGAATTTTTATAACATCAATAATGGGGATAGACACTTGGATTTTATTATTTCAACTATAACCACTGGATTTAATTTGGTGGATGGCTAATTAATTGCTTAACAATTAGTAGATAATATTCAAGTTGCCGGTAATATGTAGGTTCATGGATGTAAAATAATTGATAAATATTTTCTAAATCACCAATAAAATTAAAAATTATATTTACAAATGTATATATCAATTTAGATGTTTTGAGATCATAGAGTCCTTTTCCAATACGGGCGCCGTCATTTTTTATTTTTTATTTTTATGCGGACACGTTATTAAATCGTGTTGTTTAATAGAATTAGTGAAAAATACTATGAAACTGCATGACTTAACAATGTGTCCTTATTAAAAAAGAAAAAAAATAAAGTGCCCACACTTGAGAATAATTTTAGATGTATATATACTAAAAATGAATTATTTAATCTTCGACAAGACATGTTAATAGAGATCCTTTTTGTCATTTATAATTGTAACAATATAATTTCAATTATTAGTTTTATTCATTGGCGGTTTATTTATTTATTTATTTTGAATCTAGGATTGAGCTGAATCAATTGTTGTAATGTTTACAAATCTAGTATTTTTTTTTGGTGAAGAGGAGAGGATAAGATGATGAGTTGTCCTAATATTAAAATACAAAATCTTTTAAATATACATATAAAAAAGTTTAGATACACTATATTTATTTCAATTTTATTATTTAATCTTAAAAAATATGTTTAATAGATTAAATAACGGGTAAATTAATTTTTTAAATAATCAAAATCAAAATATTATCCTAACTAATTTGTGAACAGTAATTTATTTACACCCTTGTATCATTCTAAATTATTAATTTTTATTTTATAATATAGATTAAAAAAAATTCAAAACAAAATGATCGAGGTTGCTATTTTCTATTTTTATGAGTCTAGTGGCTATTTTAACTTCTGTCTTTATCTAATTAATTTATCCACATTTTAAACAACTTTAGCTCAGAGATATGTATTGGTCCATAATGCAACGATCAAACGATATGACTAGTTGCACACTAACACTTATTTGCTGCAAAAAATTAGTCAAACCCCATCAACAAATTTTGATCTTAGCAAAACTAATCGTTAACCCTTTTCTCTCTTCCATTGTAATTGGTTAGTATTAATATATCGCTATTGGATTACAACTTATTTATTACTCGAGTTGGCTAAAATGCCTGCTCTCTCTCCTTTTTTTTTTTTTAGTCCAATGTTAAGCATCTGTATGAATGTCTAAGAATATTTATTTATTTTTTTAATTTTTTAAATGAAAATTTAATTTTAATACACTTCAATTTTAACATATCAAAATAGGTTCCGATACATTAAGTTAGCTTAGCTAAACAAAATACCACGGCCGAAATTTGAAATGGACCGGACTGGATCTTTAACTAGGTCAATCCCTAAATCTTTTTTTATAAAGCAAACTTAAACCTTTTTTTTTCCTACTTACTTTTATATTATTGATTTAAAATTTTTTTTTAATTTTTTATGCAAAATCAATTAAAATTTTTAATGCCATATTTAGAAGATTCGAACTTAAGCTTTTTTAAAAAAAAAAAATTTGATTTGTTTACAAATAGATATAAAAGACAGTAAATAAAAAAAGAAAAAAAAAAGAAAAAGAAGGAAAAACTTATATTGTGATATGGAAGTTAGACGATCATCATCCAAATAGCTTTCTTGTTGATGTATATTCTATTTAAACTGAAATTAGTATTGTTGATAGGTTTGTAAGAGAAAAAATAAATAATGAATATATATATTTTTTTAGAATGATGATGAAATTTAATACAAAATCAAGTGAGAACTTTTTAATAACGTTTAGATGCCAATTTTTATATATTTCCTGGGTTATAAAAGTTTTGAAGCTTTGAAAAATCCAATTCCAAAAATTTATTTAACAAATAAGAATTGACCCAACAATTTGACTTCACCAAACTTAATAGTTATTACCTAATTTTTAATGTTTTTTCTACGAATGTTTCCAAAATTTATTGAAGAAACAACCGCTAAAGTACAACGAAAAAGAGTCTACCACTTAGATTGCAATGTCATAAACGCGGTAGAACAATTCGACCATTGCAAGAATTATATAAAGTTGATGCGAAGAAATTGATCTCTAATAATACTGCATTTATATAATTTATATTTCCATTGATGTATAGTCTTTATTATTTGCCACATATAATTAAATTTATTATCTATTATTAATGTGCTAATTTTACAATCTTATTAATGATTGATGCGTTAGATGTCAGGTTAGTTGATGTATAAATTATGTGTCTTAACTATATAAGTATAGTACCATCATTTAATTGTCTCATCTCTTATTTACGTAATAAGACATATGGTGCGTTTGAGATTGAGGTTGGACAACTGTAGCTCTTGGTAAACACTAGTTGCTGTGAAAAATCTATTATATTGATATGATTTTTCATTTATATAATGAAAAATCTATTATATTTTTAATAATTTTATCAAAATTATTATTTAAAATTTATATTTACTGCATTTATTAACTTTTGTTGATGCTTACAATTTTTTTTTCCCAAAGCAGCTGTAACTTAAAAGTTACAGTACCTCAATCCCAAATAGGATCATAAACTAAATAATCTATTTCAAATGGCTTAAATGTTACACTCATATTTAAAATAATTAATATAGTAAGTGATGTTGCTTACATTATGACCGACAACACTATGAGTTGGTAGTGTTTGGTGAATCCAAAATTTTGACATTATTTGTAGAAAGTTATAAAATTGTATAATTTATCTACTGGCTTACTATACGATAGGCAAAGTTACTTACTGAATTAATTCCCTATGTGTATGTACACAAATGGACCGTTTATATAAAACCAAAAAATTACAAATGAAAATGAAGACAAGAAATGTAGAATTACTAAAAAATATTAGTATAAAAATGAAATTAAAAGAAATTACCTTTCAACGTCGTTTCAATTGTTGGAGGATTAAGCCCGCAATCGACAAGAGAAAAGGTAATTTACATAATTTAATCAACAATCGCATGATGAAAGCATTTGGCTATAAAAATGGC
>NW_006263303.1:6815045-6817640 GCF_000493195.1 Citrus x clementina | reverse complement strand
AAAGCTTATGGGCGGACCAACCCCTCCCTCAATGGCCCAATAATCATATCTAACCATTATACAACTCTCACGTTAAAATCCAACGGTGGATTTGAAAAAAACAAAAGAATGGGATACCAAACCCCATGGGTATAGTAGCTGGACCCTTTGATAAATATGAATTGCAATAATTTTGACGAAAGTAATAAAAGTTCTAAACAATTGGAGTAAGTTTTTAACACACACTTTGACTTTATAAATTACAGCTCCTCGACAGTATTACCAAATATAGCCTAGAAAATGATTCATAATTTTTTTTTTGAGGAATTTCATTTTCCTTTTCAGAGGGGCTTTAGATTATTTATAGGGTTTCTCTATGATGCTGTACTTTTTTTACAGCATCAATAATGTTTTAATTGTGTACCATTGGATTAAATCTAATGGTATACAATATTTGTTCTAAATAAAAAATTAAAAATAATAGTAAACAGTTTGTTAACCGTGCAAAGGATAGAGAAATTTTGTAAAATAACCATGACTACCCTTAATGTTTGAAGCAATTTCACTTAAATAGCATATTTTATTTAAAATTACTTTTCAACTCTCCTTTAAATTTGTATTGTGATAATCTTTTTTTTAAATAAATCTTCCAAAATCTATTACCATTAAGTATAAAAATATAATATGAAGTAGGTTATTTAACATAAATCAAATAAATAAGTTGCAATTGTAAAATTAATTATATATAATATAACACTAATAAATAATACAACTAAATACATATATTTAAGTGAATGTCATAGGTACATCAATAAACTCATTGGTGAGATTGCTTGTAACCTAAAAAATACTTGATGACACATGTTTTAATAAAATTTAATATCTTATATCAAAATACTCATTATTTTATATAATATTAAAGACCATTGTATAATTGATCATGAAGTATATATTATTTTTAACACTCATTTAACATATCTATTCTCTGAATTTTTTGTTTAGGATTTCTTTATAGCACTTTATGAGTTTTTACAACATTGATAATAGGATTGTTGTGGACTCTTGGATGTTAGGGTTTTCATATTTACCATTCATTTGATATAGTGAATAAAAAATTAGCTACTTAAATCATAACAAGTAATCTTCATGTTGCAAGTAAATATAGATTTTTTTAATTTTTAATTAATTGATAAAAGAAAATGTATATTATAATAAAAAAAATCCCACAATCAATAATGGGATCATTGGATTTAATATTAGAATCTTCACCCTTAGTTTAATTTTAATGGATAAGTAGTTATGTAACAAGTATTCTGCAAGTTGTGATATTTCTTTATATTTTAAATTATTTTTTATCTAATCAATTGATAAATATTTTAAATCATCAAAAAATGAAAGAAATACAAGTAATTTTGGAATTAAAATTATTATGTATTAATTCTCTTACTTTACAATTTTACATTTTTGTTACTCTTACATTTAGTATTAGAAATTTATTTAATAGCATTAAAATAAATGTAATTAACAAGTAATGTTATTTCAATAATACTTTATATAAAGATATTACATAAAGTCTTATAATAATTTTTATTGTATGAATTTAATTACAAACCATTAATACCTAAACAATAATGATAATAGAAGGCATTGTAATAAAATATTTTATATATGTTTTATTAGTAATACTATGAGTCACAACAAATGAGAAATTTTTTATTCACCAATGAAAAATACATATGGCTATATAAATATATAGTGAGAAATATTTTGATTTAAATTTTAACAAAAAATTAAACTATTAATTTCATGCAATTCCATGGTGGAGGATATGACATTATGAAATTATGCTTTGACTTTCAATATTAACCATTAGACTATGAGATATTAATGGCTCAAATATTGTGTCAAAATTTTAAGTTAAAGTATCCTAAACCATGTCTTTATAATGGAAATATAAAAACATACAATTAATTTTTCTCATTTTGTCATTAAATATTATTGGATGTAATATTTTATTTACTGTCACTATTACTTATCATAATAAAAGCAATGGCTCTTAGTAACATAAAAATTTTATAATTACAATCAAAGAATAACGATAAAATAATCTTTCATGATTCATAAACTAAAGTTAATTAGGAATATATGTTAGATTAAACTTTTATGAAATTAACAAAGTGACATTTGAAAATAAAATGAAAACAAGCTTGTGAAAGTTAAATTTTATAAGGTTTGGATAATTTTCTACCATGTAAATAAAAATATAACAATATAAAAAAATTCTTTCCCATTTTTTCTACATGAATATTATTGGAGGCAATATTTTATTCATTGTCACTCGTAATTACCGTAATAAAAGTAATGACTCTTAGTAATATAAAATTTTATTATTACAATCAAAGGATGTCAATAAAATAATCTTTCATAATTTATAAACTAAAGCTCATTAGGAATATATATTAGATTTAACTTTTATGAAATTAACAAAATGATATTTGAAAATAAAATGAAAATATATAGGCTTGTAAAACTTAAAATTCCTATCATGTAAGAATATTAATTATAAGATAAACAAAAAGTTCAAAGAATATGTACATTAAATGAGTGTAAGAATGT
>NW_006263303.1:6806608-6808043 GCF_000493195.1 Citrus x clementina | reverse complement strand
AATTTTACTGTTTTAAAGAAAAAAAAGGGAAAAAAGCTTTTCTTTTTTTTTTTTTTTTTTTTTTAAAAAACTGGGGGGGGGGGGGGGGGGGGAGAGAGGGGGAAGGTCGGAACATAAAGTTTGCCTCCTCCTAGTTGCCATGTGAGCGTGGGCGATCGCACGTGAAATATTTGCTTTTTGATTTTGAGATTTTTTTTTTTTTGTATTTGTAAATTATAATGTCTAAAAACTTTTACACGCTTGGCTTACTATGCACGTGCCGTGCCACGTGGACAACTGACCCTGTCTCAGTTGTGGTTCGTCTTCTAGTGTCGTGGACTTGACCGTGGCCATAAAGTTCGGTTTCACTTTAAGGCTGTCAGTCACGTGATCTATCATGTGAGGTATATTTGTGTGTGTGTGTGTATATATTGCTGTCTATATATATACATATATATTCTGAAATTACTACAATCAATCTCCTATAGTACGAAATCTGCTAAGATTCTAGATAAATAGGCATTGTTAGTACAAGCTCGATAAGTTTCTCAGGACAATAAATGTCAGTTTTGGAGTATTGTATGTTGTAAAAATAATTATCGTTAGTTGTGTGTAAAAATAATTAGTTGTAAAGAGAATCAGTCAAGTGATTGATAAATTTTATTCTCAGAAGTACTGTGAGTTTTAAAAACAGTTATGGACGTTTGATAAAATTTTACCGTTAAACTACGGAGATAAAACAAATGACTAAAATGTACATAATATAGGATAAGATTTACTTATATATATATATATATATATATATATATATGTACATACAATATTTTACAATAATTTTAACTAAAAATAAAATTTATGATATATTGATTTTTTTTATCTTAAAACAATGGATCATTAAATTTATAATATAGTGAAACAAATTTAATAATAATTCGACCAACAAATTGATATTGATAAAATGATGAATTATAATAAAAATTTATTAAAATGTTGATTTTTTTTTCCAATTTGAATAAGGATAATTTTGGGTTTAGGTAATAATTTTAAAAATACTTATGAAATTGTATAAAAGGATAAAATTGATTATCAAAATCAGAATCCAAAAGATATACATTCCTTACTTTTCAAAATCAATTGTAGGAGACACTGATTTTGACAAAAATGATTTTGATTTTTTTTACCAAATACTAAAATTAACTTTTATATTTTTAAAATCATTTTTAACCCTCCCAAAAGTAATCACAAACGGATCCTAATTCATAAATCTGGTCGTGTTAATATCTTATTAAAAGAGAAAAAGTTTTACAAAGAGTAAAACTCATGCCATCAATATGTTCAGAGTATGAGTCACAGTGGACTGCAAGTCTTGTGGCTCATAATATATATATATATATATATATATATTTTGTTCTTAAATAAGCTGAATTTTTTTTTGACTGATTATCCATCTTATTTA
>NW_006263303.1:6793525-6796608 GCF_000493195.1 Citrus x clementina | reverse complement strand
TGAACTTCATACCCAAGCATGAAAGTAGTGAGTTCATTAGCCTGTATATGTTACTTAAATTATGCCATGGGCAACTTGCGAATTCAAGAGTTTTTTTCCCAACGACAGCGAAATAGATTACAGCAATTTCTTCAAAATTGTTAAAGGTGCTGTATCTTTAAGGGCTCTTTTAAATGACACCGTTGATGAGAGGGTCAAGACCGATGCCGGAAAACTGACTCAAATTCGATCGATACTGATAAAAGAAAAACTTCAGTCGAAGGTATCTAGTTCAAAGGGCTGCCGACATAATATATATGCTGCATAAGAGAATAGAGTTTCAAGAATTGAAACTGCCGGAGAAAAGTAGAACAAGCAGAATGGCGCCTCTATCATTTTCGGCGGCCACGGTGACTCCAGTTCCACTTTATTGTGTTTATTCATTTATGTTATAAACTCTAGATTATATCCATTCCTAATTTTAATACACAATTTTTTCTATATGATTCTATGGTTGATTACTTCTGCTTCAGCTTTGAGTAGAAGAATTCAACCTAAAACAATTTTGTTAGCTAAACGTGTACTTTCGGCATTTATACTTTTAGTGACAAAATCAAAATTTTATCGTTTATAATATTTATTTAAACATGTTTTGTTAGTTAAACGTTTACTTTTAACATATATCTCTTTGTTGTTCGGGTTAGGGGATTGCACATTACCCATTTAAAGCTATCATAAATCATACTTTAGCGTGTTACACGTTGCAGTCTCGGCCTATCATTTGAAGTTTGGAAAAGTCATTTATCAATTTTGATTTTCTTATTCAGCATGAACTTCATGCCCAAGCATGAACGTAGTCGATTCATTGCCTGTATATGCTACTTAAATTATGCCCTGGCAACTGCGAATTCAAGAGTTTTTTTCCCAACGACAGCGAAATAGATTACAGCAATTTCTTCAAAATTGTTAAAGGTGTTTTATCTTTAAGGGCTCTTTTAAATGACACCGTTGATGAGAGGGTCAAGACCGATGCCGGAAAACTGACTCAAATTCGATCGATACTGATAAAAGAAAAACTTCAGTCGAAGGTATCTAGTTCAAAGGGCTGCCGGCATAATATACACGCTGCATAAGAGAATAGAGTCTCAAGAATTGTAAATGCCGGAGAAAAGTAGAACAAGCAGAATGGCGCCTCTATCATTTCGGCGGCCACGGTGACTTCAGTTTCACTTTATTGTGTTGATTCATTTATGTTATAAACTCTAGATTATATTCATTCCTAATTTTAATACACAATTTTTTCTATATGATTCTATATTTGATTACATCTGCTTCAGCTTTGAGTAGAAGAATTCAACCTAAAACAATTTTGTTAGCTAAACGTGTACTTTCGGCATGTCTACTTTTAGTGACAAAATCAAAATTTTATCGTTTATAATATTTATTTAAACATGTTTTGTTAGTTAAACGTTTACTTTTAACATATATCTCTTTGTTGTTCGGGTTAGGAGACTGCACATTACCCTTTTAAAACTATCATAAATCATACCTTAGCGTGTTACACGTTGCACTCTCGGCTCATCATTTGAAGTTTGAAAAAGTCATTTAGCAATTTTGATTTTCTTTTCCAGCAAGAACATCATGCCATAGCATGAACGTAGTCGATGCATTGCCTGTGTAAGCTACTTTAAATCATGCCTCGGCAACTGCGAATTCAAGAGTTTTTTTTCCAACGACAGCAAAATAGACTACAACAATTTCTTTAAAGTTGTGAAATGTGCTTCATCTTTAAGGGTTCTTTTAAATGAAACCATTGATGGGATGGATAAGACCGATGCTAGAAAGCTGACTCAAATTCGATCGATACTGATGGAAGGAAACATCAGCCGAAGGTATCAAATTCAAAGGACTGCCGGCATAATATACACGCTGCATAAGAGAATAGAGTCTCAATAATTGCAACTGCCGGAGAAAAGTAGAACAAGCACAATGGCTCCTCTATCATTTTCGGCGGCCACGGTGACTCCAGTTCCACTTTATTGTGTTGATTCATTTATGTTATAAACTCTACATTATATCTATTCCTAATTTTAATTCACAATTTTTTCTATATGATTCTATGGTTGATTACCTCTGATTCTGCTTTAAGTAGAAGAATTCAACCTAAAAAAGTTTGATTAGCTAAAGGTGTACTTTCGGCATGTATACTTTTAGTGATCAAATCAAAATTTTTTACTTTATAATATTTATTTAAACAAATTTTGTTAGTTAAACGTATACTTTTAACATATATCTATTTGTTGTTCGGGTTAGGGGATTGAACATTACCCGTTTAAAGCTATCATAAATCATACCTTAACGTGTTACACGTTGCACTCTCGGCCCATCATTTGAAGTTTGGAAAAGCCATTTATCAGTTTTGATTTTCTTATCCAGCAAGAACATCATGCCAAAGCATAAACGTAGTCGATGTATTGCGTGTGTATGCTACTTTAAATCATGCCCCGATAACTGCGAATTCAAGTGTTTTTTTCCTGATGACAGGGAAATAGATTACAGCAATTTCTTCAAAATTGTTAAAGGTGTTTTATCTTTAAGGACTCTTTTAAATGATACCGTTGATGAGAGGGCTAAGACCGATTCCGGAAAACTGACTCAAATTCGATCGATACTGATAGAAGAAAAACATCAGTCGAAGGTATCTAGTTCAAAGGGCTGCCGGCATAATATACACGCTGCATAAGAGAATAGAGTTTCAAGAATTACAACTGCCGGAGAAAAGTAGAACAAGCAGAATGGCGCCTCTATCATTTTCAGCCGCCACGGTGACTCCAGTTCCAATTTATCGTGTTGATTCATTTATGTTATAAACTCTAGATTATATCCATTCTTAATTTTAATACACAATTTTTTCTATATGATTCTATGGTTGATTACCTCTGGTTCTGCTTTGAGTAGAAAATTCAACCTAAAACAATTTTGTTAGCTAAACGTGTACTTTCGGCATGAATACTTTTACTGACAAAATCAAAATTTTATCGTTTATAATAATTATTTAAACATGTTTTGTTAGTTAAACGTTTACTTTTAACATATATCTCTTT
>NW_006263303.1:6559729-6783525 GCF_000493195.1 Citrus x clementina | reverse complement strand
AAACCTAATTAATTATTTCCTACCGAGAATGATTGATGGCTTTGTTTATAATCTACTGAGATACGCTCGACATTTTTTTATTGTTTTTTATATCTTAAAAAAATTTTAAATACTCGAGCTTCATAATCATACCAAAACAAAAGTAATAGAAACCCTAGTTGTTTTAATAAATGCTATGGATTTGTATATTTATAGAAACTTCATAATATATCATAGGTACTATATTTAATTAATTCATATATGATATGTGTATTTTAATTAAATATAACTAATAATTATATGATGATTTTTCAAAATAAATGTATATATAGTATTTATACATTAATTAGATGTAATACTTCTAATATACTTTAAAATCTCTCCAATATTTGAGTGAGTCTCCATTTCTGTAACATTCATTTATTGAATGATAAAATAATATAAAATTCATCATTCAATAAAATGAACAATATTTAATATTGTGACCCAAATTAGAACTCAAATATTAGGATTCTTAGCATTATTGTTTAATAAATACATATTTATTAAATAAATTATATGTCTTTTACTATTTTACCCTTTATTATTTTTTCAAATCAATAATCATTAGTAGATATTATCACATAGGGAGGTTTTGTTGTTTTGATAGATTTTGAAACGAGCAAGAAGAAATAATTTATTTATTAAAAGAATTTAAATCAATGTTTTGCTAAGCTGAGGTGATATATGTTCACCTTTTCATTTCATAAGTTTTTGCCATGCGTATATTTATAGCAACTTATGATTAAGATTAGAATATTGTTATATTAATTCTTATTCAATAATTATCAATTATATTTTTTTCTCTAAAATGTCAATAACAATTTCAATTCAACATTGAATCTAACTCTTTATTGAAATTACAAAAGGATTTTAATCATTTTCCCACTTGACACCAATTTAGAAACAAAGTACCAATCATAAATTTATTCCTTAAAAACTAATGTTATATTAAATATGTGGAGAAACATTAGAAGAAACACTAAAGACATATATATATATCTGAAAAAAAATAAGAACCTGAGAGAAAGGGAGAATATAACTGTGGAATTTGATTGATCGATTGATGTAACGTACTTGTAATGAAACAAAAACATATCTGGATAAGCTTAATTGATGGAAATATGCCTTCAAAATATTAATGCGTGCACGCAAAGCCATTTCAGTGAGACGTGTCGGCTCAATATATATATTTTATTGAACCAAAACATCGTTTTCTCCTAAAATGCCTATGACATGCCTAGCTAGCTTAATTAGCCACTAGGATTAGATAATCGACAACTAAATATTGATTCTAACATTCAATTAATCTGCATTGATTTTCATTTGATTTAATTTATTATTATTATTATTATTTTTGAACTTGTTACAATTCTACAATTAGGGATGGCAATTGTACCCGCAAACCCGCCCAAACCCACCCGCCAAAACCCGCCCGTTGCGGGTAATTTTATCCGTTGCGGGCGAGTTTAGTATTATAAATTAAAGAGTAATGATATAGCCACAAACTCTTGTACAAACTTATTTTGTACAAACTGACGTGGCATGATAAGATTAGTTGAATTAAATATCACTTGGCCCATATGATTTGTTTTTATTATTTTATATTTTCATTCAACCAATGAATTAATGCCACGTCAGTTTGTACAAAATAAGTTTGTACAAGAGTTTGTGGCTGTATCATTACTCTAAATTAAAACCCACACATGGATGCGGGTGGGTTTGGTATTAACTTTATATCCGGTGGATACCCGCATGGATATCCACCAAACCCGCAATATTTTTTTTCAAATATTTTTAATTTAATTTAAATATAAAAATGTATAAAGAAAATAATGTCATTAATCAAATTACCAAATAGACAAAGGCTTAAAGTTGTGTATGTGTGTATGTGGCCCATCTCTTATTCTAAAGTCATAACCTAAAGAAAACTAAAGGCATTTCCCTTCGAATTAGTATTTGAAAATATTAATCTTAATTATTATTATAGGCATTGTGTTGGATGGGTGCTTATGGTGGTGAATGAAATGAATATCTTCTCTTGGATCTTGTTTTAAATGATAATATGAAATGTAATTATTATTTTTAGATACTAGTTTGTGTTTTTTAAATAGATTTGTGTAATTTATACTTAAATTTGAGAATTTGTATTGAATTAATGTGGAAATTTTAATTTTTCATTGACATTGTTTAAATATAAAATTGAGTATGCTATATGGAATTTGAGGTTATTATTATAAATTTATATATTAAATATTTGTGATTTTAAATACGGAAACCCGCAAAAAATCCGCCGGATACCATTGCGGGTTTGGTAATTGTTAAAACCCGCTGCGGGTGGGTTTTTTAAAAAAAATTAAAACCCGCTGCGGGTTGCGGGTGGGTTTGGTAATTTAAATTTTGTGCGGGTTTGGGTTTGGTAATGACAAACCCGCTGCGGGCGGTGCCCATTGCCATCCCTATCTACAATTCTACATATATGTTAGGGTTTGAAATTTGTTGGGATTATATATATTTATTAAGTAGCTTAGATATCAGCCAAGCATTAACTCAGAAATCTATTCTTGCAAATAATCAGTAAAAAAAATATTTTTAATCCACATTTTTTAACAAAAAAATCGAAATGAACCCATGCATGCGAGGCTCGAATTTTCGTTCCCAAGCATTTTGAAGATGTGAATCACCTATAAAAAAGAAAAAAAAAAAATTAGACTCCATCGTTAGTTATTTTTTGAGATTGAACAAGTTGAATTTGGGAAAAAGGCATAATTTACAATTCGTTGTGATGCGAGCCTGTGTCAATTCGTATGCTCAGAAAAGGATACTTTTGCAAATAATTAATTCAATGGTTTCTTATCTGGTTTAAATTATGTAATTCTAAAAGTCAATAATTAAGGATTAGCTTCAACCCATTACTAATAATTTATGGTCACTCTTACAATATTTTATTACTTCATACAACTTCCATTGAAGCACCTTTAAAATTGAAAAAATATAAATCTGAAATAAACTTTGAATTAAGCAATTAAGTTAATAAATTTACTGTTTCTTTATTAGAAAATGATTTGCAATTACCTACTTGTAGGCATTAAATTAGTCCTTATTTTCTTGCTTAATTAGTTGATAATTAGCGTTTAAACTTAGAAACTTGGTTAGGATTTAACTCGTTTTAGGGGTTTTGTAAAGCCGTCTTGGTATCATTGAAGAGGAATTATGGATTAATACAATGAAATGAACTTATTAATATTAAATTCAGCATGTGATGAGGAATCCGATGAAGAAGCATGAACGAAGATGACACAAAAACAACACACAAGCTTTGATGGGTAATATTCCTGTTCAAGGAAACGACATGTCAAATTTCAAGATTGTCTGGTTTCATTCCATATACAATTAGAATATAATTATTTGATTACGATTGTTGGAATAGTATCACTACATAAATATAATATTGAATAACAAATTAATTAACAAGATTAGTTGCTTGACTCGTATGTATATGCTAATTCAATATTGGAGTGTCGGCATCATTAATTCTTTTCTTAGTGTTGTTAACAAAAGACAAAATCAAGTGAGTCACTTGATTTATTTGTTTGTGAGAGAGGCTTTTGTTGCTGCGATGGCTAATGTAATTTTAGTAATATGCAAAACATGAGCTGACCAATATAATAGAGTAATAAAAAAAATGGCACTTAGTGAACATGTTGAGTGTTCATCAATTTTCTTCATTTTGAAATATTGTTATAGGTCCTCTATATATCCCCCCAAAGTTCTTTTTTGCATTATTTAATGAGTTGTAAATATTAACATCTTTTTGTTAAATTTGATTTTTATCTCTACCTATGGAAAACAATAAATATCCATATATTCGGTAAGCCCAAAAAATCGAAAAGAATTAAAAAATACAATTGCAAAGTATAGTTATGTCTAAATATTTCTTCTCCGCTTACACCTATATTATATGCAATTAAAATTATCAATATTTTCAAAGTTATTTTATGAAGACTCCATTTGATATTAAGGTATTACGAAATAAAAGCTTAAAATAAACCTCTACCCAAAAATTTAAAAGTTGGGCATGTTTGATAAGCAACGATCAAATGGCTCATTAGAGCAATTTTTATGAAATTATTATTATTATTATTATTATTATTGTTTTGAGGAGGAGTAGGACGACGACGACGACAACGACAACGATAATGATGAAGATGATTAGTTTTATCCTATTGAAATAAATATATACTACTTACCTCTAGTGTTTTCATAATATTCAAAAATCCCCTAACACAAAAAATTTAAGGGAAAAAAATGAGGAAATGGGGTCGTTTGCTTGATATTTTATCTTGAGAATATAAAATAATAGTTTGTTATTAAAAGAAAAAATGTTTAAAAATAACAAAAGGTACAAGAAAAATACCTTATTATTAATTTTTTATTCACATTAGAATTTATGTTTTTTATATGATATATTTAATTTATAATCAATATAAATAAAAATGTATTTAAAAATAAGAGTAATATCATTAAATTATGATGTCAAGAGAATTAGTCAGTATTATAAAAATAATGAGTAAGTAGTATATATTGATTTTAGTGGGATGGAAACCGGTAATCAAGTGAGTTTTGGATGTAAAATTTACATCTTGTCATAGTCTCATTGATGTATCTTAATATATATATATATATATATTTTGTTTGAACCACGAGGTGGTCCTGAGTGAGTCATAACCGTGGGAGACACCTTTATGCCCACACCACAATCCAGACTAATCCTCGCTCGCATCGGGTCGGCCCTCCATGACCTCTCTGAAAAAGTGAGAGTGTCAAACCACTCACACCAACCAACTTTGGTCGATATATTCTAATATTTAGAATAATAAACAAAAGGAGAGAGAAGAATATAAGAGGAAGATGAGGACAAGGAGGAGATGTTGGTTGCTGTTTGTTCTGTGGCAAGATGAGAGAGTGCCATGGAATAATGGAAGAACATAAAATAAGAAATGAATTAAGGCAAAGGGTGTGCTTGGGAAAAGACACGGCGCCTCCAACAAAGATTTTGGCACAACCAACAAACCAGACATGCCCCCCTTTTTTTACCCCTTAATATCCTCAAAGAAAAACAAGGGTACATATGTTCCTTATTAGTTTACTGGTCACCCTAAGCTTTAGCTCGAAATTTAAGGGTTTTTTTTGTTTGCTTCTAACATCGAAATGCTCCTTAAGGGAATGTATACTGTGGAATGTAAGAATATTATTATATGAGGATATTGGAATAATTTTATTGTACTTTATGTTTTAATATTCTTTTACGTAATTTTAAAATGTTTTAATTTTGTAAGAAGAAAATTGCTTCGATCAATGGGCACTACAACTACTTAGCGGTATAGCCTTCAAAATCACTTACAATGGGTTTCACCAACTTTTTTTTTTTTTATAATTTTAAAATGAAATGTGTACAAATACACTCACTGTGAAATAAATGTTGCTTTTTTAATAAATAGACTTTTATTTTATCGGTAAATTTTTTTAAAGTCCATAAGATAAGACATTGGTTCTTAATTAGTTTTCGGGGAGCTCTTAAATTATATTTAATGTAACTTACATTCACTCACATAAACAATATATGGTGTGGAATTCACACATTATTCATGTGAGTGGTGTAAGTTAAATTAAATGTAACTTAACATTTGCCTTGGTTCTCGTATTTTAAAGCGGATCTGAATATTTTTATCACTCTTTCTATTAGAATTAAATATTATTATTTGAAAATAAAAAAAATTTGTTGGTTGAGGGATAGCAAACATCATTTTAGTTATGAAATTAATCAGAAATTAACAACATTTTACACAAAAAAACTATACTTATTTTTAGAATACGAAAGTTAACAGAGACCAAAAGAAAATGTACCTAAATATACAAAGATTCCTAAATTTTTATAGTAATGACAATCCTCATTATACAAATCTGGATAATTTTTTTTTTAATCATTTAGTAATTAGAATTTAGAAATGGCTAGACTTGTGCAGCAAGCTGAAACTTTATTGACTTTGTGGTCTAGTTACGCAGAGGTGTCCTTAAAGTCTCTATATAAAAAGAATTTTGGGGCAAATGTGCCCTAAAAAAGAATAATGATGATGAAAAGCTAGACTGTAGGCTAAAATAATGTTCTTGGAAATGGTAATCATTCCCTTGGAGACCTGAGGGCTGAGATTAGGGATCTCCAAACCCTAGATTTTGACCACTCGATAAATGTGGCGTTTGTATGTGTCTTGTGTGTCGGTTATCTCTCACGGGTCATCTTGTTCACATAAAATTTAATCATATCACATTTTTTTAAACATCTTCATTGTATATTAAAACCCTTTACAGGCAGCTAATTAATTAATTAATTAATTAATTATATATTAAGAAAGGTTTCTTACAAGCACCAGTAAGGCAGTAAACATTATAATTATTTTTCTTGTTTACGTACATAGGAGAGCATTATATTGAAGGGTCTCACCGGTCACTAGAGTCTATGTTTTAATTCCATCATCATGACGTTAGTATGTAGTCGTCCTCATTTTGGTGGGCGAATGTGCCCTCGATTTATTCCATTATTTGTGTTCAAAATCTAATTACAAGAACAAGTTTAAGATAAATACGAGGTCAGTGATATTGAAGAGAGAACACAAAATGATGGAACGAATTTGTAAAATGGGATAAAAATATCATCTCTACCCAAAAAAAAAAATGAAAAGAATGAAGATCAAGGTTGTGAGAAATATGATACGTAACTCCATCGAGCTAAAAAATAAAATTAGAAAAACAAATATAATAAAGATTCACACGGAGAAAAAGAAGGAAGTATATAATTAATATTTTCCTTGTTTAAGCACTAGCAAATATACTAACCTAAATGGCAATTTTTTTTAGAAGTATTTCCTTTAACATTGCAGATATTGTAATTAATTTATTTTGGTGTTACTTGATAATTAATTTCATCTAATCATCTTTATTCTAATCTTGGTGAGAGTTTCTTAAAAGAAACCGATGCAATAGAGTAATTATTAGATAGGGGACAATTTCCAGGTTTTGCTCATTGAGTTTTACTAAACTTATGCAATATATTGCTTGTATATGGAGTTAATTTATATTAAGTATATTTTCCTTCTTTCTTTCTCTTTCGTTTATTGAATATTCTTCAAACGTTAAGCTACTAAAAGAGAAAGGACCGAGCTCCCATCGTCCGCAACATATGATCATCAAATTTAACTTAAAGAAGTTATTGTAATTCGCTTCTTAACTATACTGATAAATAAATAAATAAAAAGAACTATACTGATAAATTTAAAAATGCCTCTATATCGAACCAAAGTTCAAAAGAAAGTAATGAAAATTGATCCTCTATTCATGTGAGTTTTTCTTATAACTTATTTGCACATTGTGTAAATTATTAGTTATATATAAATTTTTAATTTTTTCTTTATTTTCTTCAACCATGAATTACATCTATGTGTTTGCCAAGATGAATACAGGATCTAACTGAAATTAGCAGGCTCGGATATGGCAAATTTATTCAATGGTAAATTCCGAAAAAGAAAAATCATACATATATACCTTTACTGAAGAGAGGAGCTTGCGTCATTCATTATCAGAAATCAATATATATACTAATGAAGTGCTACACGACTCAAAGAATATGATCTTTGTTAAGTAAATGTAAGTAAAGGGTCATAATTTTTTAAGAATCATTCTCTTTAATCTTCACCAATGCATTGTGTAAATAATCAAATGACAGAAGAGCAATAGAAGTGTGACACATGGATGGACAGATGGAAAAAATTGTACACCAATGGTCATTGAATAAAAATCTTTCTTATTAATTTTTTTTCCGTTTTTTTGGGCGGTTGATTTTCTTGATTAATGAGAGAATTGCTAGCACCTTTTCTGTCCCACTTTGAGATAAAGCAAAAGCAGCGAAAAAGCAAGGAAGAAAAGAAAAACAAAAAAGAAAAAAGCAAAGCAATAAAGAAAGCAAAAATTATAAGGAAAGAGAGAAAACAAAGACAAAGGGTTCTCAAACCTCTATTATGATGATTCAAAAATTCTCTCAAGAATAGGACTGCTTGCATTGGCTTGGTGGTGCTAGGCTTCCCCCTCTATTTAACCCTTCCTAGTAAGACCTCTTAAAGTTTCAACGACGACTTGTTTGGGAGCTTCAAGTAAAAGAAAAGAAAAATAATACAACAATACAAAAGAGTGAAAGTGAAAGAGAAAAAGAAAGGTTAATCAAGTTTTTTGTAGCTAGTCAAGGAGAGAGAAGACAGAGAAAGAGAGAGAGAGAGAGAGAGGAATGAATAGAGGTATCTTGCAGAGCTCACCGGTGCAGCAGATGATGGCCGGAAACCCTAATTGGTGGAATATCAATAGCATGAGGCCGCCTACTCCTCAAGCTTCCCCTTTCTTGCCTCCTCCTGCTAATAATCTTTTCCCACAATATCCTTCTTGTTATGATAATCAAGAACAGCTTCCTGAGTCATGGAGCCAACTCCTTCTGTAAATCTCTCTTGCTCTAACTAATTTTTTTTTTTAATTACATTGCAATCTACTGATATTTACAATCAGAAATTTGCCAAAATATTCTGAATTATTACTATTTTTTGTATCTAACATTTTCTTGGATTTAACTATTTCCTTTAGGGGCCGGATGGTGGACGAAGAAGATAAGAGTGGTATGGTGGGCCATTTTCAGACCAAAAAGGTGGAGAACTGGGAAGAACAGATATTACATCACAGCTCATCAAGTGCTAATTCTGTTGTAAATGTGAAGCAAGAAATTAATCCTGCAGCAAACAGCTACTTTTATGGACATGCAAATGATGATCATTTCCAGGCGGCTGCAGCATCAGCAGCAACAAAAACTACTTCTTGGTCTCAAGTCATGCCTCCAGCTGCTGCTGCTTCATCTCCTAATAATAAGTCATGTGTCACAAGTTTCAGCAGCAACATGTTGGATTTCACTAGCACCAAAGCAGATGCAAGGCATCCGCCCCCAGATCGATCTTCTGAGGTGATGATGATGATGAGTGACAGCGATAGGGTTTCGAGATTTTATTTATTTATCATGTCTTAATTTTATGATTAATTATTCAATATTAACTTGCGAAACTTTACCATAACTAATTTCTGATAGCTGTTGCTTCTGTTTTTTGTTTTGGTGGCTTAATTTGTTTTTTTGTTTTTTTGGTTTAGTGTAACAGCACTGCAAGTGGTGGGGTGGCCAAGAAAGCTAGGGTTCAGTCGTCTTCTTCTTCGTCAACTCAATCAACCTTCAAGGTAAATAATCTTATGCGTGCATGATGATGATTCATCAGGATAACACAACTCTCTCACTTGTTGCTGTTATTGTCTCTTTCTCTCACTGATTCTAACAATCACACTAGGATACATACAGACTCGAACACAAGCACAAACATTTGTGATGGTAACTCTTGTTGTCTTTCATAATTGTCCTTTTCTTATACCATCATGATTCTTTAATTATCATCTTTCATCTCATCCATACGAGGATTTTATCTCTTCCCTTCCCCTCCCCTCCAACAGTCTCTTCCCCACCACACCCCCCCGCCCCCCCGCGCCAAAAAAAAACCAGCTTCTTTTTTACTTTGTACCGAAGACAACACAAATAGTGGTTAAGTTAAGTGAAAAATAAACTTTACTAGTCTCAGCAACAAATTAACTTCTTATATTAATAAAAAATTAATCACTTACATTAATTTACATATTCAATACAAATCCAGGTGAGGAAAGAAAAACTTGGAGACCGAATCACAGCTCTTCATCAGCTAGTTTCTCCATTTGGAAAGGTAACTACCTAATTAATTAATCTATTTATAAGCCTTTCCAACGATTAGATCTTGGAAGCATTCAAAAACTTTTATATTGTAACTTGAAACTATATATAAAGAAAGTTCTTCCCCAAAATAAAAGCTTCCTTTGATCTATTTTTCTCATTTGTTTTTTTTTTAAATAGGGTTTTCAGTTTTCACTCTCTATTTAAAAAATTAAAGCCTAGAAACATGCATGCTTTGGCCGGTTGTGGTGTGGTAATTTTTTTTTTAATTTTCTCTTTTGCAGACTGACACAGCTTCAGTCTTGTTAGAAGCAATTGGGTACATTAGATTCCTGCAGAGTCAAATTGAGGTGATGTTTCCTCTTTCAATTTTTTCTTTTAATTCTCTTTAACATTCTTTTAGTTATTGAAGTCCTAAAATATTATTCCTTTCGCTTAAAAAATGCAGGCCCTCAGCTTGCCGTACTTGGGCAGTAGTGGATCAGCAGCTATGAGGCAACAACAACACTCCCAGCACCCTGTAAGAAGATCAACTTTAATTTAATTGTCATTCCATTAATATCTCGCACTTCCCGAAGCAAGAACATGTGCATGAGAATCTCAATAAAATAATTATGTGACATTAATCGATTAATGATTATGATGATGATCTCTTAATAATAATGTTAGGTTCAAGGTGAGAGGAATTGTATATTTCCTGAAGACCCTGGTCAGGTACTTGAGCTTTATTGGATCCATATATATTGTTGCCTGTTAAAGCTGGGTTTGTGGAGGAACTTGAAATTTATAAAAGTTACTACTTAGTTTATTGTAAACCTAAAGTCCCCTTAAAAGAACAATGTGTTCAGCTTTATAGATAGTTACTTTAATTCTCGTTAATTAAGATAGATTAATTATTAAAGTGTTGATTACGATTCTCTTAGTGTGTTTGTGTGTGTGTGTGTAGCACTCGGAATATAGGGGATACATGCTTGTTGTCTTGACGCGTACAATTCAATTAAAGTGTGAATAATTATTTGATTCTGTTTCTTTATTTGATTATATAGCTGTTGAATGACAACTGCATGAAGAGGAAAGGAACTTCTGATCATCAGGTACTTAAACTTTATACATCAATAATAATACTCTTCTTTCATAGTTTCATTCATTAATTAATATTCTTTCTTTTACTTTTCTTTTGGTTTAATTTTGTTAGGAATCACAAGAAGAAGTAAAGAAAAGCTTGAGGAGCAGAGGGCTGTGTCTGGTTCCAGTATCATGCACGCTGCAAGTTGGGAGCGACAACGGGGCAGATTATTGGGCACCGGCTCTCGGCGGGGGAGGTCTCCGGTAGATGGATGAATAGAGTTATTAACGGCAGCACACTTATATAGGCATTGAGAGGATGAATCGATATAACATCATGAGCAGTCACTCTGCTAAAAATATAAGGCTGATTGCTCATGATGCTATACAAAATCTTTTCTTTGTGTTTGCTTAAGTTATAAGTGTGCTCTCTAGCTGGGACTTAGAGGTCCATAAAACTCTCTAGTTTACAATTAAGCTTTATTTAATTTGTTTTCTCTCCTTAATTTAACCAGCGAGCTAGCTGCAGCTACAACATTAATTAATTGCTTATTTAATGTATATGCATTATGCAGTTCTAGTATGATCATCAATTAAACTTTTTAATGCTGCTTGTATAATTTTTTATATGTGAAGCAGCATTTCCATTAATCATGTTGAGCATTGGAGAGATTCAATGTTTGCATACCCTTCCAGGAAGTGAATGCATTACCATAATTAATTAACAACATATTTAGTTTTTATAATCTTTAAGAGATTGAAGTTAATTGATTAATGCTCTTAAGAAAATAGCACATAAGAAAAATGAGAAGATGAGGTACAAATTGCATGCTCAGTCCTGTCCAATGAAGACCTTTATCAAATTTCGAAAAAAAGGAAGGGAAGAAGTAGAAAATATTGGGAAAGGCGAAAGAAAAAAGCAAAAATGTCTGCATATATATTTCGCAACAATAATGATTCTATCACGCTTTGAAAGTTCAAAAAAAATTAGTAAAGAAGACTGGCTTTAATTTGAAGAATTTGCCGCAATTTTTCTTTTTGTACTTGACAATAGCTCTATCACGAGATTATATTGGTACAGAAGTACTCCAAAGAACGAGAGGTACTTGCAACTTTAAATTAAATTTTCTACTTAAACTTTTTACGTAAATTTTAACCTACATTTAGGGATGGCAATAGGTAGGGGAGGAGAGGGGACCAATCTCCCCGTACTCATCCCCGATATTTTGTGTATGTCCTGTCCCCGTCAGAATTACTTGAGAGAATCTCAATTCTCTCCCCGAATAATAACAGGGGATCCCCGAGACTCCCTGATCCCCGAATAACTAATACATTTTTTTTTTCGATTTTGAGTTAATCATATTAAAATAAAAAATTCAAATAAAAGTAAAGTTCAAAATATATCTTATATTAATATCCATTACAAAAGTCACATACATTAAATTAGTAAGTAACACAACATGCAAGAGATACAAACTTCTTTTACATACTATCATTAACAAATTAATAGTCTAATACAAAATTGTTACAAATAAAATCGAATTTAGATTCAAAATTAACTTTTTCAATAGTGGCGTGGACACTTTATAAATGTGGACTATTCCCTTTACAACACAATAGTTAAATCAGAGCAAATCAAGAGCAAATATTATATTAGATTAGATTAGATATTAAAATTATGATTCGCTGTGGGCAATTATAACATCTAAAAATAAATAAAAAAATAGATTTAAGTTTAAAATATTTAAAGAATATTAAAATTAAAAAATTTTGGGCTAATAGAATCTACTCGGTCTTTTTAATGTCCTAAATAAAAATTTAGAACTTTAATTAGTTAATTAGACCCAAAAGTTTAATAATATAAATATTTTGATATTTTTTATTTTTACCAATATTTATAATTTAAATTTTATTATTTATTTACTAGTAATTTTAAAAAATTAAAATAAAATTAAAAATTAAAATGGAGGAATGGGTAGGGGATGGGGATTCCACCTCATCCCCATCCCCTCCCCGAATAAGAAATTGGGTAAAAAAGTTTCCCCATCCCTTCCCCGAATAAGAAATTGAGTATGAAATTATCCATATACCCTCCCCGAATGAGGAAAATCCCCAAGGGTACCCGTCCCCATGGGGATTTTTGCCATCCCTACCTACATTGATGGACACCATGTAATTTAAAAATAAATATTTAAAGTCAAAAAAATAAAATTTAATTAACGATGTTCATTGATCCTCCTGATCTCTACTACGAGAATTGAATAAGATTAATGGTTCAAGATTTATGTAAATTTTAAGTTAGAATGATTTAGTAATTAAAATATCGCAGCACTATCGTTTATTCTCTATGTAGTAATTAGTATTGTCTTTTGGACTTATGCCGTTCTACTAAAAATGGGATTAGCAATTCTTTGAAAAGACAAATTTAAATTCATAGAACTCTTGACGTGAAGAGTTGCATTTACAATCAAGCACTTTTTACTTGTAGTAATGTGGCATGTTTAATAATTATCTTTTCATTCTGAAACAAAGAGAACAAAAATTTCATTACAACCCACACATTATTATAATATTGGATTAAAGATTCAACAGATTACTCCATCCAATATACATGTAATAAATCCAAACTCATCTCTTTGAAATGATTATTCATCATTACAGTTAATCAGCTCTATCAAAATTTGATATAACATATCTGCTACAATGATCAATCTGAAAACAAATGGAGAGTAGCAAAAACCTATGTGAAAGTTTTAGGCTAAAATATTCGAATTCAATTGTACAAAAATTTATAAGCATCGATCGGTAATGTTCTTCATATAATCACATTTTGTCTTGCTAACCAAACAAACGGCGATACTGCTGTAAGGCCCAACCTGGCAACACGAGCCTTTATCCCCTTAAGTATTTACTAAAACCACCGGAGTAATTATCTGATTACCACTATCTTCCATGGTATTTCGCCGATTACAACACTATGATGAACCCTGTATGCTCTGGTATCTCACATAATGATATTTTAGAGGGTGTGGTTATTTACACTAAAAAAGAAAAAAAATAGTTTTCTTATAATTTCATCATTTAATTTTGGAAAATTAATTTTGTCAAGACCTTGAGTCTTTATAGTGTTGGCATCTTATGACAGATTAGTTTATTTAATTAGGAAATAATGTAACTATTGATATAGGATTTAATCACTCATACCACCTCAAGGGGGTCTTAGTCTTTAGGAGGGAAAGTTAAATCCCTAGAAAGCAGGAACATAAATTATTAGGTAGAAAATTGAGGACCCCTCGAGGTGGGAAGTAGGAAACTGTCAGCTGAGGCATTGATTTGGTTAAAACACCAACTCAGCAAGGTTGAAATATCGAGATAATGTTTGTCATTAAGAAAGAATCGCGAAAACACAAAGAAAATGAGTAAGAAAGTTGGTCACAAGGCTAGCACACCCAAAAAGGAGGAGCATGATCCCTACTCCTATAAATATGCTCCATTTTCTTCTCTCATCACCTCAGGGGTTGGATAATGCCAACTACTCCACCATCTCACAACCTCCTAAAATAAAAAAGATAAAACCATAACCACCATGCAACACTTCATTCCCACAATGGATGAGATCAATAACTGCTCACACTCACCAAAATAAGGGGGCTACACTCTTAAATATGTGGTATATTATAAATATTCCATTACTCTATCAAAGAGAGGTGGGTTCGCTAGAATTCCAATATTTTATGATTTAACTCAAATTCTCCAGCCACTGACTTAAGTATCAGAGTGGGATCACTGGAAACCTCTTGTTATGGTGCCATTTCACTGTTTTTTATTTGTTACTATATGTGCGGGTATACCTCCATCTGTTGCACTTAGTTCGACCTTAGGCGGGAAAAAAATAAAGCGTCAATAGTTGGTACTGGAAAGAAGGCTTCTGCCAACATAGTTATTAATTACGATTAGATCAATCATCAATTTCGCTGTAACGATTCACTTTTGACTTGATCATGTCTTCCGAGACACAAATCATCCTAAACTTCACCAAATTCCAACAAGATTAAGAAGGAGACACTACCAATCTAGAGGGCTGAAAAATATCTCTGGCTAGACAAACTCAACACTGCAGAAACGCACAAAATAAACATTCAAATCAGAAAAAGTAAAAGTGTAAAGACAACAAGAGATTTCAACATAAATATCCAGGAAAGTAAAAGACATACTTGAACTCGTTTGAGAGCGTATAATTCGGCGACCCTAGCTTCATGAGGAGAATACAAATATACCAGTCAGGAAACTTCACCACTCGGCCAAGCTTTGCATTGGACAACTAAGCATCACGACCTCCTTAGTGGTCACCAGAAATCTTGGTCAGCTGGTTCACATATCTACCTCAAAATTACGCAACTAATCAATGAATAACTGAAGAAGAAGAATTCAAGTAACCGTCATTAGCACAGAAGAACACTTGAAACAAGTGCACATGCATAAAAGTATGTCTTTTATTTACATGAAATATTTATTACAATGCTCACTACCTGTATTTTATAGCTTCAAGTCAGGAAATTTCATCGCATGAAAAATCTTAATATGTGAAGGACTATGATAACCTTGTGACCGAATGCATAATGCATGCCACCTTAAAGTTCAAAGTTCAACTCAAAATTTAGATTTATAAAATGAATGTTCAGGCACTCTCAGTGGGTAAACGTTTGTTTCTAGGCTGAAGTGCGATATTTAAACGCCTTACCTGCTAAAGTTTAAATTTTTAACACCTTATAGGGGTAAAAATATATGATGGTCTATGCTTGATATAGGATAAATTGTGAAAATATAGTATGTAAACTAAGGCTAAAAGGGATAGAAGTTGCTAACCAATAATATAGTTGAGAAATCATTATCACCAATATTTGTTTTGCATATGTGTTGTTAAGCCCAACTTTTGGAAGAACAAATTATCTACTCAAGGGTGACAAAATTTCCACGTAAAGCCACTTACAATTTTAACTGTGAATAATTCATGGATGTCAAGGGAATGGGGGGATTATAACGCTGATTGAAGTGGAGTAAGAACTCTGCTCCCAATCACTTAAGAAACCAATAAGGTTAGCTATCTATAAGAGTATAAATCTCACACTTGAAATTTTAAGATCTCCAATTGCAATGTATGTTATTGTTATTGTGCATGTGACATGAGAGCATTAAAGAAGGAACATTAGAACTTTATTTGTTTGCTTAAAAGCATTCTAACTTATCTTAATATTCACTAAGCTTAATTTTAAGCACCGATTAAAGGCAGAAAACTCGGAGCTGCATCAGGTATGTTAATGTGAATATTACTAAAATCATATGTTTTATATATCACTAACATTTGCTTGATAGAATAATCTCTCATTATTAAGGGGTGAAAAAAGCACAGGTACAAATAATGTGCCTCATCTAAGCAAAGACCAACAAGGTGTACTGCTAAGATAAGATACTTCCTAGAAGAAGGAAGAATAATTTCTCCAAGTGTTGGATACTTAATACAAGCAACTAGAGTGTAGATGAGAATGATGAAAAAGCTATGCCTGAACTCAAAACTAGAAGTCTATAATGACTGGCTCCATTACAAAGTTGAAACTACAACAACAGAGCTTATACATCTTTATTGAGGGAAATTCCATCATTAAATTTCATCCTACCTTGATAGTCACAATTTCCACCTTGCAATAGGTTAGACAAAAAGGAGATCACATGAGAATATCGCAATAAATCTTTCATGACTCAGAAATGGAACCTTCCAAATAGATTGAATCTTAAAGCTTTTTTATATAAAAAAAAGGTGACATAGAAATCAACAAAATCAAACTCTAGTATGATTGAATTTATAAGTGCTAATGAGATCCAAGCTTGAGAAATCAATATGTTTACTACTTAACTTGGAAGTTATTTTAAAATATTTACTTTTTATATATCACGTTAGAATAATCACCAACTGAGTCACGTACACCCAGTTGAGATGAAAGAACAAACCTACGCAGTTTAGGGAGTATTATATGCCTATTATACTTATTGTTTACATGGAAATATGAAATTAATTATCATGTTAGCTTTATTAAACGTATTGCTTTTTAGAATATTTATATTCTTTAGTAAACGAATGATTTTTTTTACACGAACTTATATCTTTAAGAAAAAGCTAGCATCATCAAGCCCACATGGAAGATCAAGGGTCAATTGTGATCTCAAATACAGTGAATTATAAGATTCATCTTAAAACCTCATGACACGATCAATGATAAATTTTGTCACAACAAGGTGCACACATATGAGAGCTAAGCGAAGAAGGAAAGAAATAATAATATAAAGTTTTCATGAGACAAAACAACTAGACAAAAATGAAAAGTACTATAAAATAATCAAATGCAGTGCCTAAAGAAAAATCACTAGCTAAAAACTTGATGAGGGTTGCTAATTCAAACATGGAGACAACTATGGAAAAGAGAATGGTAATGTTCGATCAAAGAAAGAAAAATGCCTATATCTACAATTACCAAGTTCTTTTATTTAATACAATTTAATTTTCTTGCTCTAGATATAATTTTTTATATAGTATAGATTTCAACATTATGAAAAACTAATTTAGGTTAGAAATGAGGTAAGATTAATAGACGTAGAAAACCTAGGAGGGGTAATGACTCGTGAAGTCTACACACTTGTCCAGACAGTCACTGCCTTAACTGAAGTGAAATTGGATGATCTCTCGAAGGCCTTACCATTTAAAGGATCCTAACCCCATATGATGGATAATTACTGCCCAATGAGTAGAGTACAAATAAGCACAAGAAATACTGCCTTACGAAGTGCAAATTACATGGCCCATTGAGCCATGAATAAAATAGCCCTATAAGGTGAGAAATATATTACCTTATGAGGCGTAAATTACATGGCCCATCGAGGCATGAATTAAATAGCCCTATGAGGTACGGAATATACTGCCTTGCGAGGAGCAAATTACATGGCTCATTGAGGCATGAATTTTTTTTTTTTTGAAGATAAATTCATTAAATAAACGCGATTACAAATTGTTCAATAACCAACGAGGTGGAACAGCACTCCACTCGCTAGGATCTGACAAAGAACCCCCCACCCTAGCGACTCTATGGGCAGCAACGTTCGCAGATCGACGGACAAAAGAGAATTGCACTTCTCCTAATTCCTGAGCTAAGAAACGGCATTCTTCAATGATGAGGCCAAAGCCATTGGGACCTGAAAGATTCTCAGTTAAAGCCTTAAAAACCTGCAGACAGTCCACTTCAATAATCACACGAGGAAGGTGCAAACATTTCAACCAGCTAAGAGCTTCTCTAACACCAAGCGCCTCTGCTTCTCTAGCCCCAAAACTTCCAGCAAAACAGTCACATTTTGCAGCCAAGAAATTACCCTCAAAGTTGCGAACCACACAACCAAAGCTAATCTTTGACTGAGATGAAAACACAGCAGCATCAACGTTACACTTAAACCATCCATCATGAGGTCTTTCCCAACACACAGCCCCATGCCTCAAACTACTCCCAAATGCATCATCAAACAGAATCTGTTTCCTCCAATATTGCCACTGGTGAAGAAGGTGACCAGCTGAGTTAAGAGTTTGATAAACCCGACCACACCTGCTGTTCCAAACTTTATCATTAAGCTGAACCCAAATCCTCCAGCAAACCATAGTTGCAAGCTCACACTCCTCTTTACTACAATGGTTAAATATAATGCCAAGCCACTCCATAAAGGAAGAAATGTGACCAATATATCCTATCGGAGAAGCAATCCAGCAAGCTTTGGCAAAACCACAGTCCACCAAAATATGAATTATAGATTCATTACAAGTGTTACATACAACGCAAAGAGGCAGTACCTGAACTCTACACCGAAGTAGATTATCATACGTAGGTAGCACATTTGTAGCAGCACGCCAAAGGAAATTCTTCACTTTACTCGGCACCTCCAATTTCCACAACCGTCGCCAGAAACTCAAAGTAGAGGTATTAGCATCATAAGTCATCAGCTTATAACAGCTACGCACTGAAAAAACACCCCCTGGATCAGCCAACCAGTGCCACATATCACGATCCCTACGAACACTAAGGGGAATTTTCAAAATGAGGTCTCTATCCCTGGTATTAAATAAATCAGTGACAACATCAAAATCCCACCGACGCTCATCAGCCACCATCAAGCTGCACATTGGAGCCATCACAATTTCCTCAGGCAGCTCAGAAGTAGTGAATCCATCCTCAAGATCAGGGAGCCACGAATCTTTCCCAATAAGAACCTGCTGCCCGCTTCCAATCTGAATTCTGCTACCCCGTAAAACCACTTCCTTCGCAGCCATTATGGATCGCCAAATAAAGCTCGGGTTAAAACCCAAATTAGCATCAAGGATTGAGGATCGAGGGAAATAACGAGCCTTAAGCACCTTTGCAACAAAAGAAGTTGGGCTTGTCAACAGTTTCCACACCTGTTTACCCAACATTGCAATATTGAAAATATGAATTTGCTTAAAACCCAACCCCCCAAAATCCTTCGGTTTGCACATGCGTTCCCACTTCATCCAATTAATTCCACCCCCACCATTACGCTTACCACCCCACCAAAATGAATTCATCATAATCTCAAGCTCCTTGCAAAGATCAAGCGGAAGAAGGTAGACATTCATCACATAGTTAGGCATTGCTTGAGCCACTGTTTTCAACAAAACTTCTTTTCCGGCTCTAGATAACAGCCTTATATTCCATACTTGCAGCTTTTGCCAGACTTTGTCTCGAATGCTCTGAAATACGGCCCTCTTATTTCGTCCAATGCAGGAAGGAAGTCCCAAGTAAGCCCCATGATCAGAGGTAACATTAACAGCCAACACCCCACATACCTGACTAGCAACATCAGCAAGCACATTAGCACTAAACGAAATCGAAGATTTATTGAAATTTACTTTTTGCCCAGAAGCACGACTATATGAAGCTAGAATATCCCTCATTAGCACTGCTTCCTGCTGGTTTGCTCGGAAAAACAGAAAAGAATCATCGGCAAAAAATAAATGGGACACCATTGGAGCACTTCTAGCCACCTTCACACCATGAATCAAACCAGCCTTTTCATTTACTCGAATCAGGGAGCTCAACCCTTCAGCACACAAAATGAACAAGTACAGGGATAACGGATCACCTTGGCGTAGTCCTCTGCTAGGAATAATCGGCCCCACTTCCTTACCATTACGAAGCACGTTGTATTGCGCTGTTGAAACACAAAGCATTATCAAATCCACCCATTTTTCCGCAAACCCCATTCTTAACATTATAGCTTGGAGAAACTTCCACTCGATACGGTCATATGCCTTAGACATATCTATTTTAAGGGCCGCACAGCCATGCTTCCCTTGTCTCTTTCTCTTCCAAAAATGGAGGATTTCGGCCGAGATAATTATATTGTAGGTGATTGCTCTGCCGGGAATAAAAGCACTTTGGGCCTCAGAGACAACCGAAGCAAGCACTGCCCTCATTCTATTAGCAAGCATTTTAGATATGATCTTGTACAGAACATTACACAGCGCAATGGGCCGCATATCAGCTAAGGTCTCAGGCTGCTGCTTTTTCGGAATCAAAATAATAGATGTATCATTAAGTCCCACTGGAAAGGAACAACTATTAATAAAGTTCAAGCAAGCTTGCACCACATCCTCACCAACAATATTCCAAAATTTTTGATAAAAGGCAGGATTCATACCATCAGGCCCTGGAGATTTATCCAAATGCATATCAAACAAGGCATCTTTAACTTCAACAGCTGAGAATGGAGCCAAGAGCATCATGTTCTGATCCTCGGTGATGTTCTTCTCTACACATCTTAAAACCTCCTCACTACTGCAACCTTCAGTTTGAAATAACGTGCTGAAATAATCCACAATCATCCCATCAATCTCCTCTTGATTAGAGCACTAAATTCCTTGTCTATTTCGCAATCTTTCAATAGAGTTCCTACGCTTCCTTGCTGAAGCCGTAGCATGAAAAAACCGTGAATTCCTATCTCCCTCTTTAAGCCAAAGGGATTTTGCTCTCTGCTTCCAGAAGACTTCATGACTATGGAGGAGAGCATTATACCGATTCCTGGCCTCCACAAACGCCTCCACACTCCCTTGGTCACGCCGCCCCCTTAACCGAGCCATAAGACATTTACAATCAGAGATACGCTTACGAAAATCACGAGCCAAATGACCCCCCCACTGGAACAAGTCAGCACCACACCGCGAAATCTTTTGCTGGATGGAACAGCCCGAAGAAGAGTTACAGCTATTTGTAATAACCTCAACACAATCCCGTTCTCGCAGCCACAAATTCTCAAAACGGAATCGCTTATGCCTACTGGTAGTATTAATAGGGTTCGGATCCATGAAAATAGGTAAGTGGTCAGAACAAGAGGCCTCTAAGCTCATAACTTTAACCCGAGCAAAACGATGAAGCCATTCAGCTGAGGCTAGGACTATATCCAGCCTCTCTTCCACCCAATCCACTGATCCTCGGGATCTCTCCCAAGTAAATTGATATCCTTCCATCCCAACATCCAATAATCCACTATCAGAAATAGCCTTCTTAAATCCCTGCAATTTCCACTGAGGATGCTCAAGTCTACCTTTTTTCTCACTTGCTGCCAATAAATCGTTAAAATCCCCAAGACAAACCCATGGGGCAGTTGAGGAAGAAGAAAGAAATCGAAGTAAATCCCAAGATTGACGACGACGACTCGATTCAGGGAAACCGTAGAAACCAGTTAGCCTCCAATCCCCCAACCCAGCTACCTCCACATGAACATCAATGAAATTCCTCGCATAACTCAATAAAGAGACATTTGTATTGGCATCCCAAAGAAGAGCAAGCCCCCCACTACGGCCCATGCGATCAACCACAAAAAGCCCATCAAACCCCATCTTCCTCTTAATACTCTCTAATTTATCCTTACCACACAACGTTTCCATGAGAAAAATAATAGCAGGTTTTTTACATCTGACCAACTCAATCAAGACTTGAACTGTCCGTGGGTGGCCTAGCCCACGGCAGTTCCAACTTAACACACTCATTGTTCTCGGTGGGCCTTGATCACAAGTCCCACCGATTGCCCATTTTTTCCTTCCACAGAAATATCCATCTCCGGAGAAGCTACCGTATCCTCAAAGCCCACAGAACTTCGAAGCCCACCTTGAGATCTTCTTCTCTTTGACTCATTAACAATTAGTCCAGCTTCCCGTTCCTCGTCAAAGATCTTTTCCCCGCCCAAATCATTAATGATTCCCATTGTTGACTTTTCATTGATATGCAAATGTCTCCCGGTTGTTATCAAGCTGTTGCTTTCCTTATTGATCCCCTCAATCCCCGCATTGATACTATAATCCCTTGTGTTACGCATATTAGCTCCAGAATTTGCGTTAATAACCAAATCAACCGCCATTGCACCAGCAAACTTCTCGCTGTTTCCTTTTCCATTATTATTCTCTTCCGGCATCGTTGATCTCAGCCACTTTTCCCCGGAATTCATCAGGCTCCTCCTGCTCGGCGCTTTCAGCCAGTGACCATAAACCTTCACAATCTCACTCGACGGACAATCATACAACTTCGGACATTGTTTCTCTGTGTGCCCTAGTAAACCACAGATGAAACAAAAAATATTCAATCGTTCATATTTAAAGTCTATCCAGATCCATTCGCCACCCTCCTTTTTAAGCTTCATCCTATGCTTAAGGGGCTTCCTCACATCAATGGATACCCGAATGCGCATATAGGTTCTCCAAACTCCCATGAAATTATGCTCATCGGAGCCCAAGAACATGCCAACATAATCTCCGATATTTTTCAGAATTTTTTCAGACATGAAACCAATGGGTAGGTTGTATATTTGAATCCAGAAATCTGCAAGAAACAGGGGAACATTATGCGGCTGTTCGTTCTCATCTAGCCTTTTAACCAGTAGAATGTGCTGGTCAAAAGTCCACGGTCCTGTCTCCAGTACTCGATTTATATCAATCTCATGAAAAAATTGAAATAAAAACAGCGTAGGTGATAAATCCTTGATACAGACACCCTTTCCTGGCCGCCAAAGAGAAGCCATTGTGTTTTTCATAGCAGCAAAATTAATCACCTTATCTGTCAGAAATCTGCCCACCAAACAACACCGGTAATCGATGTTGACCTTGTTCCCATCATCAATGTCCTCTCCTGCAATAATCAGCCCATCATCCTCCTCGTCGTCAATGGACATGCTGGCATATCCGTTATTAATATTAAAATCCGATTGTCTCTCATTGTTGGCCATCACAAAGTAGGAATATCAAGTAAAAAACACTTTATACTAAACTTGCCCTAAAGACAAGACAAACGAAACTTGCCCCAGAGACAAGACTTATTTTATGCATTGAGGCATGAATTAAATAGCCCTAAGAGGTGTGAAATATATTATCCTATGAGACACAAATTATGTGGCCCACCAAGGCATAAATTAAACAATCCTACAAGGTGTGAAATATACTACCTTACAAGGCACAAATTACATGGCCCATTGAGGCATGAATTAAACAGCTTTACGAGGCACGAATTATATTACCCTAATCAAGGCATGAATTATATTGCCCTAATCAAGGCAAGAATTAAATAACCTTACGAGGCATAAATTAAATTGCCTTACTACACACGAATTAAATTGCCTTATGAGGCATAAATTAAATTGCCCTACGAGGCACAAATTATATTGTCCTTTAAGGCGTGAACTATATTGTTCTCTGTAGGGGTGTTCACGGATTAAACATCAATCCATATCCGATTCATGATTTTACGGATTGTAATTTTTCAATCCAATCTAATCCACAGATTGAATAAATTCAATCCAAATCTAATCCATACATCTGCAGATTGAATACAGATTTAACTTAATCCATATCCAATCCATACGTATGCGGATCAAATACGGATTTAAATTAATCCATATCCAATCCACCATTTTGCGCATTAGTTTCCGAATTAAAAATTTTAGTTCTCTTCAATCCATGAACTAGGGTCGGCAATGGGACGAGATGGGATGTGATTTGCTAATTTTAGTCTCGTCCCGTATATACAAGTGGGATGAAAAAACGTCTTACTCCTGTCCCTATATTTTTTTTTTGGATAAAAATATGTTCCAATCCCGTTCCAAAAGAGATGAGATCCTGCGGGATCCCGTCCCAATTGAAAATATTCTCATTCTTAGTCGGTAATAAGACGGATGAGACAAAATTTGCCAATCTCACTCGCGTCTTGTGTATGCAAGTGGGATAAAAAAAATGTCCTAGTCCCGTTCCTAAATTTTTTTATGGGACAAAAATATTTTTCAATCCCGTCCCAAATTACCATCCCTACCATGAACTAATGAAATAAAAAAAATCTAATATAAAAATAAATTTATTACTAATTAAATTAAAAATTAATAAAATTTAAATAAATTAATTGTTTAAATAAAGATAAAATAATACATTCATAGTTTTAAAATATAACACATCGAGATTAATTGTTCAAATAAACTACAATAATACGTTCAAAGTTTCAAAATATAACACACTAAGATTAATTGTTCAAATAAAGTAACAATAATACATTAATATAACACCAAAATTAATTGTTCAAATAAAGCCACAATTAATTGAAATGGTGAAGTTTCTGAAACCAAACACAGTCTGATCTAGGGATGGCAATGGGCACCGCCCGCAGCGGATTTGCCATTACCAAACCCAAACCCGCACAAAATTTAAATTATCAAACTCACCCGCAACCCGCAGCGGGTTTTAATTTTTTTACAAAAACCCACCCGCAGCGGGTTTTAACAATTACCAAACCCGCAATGGTATCCGGCGGATTTTTTGCGGGTTTCCGTATTTAAAATCACAAATGTTTAATATATAAATTTATAATAATAACCTCAAATTCCATATAACATACTCAATTTTATATTTAAATAATGTAAATGAAAAATTAAAATTTCCACATCAATTCAACACAAATTCTCAAATTTAAGTATAAATTACACAAATCCATTTAAAAAACACAAACTAGTATCTAAAAATAATAATTACATTTCATATTATCATTTAAAACAAGCTCCAAGAGAAGATATTCATTTCATTCACCACCATAAGCACTCATCCAACACAAAGCCTATAATAATAATTAAGATTAATATTTTCAAATACTAATTCGAAGGAAAATGCCTTTAGTTTTCTTTAGATTATGACTTTAGAATAGGATATAGGCCACATACACACATACACAACTTTGAACCTTTGGCTATTTGGTAATTTAATTAATGACATTATTTTCTTTATACATTTTTAGATTAAAATTAAATTAAAAATATTTGAAAAAAATATTGCGGGTTTGGTGGATATCCATGTGGGTATCCACCGGATATAAGGTTAATACCAAACCCACCCGCATCCATGTGCGGGTTTTAATTTATAATACTAAACCCGCCCGCAACGGGTAAAATTACCCGCAACGGGCGGGTTTTGGCGGGTGGGTTTGGGCGGGTTTGCGGGTACAATTGCCATCCCTAGTCTGATCCTTCACCAGGGCTGTTGTGCCTGTCGAAAAGTGGTGATTATGGAGCCGTCAATGATGGGAACCAGGAGAAGCCATACAGGTGGTGATCTTAAAGGTTGTGATAGTGCAATTGTTCGACTGGAACCAGTGATTGTGAAGTGGCTCGATGGACTTGGGGAAGAAGATGGCTTGCTCTAGTCGAAATCACGCGGCCGACGTCCTTCAAATTAGTGTTGAGAGTGTATCGAATCAATATTGGGTGTTGCTAGTGCGTGTGACGATGGGGAAGCTTAGGGTTTTTTGTTTGCAAATTGTTGGTGACTTGCATTATGTTACTTTGCTTTTAGGTGGCTTTGCAAATTGTTGGTAACTTAGCGTTATGTTAGGTTGCTTTTGCTAGCGCGTGTGATTTTGCTTTTCTTTTGTTTTACAATTTTTACAAGTTATATTTGTATATTTGATTATTTAATATTTTTATTTTATATTATTATTAGGTAATGACTAAGATATGTTATAGTGCTTATATAACTATGTAATGTCACATTTATAATATTTTTTAATTAAATTTATAATATTGTTTTAACTAAATAAATAATTTTTTTTTGCGGATTCACGGATTTTTGCGGATTTACAGAAGTAAATTCATATCTAATCCATCGACTACGGATTTTTAAATTTCCAATCTATCAATCCACAGATCAGATTTATACGGATCGAATTTTCACGGATCAGACTGATTGAGCAGATCGGATTGGATTCTAAACACTCCTAGTTCTTTGAGTAGAAATATGGATATTCACGAATTATTGCCATCTGGCCAATGTGCAGATAATTGTGAATTACCATAATCTGATTAGAGGTGCAATCACGCACAAGCTATTGCCATATGAGTGAAAGTGCAAACATGTATTACTTACTCGCATCTTAACATGATAGGCATGAATTATTGCCATTGGAATAATGTGCCGACTAGGCACAAGTTATTGCCATCTGAATAAATGTATGGATAATTGCAAGTTTTCTCATCTAAACAAAAGCATAAACACACATGAATTGCACGCATCTAAACAAGATAGGCATGAATGATCACCATCAGAATAATGTGCCAACCAGACATGAATTATTGCCATCAGAATAAGTTGCTAGTTAAACATAAGTTATTGTCATCAAAATAACATGTAGAAGAAGCACAAAATTATCGTAATAAGAACAAAGTACATTCAAGCATGAATAGTTTTCATTTGTGCAAAGAAGCATTCGAGCATGTATAATTCCCATATGAGCAAATGTGCATCCTAGCACGAAAGATTGCCACCTGTGCGACTTTAGGTGGATGATTTCAACTTCTCCAGAAAGAATGTATGTATAAGCCACATCAAGTGGTCATATGTTTATGCTTGTAGAAAATATGTTTTGAGATGTATTATTAGATGCGATAACCATCTAATTGTACCACCAAACATACATATGTCATCTAGGCAATTTAACTTGCCTCAAATGTGACAAATACAAGTGCAGCAAAAGAAGTAAGTATGCAAGCACAATGAATGTCATCTTATAATCCAAGGAATGCCAATTGAAGAGGCATTAAGACAAAGCTATGCAATTACCAATGGAAAATCGCCACTAGAAATTTAATTATAGAAAAATGCTTAACAGGAGATAAATGTGTTTATAAATTGCTACAAGTGTAAAGAATTGCTCAACAAGGAGGAAGATATTGAAGTTATATAATTAATCTTTACAAATCAGATAGCCAAAAAGAATAGTGAGATTCAATAAAATTTATTGATCAAAGAATGCCTAAGTATTGGCACACAATAACATTTAAGAAAATAATTGATCTACCCAAAAGCGAAAGCGCACCGCTTGAACATACCTACAAGCCATCAACGTGTGAAATTACGACATCTAATGAAAAGAAATGAGAAGTTGAGCGAGGAAAAATTCTCTTCTTAAATGGAATTGCTCAAAAGGAAAACTTAAAACAAGTAATCAAGACTGTTAAGGAGTAAAGATGTGTTACATCAGTGCATCACTTGGTTATTGGCTAAAGACTACACCATATGCAATCTGATTTTATCATACCTCGTCACTCACCCTTAAACAATGAAACTTCTAATATCATCATCAAAGTATTTTGTCTTATTGAGAAGTGGTCACTGTCAATACCGTCAAAACAATATAACTTAAAACAGCTCTATTGGAATGCTAGAACAGACCTTAATGCTTTAAAATCTCTTAAGAGCTATTCAAGTTCAAGCGATAAGGAATGTCTCTTCTAGTAGACATGAAAAGTGCAAAAGAAAAATCACGAAAAATAAAACCAGCAAGTTAAAAGGATTTTCTCATGTAAACATAGGCGTTAAATGGTCAATGTCTGGAAAGTAAGCATTGACATGTATTAACTATTTACTTTGTTCATGACAAGAGATTTTTAAATTTAAAAAACTCTTATCATGAACTATGGGCCTATGTTGATATGAAATTTAATCACTTATACCACCTCAACGGGGTTAGGGTCTTCAGGAGGGAAAGTTAGTTCCCACGAAAGCATGAACGTAAATTAGCAGGTGGGAATTGAGGACCCCTCAAGGTTGGAAGTAGAGAACTCTGACTGAGGCTTTGATTTGGTTAAGAACACCGACCCAACAGGGCTTAAATATCATAATAATATTTATTATTAAGAAAGAATCACAAGAACACAAAGAAAGTGGGTAAGGAAGTTAGTTACAAGGCCAACATACACCCAAAAAAGAGAAGCACGATCCCCACTCCTAAAAATATACTTTATTTTCTTTTTCCATCATTCTAGGGGTTGGATTATGGCAGCTACTCCACCATCCCACAATCTCTTAAAATAAAGAAGATGAAGTCATAATTGTTATGTATCACTTCATTTCCACAATGGCGACTACGATCGAGGGGCCTAATTCAAACCCTTCTGGTAAAATAAGAACGGCCCCAATATTCAAAGCCTCTTTTTTACCATTAGCAAGCACTTTTTTTAGTTGCATATCATAAGGAATTCCAACAACTGCTTAGCTAAATGGCAATTGGCACATACAATATGACTAGTTGCTTCTCATGGATTTTCAAAACTCTGTTGCGCAAAAATAGGATATGCATTTAAAATTTATGCCCGAGTTATTGTATATATAATGAGGGATATGACAATTAATCAAGTAATCTTTCCTTTTAATAAAGAAAAGGTATTTCTAATTTTCATGGTCCAATTGGTGATTCTGAAAATTTCTACAATAAGATTTGGTAAATCATTAATAGTTCCATATCAATGCATAATCGCATGGATAAGCTCACACTAACCCGTCAATTTAGGATGCAATTCGGGATCTTCCTTGGGAGGTATTGGGAAGGAATTAGAACGAAATAATATCGATTCATATAGATAAAAAAAAAAGTTCTCTATTGATTCAAATGCTATACATATGAGATAAGGATAGAGAGAGGAAAAAATTGAAGATTTTACATAGTACTTTTGATCGAAAAATCAATATGATCTATATTGTACCCTTTGCTTAATAAGAAAATGGAATAAATTCTATAAGATCAACCCTATGGGACTTAAGGAATAATGGAAGAGAGTAAAATTAAAAAAAAAGAAATAAAAAAAGAAAAGAGAAGGAAAAAATAATAAAGAAATAAGTAAATAAAAATGAAGTAGAAGAACCCAGATTCCAAATGAACAATTTGAAACTTGAAAATGTTCTTTCTGGTTCTCAAAGAATGAAGGGCAAATATCTCTTGTTCTTATTATAAGATCATGTGATTGGATCCGAAGATGTTTGGTAAAAAAATTCTCTTCTCCTTTGAGAATAATAAAAAATGGAAAGTTTTCAATTGGAATATGAAAACGTGATTGAATTGGCGCTAGTTACTTTTGGGGACGAAGTGGAAGAAGGGAGGAGATTATTTAAGGAGGAAAAGGACCCAGTTCTTTCGAAGGAATTGAATGAAGAGTTATATGAGGTGAAAATCTCATGTACGATTCGGTATAGCGGTAGGGAAGTAAGACCATCACTAATAGTCCAAATATTCAACTGAAAATCTTTGGAATAGTCTGAGTGATTCATGAACATTACAATAAATATGATTAAAACATTTATAGCTCCCACATAAGGAGTTGTGCGGTAGCTGCAAAATGGAAATTTGATAGAATACAAAATAATGATATACAAACAAGAACCAATCCCAAGGAAAATGTAGAATAAATTGGGTTGGTAAATAATACTACTCTGAGAATTTCTAATATAAGACCTGATCCCAAAAAAACTAAAATAAAATCATGTATTGGTCCAGGCAAATCCATTATATTAAAATAAGAGATAAATAAATCGAAACCTTTTTCATGGCTTTACTAAGCTGACTAGGAAAAATTATTTATGAGACATTCTCAATTCCAATTCAATGAAATGCTAATCTACTCAGTGGGAAATGATGCGGATACAGTTCTAGGATCAATTTCGTTCTTTTCATTATTCTAAATGTCAATTTGAAATTGAAGCCATATATATATAGTTCGAAAAAGTTTCTGTCTATATATTATATCATTTCAATAAAAATTTAGTTGTACTTCTCATCAACCAATCAAAAGTTAGGATTTGGAGTTATTGACTAAGTAAAAAAACAGCATAATCCTTTTATACCAACTATACCAAAACTGAACCTTAGTAATTCGAAATTAAAACGTTTTAGACGTTTTTTCGTAGAGGCAAATTAAAGAATGTTTGAATTATAAAATTTTCAATGACTGACATTGGTAAACGACCTAAAGGCAATTTAATTATAATTCAATTCATGATCTGATCATAAGTAGCAAGTTCTTATTCTTTAGTCATTGATAAACAATTTGTTGGACAATACTCAATGCAATTACCACCAAAAATATAAATTCCAAAATCAATACTGTAATTTAGTAATAATTTCTTTTGAATATCTATTTCAAATTTCCAACCAACAACATGTAGATCTATACGGTATACTCGAGCGCATACTTCACAAGCAATACATTTATCAAATTCAAAATGGATTCGACCACAAAAATGCTCTGATGTGATTAATTTTTCATAAGGATATTGAATAGTTACAAGTAAATGATTTGCTTGGGATAAAGTAATCATGAAACTTTGACCAAAGTACCTTGTAGCTCGTATTGTTAGTTGACCGTATTTCTTAAAACTGGTTACCATAGGGAACATATTGTGAATATATATATATTTTTTGAATGGAAAGTACCTTCATTTCATCTTAAAGAAGAAAACAAGTACAACAAGTAGGGAGGGTATGAACCCAACCAAACAATTATTTCGAGCTTCTCTAAAGCTAATTTAGCTAAAGAGTAGGCTATTGCATTACAAGATCTATGAGAATATTGAACACAAACTGAGCTAAAACTCTTCAAAACTCTCTGCACCTCTGAAATGGTCCAGAAGATCTCGGATCTGCAGCCTCGACTGTTGTTAACTAACTTAACAACCTCTTGCGCATCTGATTCCACAATCAAGGACTCTATACAAGCATTCCCTGTAAGTTGAAGGCCCCATTCGATTGCTTCAACCTCTGCAATAAACACATAACCATAGAATTTGGAAACTTTGACAGCAGCAGCAATCACATTCCCAACTTCATCTCGAATTACAGCTCCTAAACCAGCAATTTGCTTCTCCGAATTGGTGGCAGCATTTACATTGACCTTAAAGTAGCCTCTTTGGGGAGGATTCCATGCCTTTAACTTCGAAGAACTCTGGACGCCTATATGGGTAGCTGCTGGAAGTTGGGTTCTTCGGAAAGCTTCCAACACAGCTTCATCTTTAGAGACTGTCACTTGGGGGCTGTCTTTTACTCCTTTAAAAATCCAGCTGTTTCGAGCATTCCATATCATCCATAAAATTGTAACCAAGAGCTCGATGTCATCTTTACTTCTTCTCAGCTTCAAACCAATCAACAAGCTTAGCATGTCTTGATCAACCATATCTTTCAGATCATTCTCAAATCTGGTAATTTTCCAGATTTTCTTCACCACCTTACAGCTCACTAAAGCATGAAAAATGGTTTCCAGCTTCTTGTTACAAAACTGACATAAAGGCTCCTGAATCACCTTCCTTTTTCAGAGATTTTCAGCCGAAGGAAGAAGATTTTTTGCAGCCCTACAAGCAAAAATTCTGATTTTCTCAAGTAAGGTGAGTAGCCATATAGCATTCCATTGGTTCTGAGAAGCTGCTGAACTCGTTGGCTTGGCTGGAAATTTCAGATTTAATGCAATCTGATAGCCACTCTTAACCGAGTACTGACCTTTCCTATCGTAATGCCAAATTACTTCATCCTTCATTGGCCTCCTTGGCAAAGAGATTCTAACAATTGCTTCCACATCTATTTTGGCGAAGTGCCTGTGAATCAGCCCTTCATTCCAACTAAATATTGTGAATATTTAAAGATGTTTTGAGTTTATTTATTTCTCCTTTTTTTGACAAGTAGCGATTCTTTTTTTCTTTATCTTTATCGCAAAAGGAGTTGGGAAGAAGTTGTAAATAATAGATTACCAAAAGAAAGAGGTAAAAAAAATTTCCAACCAAGATTTAATAGTTGGTCCATTATTAGTCTCGGTAAAGTCCACCTTGTTGCAATTGGAATGAACAAGAGTAAAAAACCTTTAGCTAATGTAATAAAGATACCAATTGTCGTTCCAAATATTCCATCCGCTTTATTTATTTCAAGCAGGCCAGGAACAAGTACGTATGGAATGAAAAGATTCGAATCTCCTAAGTAAGAACTGTTACAAATAATGAGGATTTCTTGTACTGCACTCTAGGTTTATTAGAACTTTTTTAGGATTTTTATTTTAGAGTTCTATTAAGTATTGGTAAACAAAAAAAGAAATAAAAGTCATTGAACAAATGACACTTCTTCCATGAACTTAGAAAACAATTTGAATTGATGAGAAACTAAAATAAATAGTCTAAAGTTATACTAGTATAGAAGGGATTTGGATGATACTTGCTCGATAAGTCGATATAGATATATATTATTATTTTATGATCCAGAAAAAATAAATTCAATGATTGTTTTTTTTTTTGTAACTTTGAAAGTATCGACAGAGATTCTTGGGGAGCAATGGTTATGAATCAATTAATCAAGTTAATCAAAAAAATAAAAAAGCAGAAAAAAATGAAATGGATTTCTTTGAAGCATCTAAAAAAGTGATACATTTTTTTCCTTTTATATGAGCAAAACAAAACATTATGTTTATTAAGAACACAAGAGGCCCCGACCCTACCTCTTGAATCAGACAAACACAAGAACGATAGGGTACCTTGAGTTCTTACGCTTTTATGTCTATTGTTGTGCAAATTTTAATATACTCGCAAGCGCACGAATCTATTATAGTATAGATCAATGGTGTTGAGTGTCGATCCCACGAGGAGGTGGATTTTAATTATATATAGAATTAATTTTGTAAATGGGTGGTTGGATTTATGGTGGAAATGATTTGAAATATGCAAAAACTTAAATTAAAATGGCAAGAATAAATTCTAAAATTGGAATTGAAATGGCGAGAATAAATTGAAGAGAAAATCTATTAAATTGACGTACTTGGGTATCTGGATCCGTATCAACATGCATCATGGGCTAAATAATCTGTATTAATGCCAATTAAATCATGAGGGGGGAATCCACACCTCATGAACCACGCTCTAATCAATATGGTGCTAAGGGCTTATCGTGCCAAATAATAATAACCTTATACTAGAGAGCCGGTGTAACCAAGGCGGTATCTAGACAAGATTAGTATTATTTGTCGACGAGAAGTCAAAACATCCACAAAAATTAGAGGGGAAGAGAAAGTAAATTTACCAAATTAAGCCCATGACACATGTTGAGACTTCACCTTCAACCCAAGCTTGAAAGAAAATTAGCCACTCATAGTTGAACTAGGGGCAAAATGGGAATTTATTAAAATATGAAGAAAATACAAAATGGAGAGGGAATTACAGAAAATGAATCCCAAAAATGGATTCAGAGATATCAAATTAGGGGGGAGAGGCCCCCTTTTTATAGATACATGGAGTAAATCATGGCCATCGGATTAAAAACAGTTTGGACGCTCAGGATTGCGCCACGTATCAGTCAACAGTCCACGGTTTGACCATGCGGATGAACAGTAACACGGTTTGACCCGACTTTGAACAGTAACGCGGTTTGACCCGGATGAACAGTAACGCGGTTTGGTTGAAAATAATCCTGTGTGATGCATGAACCGTACGCGAGATTTTTCGTCCACTGATATGCTGCCACGTCACCATCAACAGTACATAAGAATTTTAGTCCAACAGGATCGTGACACCTCATCAGTCAATGCCACATCATCGGTCAATGCCACGTCATCATCCGTCTATGTGAACAGTGTCGTGAACAGTAACGTATACAGTACCGTACACATGAATAGTGCCATTTTTCCTTTTATGCTCCTCCTAAGGTTTTTGACCGTCCTGAGTTCAAAAGTGATGTCCGTTTTGCCGTCTGATTTCTCCTTTATTGTGAAATGACTATAATGCCCCTAAAATACATAAAATACTTAATTAAAATAAAACACATGTAATTAAATCACAAGAAGGTTAAATACATAAAAGTAAGGGTTGTTAGTAAGACTTGAAATGTAAAATGACGGTTTTCTCCTTTATAAATATGCATTTTCTAACACTCAACACACCCCCCAACCAGCTTATTGCTAGTCCCTAGCAAATGAAGCGAAAACAAAATTCAAATTCAAAATGATTTTTTTTTTTTTTAGAAACACTCGTGTTTATTCAATCCGATTAATGATAGCAATCAAATAAAAGTATAAGCATTATCTCCAGTCTAAAGCAACATCATACCCACATCAACCATCCACATGAATTAGCCCAGTAGACTTTGTTATAGCTACTTTCAAGAATGCCATGTCAAACCCCAAAATCTCACTGGAAGTAGTGACACTCTCACAAATAAATTAAACCCAATAAAAATAGTCACTCCAATGAATGGTAATTGAGAGAGAAAATAATAAAGAAGTGATATCACATGCTCTCACCAAGATGAAATAAATATGCCCTCAGCTTAGAAATAATACGATCTCAAGTCAAATAAAAACTGTTAGTCAACCCAATTTATTATTATTTTTTTTATATGCACCAATACATCTTTTTAGCCCATATAACTAGCTTCTACTTCAGATTATAGTTCCCTAAAATCAGGAAGGACTTTTATTAGGACGTAACGTAGGTTAGGGACATGGTTAACAAAGAAGGGAAATAAGGAAAACAAAGTGTATGTTTGAGAAAAATGCAGAGATTTTTTTTTTTTTGGAAGTTGCAAGGTGGATTTCACCTATTATTTTTATTTTTATTCTTTTGAAACAACAACTTTTGTTTTTTTTGTTTTTTGCATAACTTCACTGAATAAAATAATTATTTATATTTTTCTCAAACATAAATAGGTGATGGAACTTATAAGATATCGGGTAATACTCCAAATCGGAGTGGGTCAAGATGATAAGTTGACAAAGAAAATGTTGTTTTTTTTTTTTAAGGCTCAAAAGGGGTAACTATGGATATTTAATAAAAGGGATGGCTAGAAAGGCTCAAACGGATCAAAGATGGCCTTTCCATCGTCTTTTAGGGCTCTAAATAATTATCCATGTCTACTAGTTAGATGGGCCTCCTAATGTAGCAACACAATTTTTTTTTTTTTTACAATTTTTTTTTTAGGGTTAACTCAAAAGAAATTTAGAGATCGTGTATAAAATAATAAATTGCTAAGCTGTATAGAGAATGAGCAAAAGGGTTATTCTCCAAGAAAAATAATAGGCTCAAAAACTCACTTGGTACTTATTATGACATGTTCATTCCTTCAAGCAATGCATATTTGTCTCCGACATCAACATGTAGAGTAGCAAACATAATGTAACATCACTTAAGACCAAAGATAATACAAATACTAAAATTTGAAATTAATCATGTCATCTAATGTTAATTTTTTTTTTTAAACAACATTCTACCCCCCAACCTATTCTAAACATGAAAGGAAAATATGCATGCAGAAATGTGAAAATGATGCATAAAAACTAATTAGAAAAGTTACACGTAAAATTATAGAAAACGAAAATATATATATATATATATATATTTTTTTAAAAAAGATGCGTTTCTAGAGGAACTACACTCCATATTCAGCCATCTTCGACTCAAAAGTTGAAAAATGTATATTTATAGAGGAGAAATTAAAAAGAAGAAAAATAAACATAAACACATAATAAAGAAAAAAGAAAATGTCTGAATTTTTTTTTTAAGTTTTTTTTTAAATTTTTTTTTAACGATGAAGATGCGTTTCTAGAGTCACTACACTCCATATTCAGCCATCTTCAACACAAAAAGTTAGCAACAGTTAGTTTCTACAACAAAAAATTAGTAAAAACTTAACAAAAATTCCACAATTGTCGACTATTCCCTCCCCCCAACCAGAACGAAACATTGTCCTCAATGTGTGAAATGAAAGAAGTAGAGTTTAGAAGACATCACCTAGGTGGTGCAACACAGAAGAAAATATTTACAGGCGGAGAGTTAAATCTAATTTGTACTTCTTACTGCGGCTACTGTTACCATCATTATTTGGTCGCTCCAACACAAAGGTCCAGGGGTCTGGCTCCGGTTTATAAGCTTGTAACATATCAAGTAGCTCAGTAGCAGTGTGAGCACAAATAAAGAGTTTTTTCACATTAGAAGGAATGAAATAGTTTTTTATTGCATGGTTAAGAAATGCGATAAAGCCATCATAAAAGTTATTGACATTTAACAAACCGATGGGTTTCTGGTGAATGTGTAGATGGGCCCAAGATGCTAGTGTCATAAGTGCCTCTAGTGTTGCAAGATCTCCTGGAAGGAAAATAAAAGCATCAGCATAATTAAGCATTTCAGTTATTCTTTCTTGCATACCTGAGACGACTAACTCTTCTCCAGTTGATGAGTCAGACGAACTGCCCAATGGTTTTAGGACTCTTGGGATGATGCCTAACACTTGACTTCCTCTGATAAAAGCTGCTTCTGAGACCATTTTTGATAACCCTCGATTACCTCCTCCATACACCAAGTGTAATTTTCTCGCTGCTATGCTTCGACCAAGATCTATGGCTGCCTCAACGAACTCTTTATGTTTGCCATAGGTAAATCCAGAAAGCACACAAATGTTCTTGAATTGTCTATTGGGAGTAGCTGCCATTGTGATGCTTCTCGAAAACAATTTGTGAGTGCTTGACAAAAAAAAATCACATTTAAGAGTCTTGGTGATAGTGGGTCATGGTTGTGTATGAGGTAATATGTCAGTGTCAAATAACGCGTAAAGCACGTGGCTCGCAAGTCAAAAAGAAAACAGTAAAAAGGAAAAAGCAAACAGTAATAAAATTATTAAAGACAATAATGCAAACAATAAGACAATAGTGAAATAAAATAACAATAAAGTAAAAGGATATTTACAGGTAGTTGCGACTGTGGCTCACATCTTCCTCTGGTTTTACGTCCAGAAACGGCTTGAACGCCCTCTATGGGTCGAGGATAGGCTTCCTATCCAGCTTTCTTATAAACTGGCAAACAGGGTCGTTTATAGTCAGATTCCCAAGACTATATCGTGCATGCTCTTTCTGGAATAATGGCCATAACTGGAGAATCGCTCTTTGCACATATCCACTAGGATGCGTTTCAAGAGACAAAAGGATATCATCCAATGACTCCTTATTCAAGCCATCCCTAATGAATTGAATCTTATCTTCCTTGTTATCAGACACCATTCCTAAAGAACATGGGTTTTTATTGCAACTCATTCTGGCACACTTATGACAAGCAACAGAAATTCTTCGAGCTCGTCGTTTTCTTGCATAATTTCCTTTACCACAACCAGACATGAATGCAATAAATTTTGGAGGTAACTCACCTGCCGATCGTACTTTAGCCTCGATTAACCAACGGATGTCAGCAGGTATGTTATTCCTCATGAGTAATCGCATGCGTTCGGACTGAGCTTTATAGATCGTAAGGAGGGCATTCTGAGGAAGTGAAGGGAATCGCTTGTGAAGCTTCGCTAGAATCTCATTTCTGTCCATACTTTCGCCTCAGAATATCAGTTATTATGGGAAACTGAAGTAACCGACTTGATTGTCATGGAGTACCGTTATCCGCCACTTCACCGGGGTAACAAACTAAAGCACACAAATAGAAAAACAAATTAAAACACACAAAGAAAATTAAAATCGTCCTCTTATTGAATTTACCTCAAGCTCCAACTGGATGTCGTAAACACTTCTCTCAATGTCTCTGAGTTGGCGTTCTAAACCCTCAACATAGGCTACTAACTCTGGTGGTTGTAGAGCCCAAATGCGTTGTGTTTTACAAAATTGAATCTGCCTTTTGAGATGAGTTTTGACACGTTGAAGTGGTTTAAGAATGTTCAGGAGGAACGGTCTAAGTATGAGACTCATGATTACAAATGATAAGAGAAAACTTAATGGTAAAATAAACACACTTATGCAAAAACAATTTCAATTAGCAAAAGAATAATAATAAAAAGAAAGAAAGAAAAATCAAATCAACGAAAAGAAAAAAAAAATCAATTCAAATCTGGTGGGTCACTCAAATTTATTTCGGTGTCTTCTTCATGTGGTTGGTACTCTAGATATGGCTTTAATATTTGACCATTAACTTTAAACGTGACACCGTTCTTTGGGTCTTTAATTTCAATTGCCCCATATGGAAAAACAGTATGAACAATAAATGGGCCAGACCAACGAGAGCGTAACTTACCTGGGAATAGGTGCAAGCGAGAATTGAATAAAAGCACTTTCTGACCTGGAGTGAACGATTTTCTCATAATTTGCTTATCATGGAAGACTTTCATTCGTTGCTTGTAAATCTTGGCATTTTCGTATGCATCATTGCGAATTTCTTCAAGTTCTGCCAGCTGTAATCTTCTTTCTGAGCTGGCTTGCTGCATGTCAAAATTGAATTTCTTGATGGCCATATACGCGCGATGCTCGAGTTCCACAGGTAGGTGGCAAGCTTTTCCATACACTAGCCTGTAGGGTGACATCCCAATCGGGGTCTTGAAAGCCATTCTATATGCCCATAATGCATCATCAAGTCTTAATGACCAATCTTTCCTGTCTGGCCTCACCGTTTTTTCTAATATGTGCTTTATTTCTCGATTGAATATCTCAACTTGGCCACTGGTTTGCGGATGATACGGAGTTGCCACTTTGTGTGTGATTGAATACTTTGTCAAAAGAGCTTTGAATGCTTTGTTACAAAAGTGGGCACCACCATCACTGATTATCGCTCGAGGGAATCCAAAGCGTGAAACAATGTTGCTTTTTAAAAATGCTATCACCACCTTGTGATCATTGGTCCTACATGGAATAGCTTCTACCCATTTTGATACATAGTCAACAGCAACCAATATGTATTGATGACCAAAAGACGGGGGAAAGGGTCCCATGAAGTCGATACCCCATACGTCAAAAATCTCAACCACTAAAATTGGATTTAGTGGCATCATGTTCCTTCGCGTAATGCTCCCCATTCGTTGACACCTATCACATGAAGAACAGAAAGTGTAAGCATCTCGAAATATAGTTGGCCAATAAAAACCACATTGTAAAACTTTAGTCGCGGTTTTCTTAGCACTGAAATGGCCTCCACAAGCTTGTTCATGGCAGAATGAAAGGATATTCTGAATTTCACTTTCTGGGACACATCGTCTAACAATTTGGTCTGCACAATACTTGAACAAATATGGGTCATCCCAAAAGAAATTCTTTATCTCTGCAAAGAATTTAGCCTTATCTTGCTTGGTCCAATGCTCTGGAAGTTTACCTGTAACAAGATAATTAACTATATCAGCATACCAAGGTAATACTTCCACATTCATTAATTGTTCATCTGGAAATGACTCATTCAATGGTAATAATTCTGTAATTGTGTCAAAATGGAGACGAGAGAGGTGGTCCGCCACAACATTTTCTGTCCCTTTTTTATCTTTAAATTCCAAGTCAAATTCCTGCAAAAGTAACACCCAACGAATTAGTCTGGCTTTTGCATCTTTCTTTGTGAGAAGATATTTAAGAGCAGCATGATCCGTGAACACGATTATTTTACAACCAATGAGATAAGATCGAAATTTCTCTAATGCAAACACTACTGCTAGCATTTCTTTTTCAGTAGTTGAATAGTTCAACTGTGCATCATTCAATGTCATACTAGCATAATAAATAACGTGGGGAATTCGATCAACTCTTTGTCCTAATACTGCTCCTACTGCATAATCAGATGCATCACACATGAGTTCAAATGGTAAACTCCAGTTCGGGGACTGAATGATGGGTGATGATGTCAACAAATGCTTTAATTTTTCAAACGCAACAAGACATGAATCATCAAAGACAAAAGGTACATCCTTAGCAAGTAAATTGCATAAGGGTCTAGAAGCTTTGCTAAAATCTTTAATGAAACGTCTATAGAACCCAGCATGCCCAATGAAAGATCTTACTTCTCTGACTGTTTTGGGTGGAGGAAGATTAGAAATGAGATCCACCTTGGCTTTGTCAACCTCAATACCTTTGCTCGAAATGATGTGACCGAGAACAATACCTTGTTTTACCATAAAATGACATTTCTCCCAATTTAAGACCAAGTTCTTCTCGACACATCTCTGCAGAACTAGTGTTAGATGATGTAAACATTGATCAAACGAGTCACCAAAGACAGAAAAATCATCCATAAAGACTTCAAGAAATCGTTCAACCATATCAGAAAAAATGCTTAGCATGCATCGTTGAAATGTAGCAGGTGCATTACATAATCCAAATGACATTCTTCTATATGCAAATGTGCCAAAAGGGCAAGTGAAAGTAGTTTTCTCTTGATCTTTTGGTGCTATGGGAATCTGATTATATCCTGAGTAGCCATCTAGAAAGCAATAAAATTCATGGCATGCTAATCTATCAAGCATTTGATCAATAAATGGTAAAGGAAAATGGTCTTTACGTGTGACAGAATTCAACTTTCTATAATCAATGCATACACGCCATCCTGTAGTTACTCTAGTGGGTATCAATTCATTATCAGCATTCGTAACTACTGTGACTCCTGACTTTTTGGGGACAACTTGTACAGGACTGACCCATGAACTATCAGAAATTGGGTAAATGATACCTGCATCTAATAGCTTAAGGACTTCAGTTCTAACAACATCTTTCATATTAGGATTTAACCGACGTTGCATCTCCCTAGTAGTTTTAGCATTTTCATCGAGCTGAATGTAATGCATGCAGTCTACTGGATTTATACCTTTTATATCTGCTATGGTCCATCCTAATGCTTCTTTGTGCTCTTTTAAAACATCCAACAACTTACCTTTTTGTTCGTCATTTAGGGATGATGAGATGATTACCGGCAGAGTACTTTCTTCTCCCAAAAACGCATATTCCAAAGTGTTGGGCAATGGTTTGAGCTCGAGTTTCGGTGGTGATTCTAATGATGGAATGAGTTGCTTCTCTGATGGTGCTAGTTGCTCAACTCTTGACTTCCATTTATTAGTGTCCATAGATGATGCTGAGTCAAGCAGGGCGTTGACCTCATCGACCGATCTGTCAATATCAAAATCCAAACCAAAGTGAGTTAAACATGTTTGTAAAGGATCATCACTAAGGTTTGAAAGAAAAGTGTTATCAACTATTGTTTCAATTAAATCCACATCAACAATTCCATCATCTGCACTGTGAGGTTGTTTGGCAATGTTGAAGATGTTCAGCTCTATAGTCATGTTGCCGAAGGACAACTGCATATTTCCAGTCCTGCATTGAATGTGAGCATCCGCAGTTGCCAAGAAAGGTCGGCCTAGAATAATGGGGATGTGCTTCCTTGAATCCTGTATTGGTTGAGTGTCAATTACAATGAAATCAACAGGAAAATAAAACTTGTCTACCTGGATAAGCACGTCCTCCACAATACCGCGAGGTATTTTTGTGGACCGATTTGCAAGCTGTAACACCACTGGAGTTGGGTGTAATTCTCTCAGTCCAAGTTTCACGAATACAGAATAAGGCAACAAATTTACACTAGCTCCTAAATCCAACAAAGCATTCTCAATTGTGTGGTTCCTTATACTACATGAGATAGTAGGGGAGCCTGGGTCTTTGCATTTTAGAGGAATTTTATGTTGGAGGATAGAACTAACGTTTTCTGTTAAAAATGCCTTCTTTTGAACATGCATGTTTCTCTTTTTAGTACAAAGGTCTTTAAGAAACTTGGCATAAGATGGAACTTGCTTAATAGCATCAAGTAAAGGGATGTTAACACTTACCTGTTTGAAGATTTCAAGAATCTCACCTGTGGATTTTCCCTTTTTTCCTTTAGCTAACCTCTGAGGAAATGGAGCTTTGGGAACATATTCCCGTGGGTTGGTTTCTTCTTTCTCCTCCGGTGATGAGTCCTCAACATTCACAGGTACAATTTGATTTTCTTTTGTCACCGGCATCTCCACTTTGTTGTCGACTTCCTTTCCTTTTCGCAAGGTCATTACTGCTTTGACCTCTCCATGCTGCTGTGGTGAACTGGTACTTGCTTCATGCACTCCTTTAGGATTAGGCACTGGTTGACTTGGAAATTTGCCTTTCTCAACGGTCATTGCCAAGGTCTGAACTGAAGAAGCAAGTTGTCCCACCATCTTCTCGAGGCTTGAAACTGATTGAGTTTGTGAGTTGAAGCCTGCTCTCAACTCATTTCGTAGTCCATCAATGGTGCGGTTCTGTTGCTCAATCGTGGAGTGAGTAACATTCCTGAAATTCTGGAATGCATCCTCCCATGGTTTAGGTTGAGAGTGGTTCTGGTTCTGATTGTATGGTCTAAATGGTGGCTGAGAGGCTTGAGGATTTTGTGGAATTGGTGGAGCTGGAGCTGCTAGTCCGTTCTGTTGGAATCCTTGAGACCATGAAAAATTGGGGTGGTCTCTCCATCCAGGGTTATATGTGTTGGAGTATGGGTTGTAACTCGATGGTTTTCTCACTACACCTATGGCATTGGCTTGATCTGAGTATGAGTCATGGTCATGTGGCTCTGTTGATTTAGCAGTCGATAATGATGCTATTTGTCGAGAGAGACCTTCAATTATCGCTTTGACTTCTTTAATTTCTGAACTTGATTCGCCAATGTGAACCTCATTTACTCCCTTAATTCTTCTAGTATTCCTGAGTGATCGACTCCGTTGTTGGGAATTATCCGCTTGTCGCTGGAAGAATTCCCAAATCTCTGATGCACTTTTTGACATTAGCTCTCCTCCACTTGTTGCCATTAGCCATTCTTGCACATTTGGTAGTAATCCCTCCAAAAAGTATTGGCATTGGTGCCATTTCTCGTACCCATGATGTGGACACTTCAAGAGTAGCCCATTGAATCGCTCCCATGTTTCAAAAAATTGCTCGTCCTCTCTCTGGGTAAACTCCGAGATTTCCCTGCGAATAGCATTGGTTTTATGCACTGGGAAATATTTATTCAAAAATTTAGTTACCATTTGTTCCCATGATGCAATGCTATTGGCAGGCAATGTATTAAGCCATGAACGAGCTCTATCCTTTAAAGAAAATGGGAATAATCTGAGTTTAACATCATCGTCTGAAAAATTCTCGTATTTAAAAGTTTGACAAATAGCATGAAAATCATTCAGATGATTATATGGGTCCTCATTTTCTAAGCCATAGAATGTAGGGAGACAATTTAGCACACTAGGTTTTAGTTCAAAGCTCCTATCAGTTACATTTGGGTATCTTATGCATGATGTGCTCAAATTAGCTAAGGGACTGAAGTAATCCTTAAATGACCTCTCCTGTGGTTGCAAATCCATTTTATTTTTAATTTGTTTGTGTGTGCGAAGTGTTCTTTCTAGTTCAAGGTCTATAGGTTCAAGATTAGGTAATAATGACCTACGACCATGCATGCAAAACAAATAAAATAAAAATAAAGATAGGAACAAAACAAGTAAAAATAAAGAAGAGGGAGAAATTACAATACTAACCTTATTGCGCTATTATAACCTTACTAAAAAAAATACACAAAAACAAATATGTGAAATAAATTAACTAAAAATTAAATTAATAAAATAAAAAAAATAAAAAAAAAAATTACAAAGAAAAATAAATTGAAAATTAAATCACAGAATTTTAAAGAAGAGAAAAAGAAAAGAAATACTAACCTTTAGATGTAGATTCACTTTTTTTTCTTTTTTCTTTTTTTAATTAAAAAAAATAGAAGAAAACAAATAAAAGAAATTATTAAAAAAAATTTAATTCTATGAATTAAAATTACTTACCTCCCCGGCAACGGCGCCAAAAACTTGTTGTGCAAATTTTAATGTACTCGCAAGCGCACGAATCTATTGTAGTATAGATCAATGGTGTTGAGTGTCGATCCCACGAGGAGGTGGATTTTAATTATATATAGAATTAATTTTGTAAATGGGTGGTTGGATTTATGGTGGAAATGATTTGAAATATGCAAAAACTTAAATTAAAATGGCAAGAATAAATTCTAAAATTGGAATTGAAATGGCGAGAATAAATTGAAGAGAAAATCTATTAAATTGACGTACTTGAGTATCTAGATCCGTATCAACATGCATCATGGGCTAAATAATCCGTATTAATGCCAATTAAATCATGAGGGGGGAATCCACACCTCATGAACCACGCTCTAATCAATATGGTGCTAAGGGCTTATCGTGCCAAATAATAATAACCTTATACTAGAGAGCCGGTGTAACCAAGGCGGTATCTAGACAAGATTAGTATTATTTGTCGACGAGAAGTCAAAACATCCACAAAAATTAGAGGGGAAGAGAAAGTAAATTTACCAAATTAAGCCCATGACACATGTTGAGACTTCACCTTCAACCCAAGCTTGAAAGAAAATTAGCCACTCATAGTTGAACTAGGGGCAAAATGGGAATTTATTAAAATATGAAGAAAATACAAAATGGAGAGGGAATTACAGAAAATGAATCCCAAAAATGGATTCAGAGATATCAAATTAGGGGGGAGAGGCCCCCTTTTTATAGATACATGGAGTAAATCATGGCCATCGGATTAAAAACAGTTTGGACGCTCAGGATTGCGCCACGTCATCAGTCAACAGTCCACGGTTTGACCATGCGGATGAACAGTAACACGGTTTGACCCGACTTTGAACAGTAACGCGGTTTGACCCGGATGAACAGTAACGCGGTTTGGTTGAAAATAATCCTGTGTGATGCATGAACCGTACGCGAGATTTTTCGTCCACTGATATGCTGCCACGTCACCATCAACAGTACATAAGAATTTTAGTCCAACAGGATCGTGACACCTCATCAGTCAATGCCACATCATCGGTCAATGCCACGTCATCATCCGTCTATGTGAACAGTGTCGTGAACAGTAACGTATACAGTACCGTACACATGAATAGTGCCATTTTTCCTTTTATGCTCCTCCTAAGGTTTTTGACCGTCCTGAGTTCAAAAGTGATGTCCGTTTTGCCGTCTGATTTCTCCTTTATTGTGAAATGACTATAATGCCCCTAAAATACATAAAATACTTAATTAAAATAAAACACATGTAATTAAATCACAAGAAGGTTAAATACATAAAAGTAAGGGTTGTTAGTAAGACTTGAAATGTAAAATGACGGTTTTCTCCTTTATAAATATGCATTTTCTAACACTCAACATCTATAATGCAGTTCATTCGATTACTACAAGGATGAATTTGATCCAGAATATGAACCATAAAAAAAATGTCTATTAAACCAATCACAACTAGTTACAGTTCCTATTATCCAAAGGGAATCCTTCCAGTAGTGTCGACGAGGAACGCATTTTTGCTATGCTACTGATACTTGCTCTCTTATTCTTCATAAGCCCGGCTGAGGACGAGCTACGAGGCATAAAACACAAAAAAGAATATGCCGATTCGGGCTAGGAATACTTTTTTTTGTCAATAACTGCTCACATTCACCAAAATAAGGGGGCCACACTCCTAAATATGTGGTATGTTATAAATAATACATTACTCCCTCAAAGAAAGGTGGGTTCACTAAAATTGAATTCTAATATTTTATGATTTAACTCAAATTCACTAACATCGTAGTGAAATTACCGAGAACCCCCTCTTTCAGTTCTATTTCACTACTTTTTGTTTATTATTATGTGTGCATGTATACCTCCATCTATTACACTTGGTTCAACCCTAGGTGGGAAAAAATTAGGCGTCAATAGTAATTATTCTTATTGTATTAGGTTTGTTGGGATTCTTTCTTAAAGTCTTTTAATATGTGGGATTAAAAGCAGCGTTCAAGGATTGCCTGCATTATTATTAACTTGCTTAAGTCGGATTCCATTCCTTAGATCAAGCCATGAGCAAGCTTATAGCGTGCAACATTCCGGTGATTGAGATTTCAGGAACGAGACGCTTTGATTTTCGTTTAAAAATTATCACTTTCATAATTTCATAATTTATTTCCTTTACAGTCATACTTGCTCATTTTTTTTATTATATCAAATTATTTAAAAATTTCACATTCTTAATTAATAAAATTAAAAAGGATTTCAAAAATAATTTTTTATCGTACAATTCTAATAATTTATATTTAAACTTATTTATTGTATTATTATCAATCTTTTATTAAATATATGTATTGTACTAAGTATTTTAATTTTACGTTATTTGACATGTGATTTTTTTTACTTTTTTTATATACACTGACATTCATTTTACTTTTTTTATAAATTAGACCAAGTATTAAATAGTTTTGAGTCTGCCCCTGGTATAAGATTTTTTTTTAATTTTATTTTACGAGAGGAAGGTTTCGAATTTGACGTTTGGGTAATGTGACAATCATTATTGTCATGGGATCAAGATTATCTTCTGATATGATCTCTTCCTGAGCAAAAATACATGTAGGTAATTGGTAGTTAATAAATAAAGAAAATAAAGAAGTTAAATCATATCTATACACTATCACTTAAAGACACATGACATAAGATTTTTAAAAACTTATGAGAGCTCAGATCATGAGATGATTTTTATCTATTGTCATGATAGGACTAAGCATGGTTTGTGTGCATTATATGGATAATCCTTAATTCCTCATAATTATGACTATTAACACTGAAGGTGGGGCTATTTTGCACTATAAATTTATTTTGAATACTTTATTACTTTATATACTTTTATACTAGTTTTAAAAAAATAAGTTTCACTTAATACACTCTTTAGAATTCTATACAAATTTCTTACTTAAACTATTTAAATTAATTAACTTTAATCACTTAGGACACCAATAAAACTATTCAATAACCTAATTTTAATAGATTTAACCATACTTACAACAACATAATCAAGTCAAATTGTGAAAAAATTACCAACACAATTATAGTTATGAATTTTATTCGTTTATGTTCAATATTGAAATTTTGCACACCAAATAACTTACAATGAGAACAACGACGACGATGACAACATCAACATAATAATAATAATAATAATAATAATAATAATAATAATAATAATAATAATAATAATAATAATAATAATAATAATAACAATAATAATAATAATTGTATAAATACTATCAGAAAAAATAAAAATCAAAAGAAGAAGAAGAGAATTGTACTTATATTTATTTTCATTTATTTCAAAATTTTGAATGGATATTTATTTTATTTTTGAAAAACAAGAGTATTATTACGCATACTTTTTAGTCAAGTTTTTTTTAATATTGATTTCCTCATTGTTCATTTAGGTATTGATTAAGATATGAGAATTGTACATTCAATAATGCGTGTGTTATACCGATGTTGAAAATAATTATGTACTATTAAGTTATAATAAATTGTCCTTAATAATAATTCGGCTGATGAGTATTGTTATAATAATTTTTTTATTAAATAATAATATTTAAATTAATTTTTAGAATGTAAATAACCCTACTCTTAACACCAATTATAAAGATTGTCATTGGAATTATGAATAGCTTAATGTAAGCACAGCTACACAGTTAATGCTAAGCTTATTTATAGGTGAAAGGAACATGGAATTGCTGGAAATGCAAATCCTCTAGGGATGGCAAATAGTGGGCTTGGGCTGAGCTTTTTCAAGCCCAGGCCCAAGCCCAAGTTAGCGAGAGGGTCTGGGCTGAACATAAGCTTTATTTATTTTTAAAAAGTTTTAAATTATTATAAATTTGAAATAGATTAATGATCAATAAGTTATTATAATCATAGTTAAATTAAAGAAAATGAATATTTCAAAGTAAAATAATAAATAAAGCAAATAAAAGCTCATAACTTTAATTTTTTTTTATTCTGAATTTTTTAATTAATTCAAACGCTCTCTTAATTAATTAACACAAAAGAGAGAGTTTAATGTCATAATTTTAATTTTTTTGAATCATCATTGATTTATAAGTTAAGAATTTAAGTTTTATTTTTTATATTTAAATTATTTTTCAATTTTAATTATATTATTCTAATTTATTAAAAAAAATTTAAATAGTAGGTCTGGACCTGGCCCGAGCTTTTTTTCTTGGGCCCTTGTCGCTGAAGCCTGCAGACCTGAACGAGCATGGACTGTCCTGAGCTTTTTTGCCCACCCTAAAATCCTCAGCTTCAAATTGGAGACGTAACTATCCCCCAATAGTGGGCCCATACAAGACTTTGGACTTGGCAGATACCTAAATTTTATAACTTTTCTTTTGTATTTTATTATTATTTTTAAATAGTAATATGTTTCTACAATTAAAAATTTGCATATATTTTACAATCTAGAATATACAAAACTAAACTAAATTAAATCTATTAACTCCACTTATATTCTGGGATTTATCTGCTCCACCCCTACTAAATGAGAAGGAAAATAAAATTTCAATCATAAGTTAAAGACTCGAACTTGCACCAGCTTGGTTGCATTGGGGAGTGGCATCTCTTATGTAGTTTTATTACTTTAACAATCAATAGGGGTGTTTGTGGATCGGATTTTACAGATTGAATATCAATTCATATCCGATTTATGACTTTGTGAATTATAAACTTTTAATCTAATTTAATCCATGGATTGGTGAAATTCAATCCAAATCTAATCCATACATTTGTAGAGCGGATGCGGATTTAACCCAATCCATATCCAATCCACCATTTTGCGGATTGATTTGCAGGCTAAAACTCCACAAACTAACTAAATAAAAAAATTATATAAAAATAATTTTACTACCGATCAAATTCAAAATTAAATAAGATTTAAATAAATTAATTGTTTAAATAAATCTAGAAAATACATTCAAATTTTTAAAATATAACGCACTAAAAAGAAAAAAATTCATTTGTTTAGATCAGTGCATGAAAATTAACTGCGTAGGAAGCTATTTTATTTATTTATTTAATTTAATTTTATATTATTATCAAATAAGATATAATATGGTGTTAATATAACTATATTTTAACTTATTTGTTTATTAGCAAGTATAATACCATATTTACAAGTTTTATTTTTTTATTAAATAAATATTTTTTTTTTTTGCGGATTTTACCACCAACTGCGGATTTTTAAATTTTCATTCCAATCCAATCCACCAATCCACAGATTGGATTTTTATGGATCGAATTTCTACGGATCTGACGGATTGAACGGATCATATTAGATTCTGAATACTCCTAACAATTAAATCACAAAAAAAACCACTTAGAAATTTACAATAAAAATAGTATAAATTTCCTTGTTTCAAATGCTAAAATTCTCTCCTCTTAGACTTCTCGATCCTTAATATGTAATATAAGCAGAGGAATGGAGATGGGCCTGACAATGAGCTAGCCCGGGCATTGTGGGCTGGGTAATACTTGGCCCGAGTATGAAGCCGGGCTGGTTCTTAGGCATCACTTGATAAACTCGAAACCTGGATCAGAACCTGGATTTTATTAAAAAAATTAAAAAATATTTATTATTTTAAATATTTATATTTATTTGACTCATATATTACACATATCTAAATTTTTAAACACTTAAAGTTTATATTTTCATGGCAAATTTATTGAAATAAATTTTAGACTTATAAAATTACAAAAAAAAATATTAAAAAATAAAAAATCCGGGTACCCGGATTAAAATCCGGTCCGTGTATCTAAAAATTACATTTGGACTAGTTCCGGACATTGCGATACCCAGACCCGGACCCAAATTTTCCCAATCCTAAATTAGTGTCTAGTGAATAAAACTTGCTTGGCAAGACCACCTCATGTGGTGAGTGTCGAAAGGGGAATTAGTGCTAATGTCTTTCTTGACAATAAAGCATGTCGAAAATTCTTGAAATCCTACTGCAGTTAACATGGAAACTGCAGCAGTTGCTCTTCTATGTCACCAGCAAAACGTCCCCTTTATTGCGTTTCGTTCACTGTTTGAGTTAGGTTGTGGAGGCTCTGCTGCCGTGTTCAACCCCCAACCCCCCCCCCCCCCCCCCCCCCCCCTTTTTTTTTTGGGGGGGTTTTGAGTTGCTGCTATGCTTGGATTCTCACCTTATTCTCTTCGTCATCATTGTTCTGTGATCCAGCTTATTGCGAGCTGTGAGATATTATTTGTTTATGTGAGAGCATTTTAATTCCACCCAAGATTTTGCAATAAAAAATATCAAACAAATAATAAATAAAAAAATAGAGAATAAAATTAATCATATAACATAAGAATTTACTTGGAGAATTCCTTTATTGATAAAAAACCACAGCTACAAAAGATGACTAGAGAAAAATTCACAATGTAAAAAATTATTAAAACCACTTTAGTACTTTTCCTCACACTCAAAACTTTAATAACATTCAATCTCTCAATAGACTTTCAATTTTTCTTACATTGAAATTATCTACTCACACAGAATTGATTGTTGTGTTATCCTATATAAAGAAATAAATCCAACTTTCTTATTGATAATGATTATTTCTTGTAGGAGAAATACCTCTTTTCTTATACTAGTTGTGTTGCTCATTTAATAAGTTAAATCCTAAAGAAAAAATTATTTATTCTTTAAATAAAAATCCTCTTGAATAAGAAAATTATTAAAAAAAATCAAGAAAATACCCTATGACTTATAATTTACAAATCTTTATTAAGAAAAGAGACATGTTTGCTAACAGTTTATACAAATCCCTATTACGAACTTTTAGTCAATTAATGTATGATGTTGCTGGTAAGCTCAATAGTCTAACACTTGTGTTGTGATTGCGGCTTTCCATGTGAATATAATCAACATTACAAAGACTAGCAAAAGCAGAACTATTTATATCTCAAATGAGTCAGTTCGAACTAGTTAATTCACGCCAAGAATTGCATCTAGAATTGAGTTGAGCTTTTCATAATGAAATATGAGTGCATTTATATAAGTATATAGTTAAGATTTAATTACAATTTATTTTATTCCTGTTATAACAATAATATAAAAATCTCAATAAAAAAACTTTTGCTCAACACTAAAGTTAAAGCTTCAATCTTCAAATAAATTTGATGATAATCTTAATTATTGATGATTTTAATGAATTTGATTGAATGAATACGTGCAATAAAACAAATTGATCAACAATGTTGTGATTTTGAAACAGAACTTTTGTTATAGCTCTAAATCCAATCGACATTAGGTGAGCTTTTGTTATAATAAAAAATGAATTCAGACAAAAGAAGCAAGCAAGGAATTTTACGTTTTTGTTTAAATTTCTCAGGCATAACCAATTCAACTTAATTATTTAGCAGACCGAGTTAATTAATGCATAGTAGTCCATAGAGTATTCCACGTGTCACGACTTAAGGACGCACGTAAAGTCAATCCGGCCTGAGCGGCAACAGGCCCCATTCTTCTTGCTTATCTGGATTCACTTTGCAGTGAAAATTCAAAGCAGTATAATTACAGTTTTGCCCTCTTCATTTTCCGATTATTTTGTTAAAAATTAGAATGAAAAATAAAAAGATTTTTCAATGAAAGATCCCTTCATTTTAATAGATTATTTAATTTATATTAAAAATTATTGTTTAACTCTTTACATTTTTTAAATTAGAGTTTATGTGATCAGTTAAATAAAATTACTTAAAAATCAATTGACCAAACTACAAAGAGTTAAATAATAATATTAAAAGACAAGAGAATTAAACACTTGGATGCCATAATTTCGTGTTTTGAAGTTTGTAACGTTGGTAGGAACCCTAATTATTATTAGAAGAGGACTCTTAGACCTAACAACAAAAGCTGAAATGGTCAAATTAGTCATTTCACAAGCGCCGTCCCACAGTTTTCGCGCCAGCATAAAAAATAGGTGCAATAATATCTGTAAAATCACTCCCAAAACTCACCAATTCCACACTGCCTGCCCCATCACCGTAATCCTCCTAAAACTTTCACCACCACCATGGATGCCTTTGCCGCCGCCACCACCTCATCAGAAATCCTCCAGCACACCGCAACGTTTATCTCCAAAACCCTTGCCCAGCCCGAGCTCTGCCACAGACTTCTTTCCACTCTCCGCAGCAAAATCCCACCCTCAAACCAATCTAACATTATATTGGCAGCTGAAACTCTTGAAACCGCCATCAGCACCACCACCATCACCGCAAGCCCATCCATCCAATCCTCCGCTCTCCTCCTCGCCAAACGCCTCCTCCTCTCATCATCATCATCAAACCCCCCACAAAACCCCTTCTCCTCTTTCCTCGTATCCCTCATTCACCATCTTTGCAACCAACCCATCAACGCATCCCTCACTTTACTAAACCTATTCTCTCTAGAACCTTCCCTCGCTCGATCAGAGATTGCGCCGGTGCTTTTCGAGGAGTTGTTTCTTGTCCATCTTCTTCCTGTTCTTTACTGGCACAATGAACAACGATCAAGTATTTTATCATCTTCTTTGTCGTCCTTGCAGTCATCATATGATCATGATGATGATGAAAGCAATGATGAGAATTCGATGAGTGATGATGTTTCTGTGGTTGTTCCGTGCGCAAAGCTACTGTCAAAAATGAGTGGGAGTCAAGCTTCGGAGTTGAAAGAGTTGGAGAGAAATTATGAGGAGCTTCTTGACGAGAATTGTAGGGTTTTTGCTAGTTACTTTAAACAAGTCTTGGAAAATAGTGATGATAGCGGATTGATTATTGTTACTCCACCATCAGTAGTTTTAAGGAAGATTGAGAAAGTTGGCGGTGCTGATCAATTGCATCAGAAACAAGATGAAAATATCAAATCGGAGGAACTCCAATTGGAAAACGGACGGTATAATGTAATGCTTTAGTGTTTTTTTTTTAAACAAATTATTTAACCCTTTTTTCCTCCCATGATTTTCTTATTAAGATAAATTTGTAATTTCAATATCTAAATATTCATTTTTGGCATTAAATTTTAGTATTTTTCTATTGCGCATTCCTCAATTTTCACTAAAGTTAATTTGAACCTGTTAACTTTTTTTTCATATTAAAAATAATTAAATAATTATTTGAGTTGATGTGATTAATCCTTTTTTGGACTTTTTGACTAGTGGGTTCCTTAGAGCTCTTTGGCTTTTAGTTCCAACAAGTGTCGTATTCGTTAACGCCAGAAAATAAATTTGCACGAAAAATGCGATTGGATTCTCTCCTCCAACTTGCATGATTTTATAATGAATATATTATAAGCAATAGGCTAACGACACAAGAAGTCAATGAGGTCAAACTAAACGCCTGTATTTCACCTTGAACATAATTATTGTGTCAATTACATTCTTTGAATCATTCAAACTCCACGTGAAAATAATTGCTCCAAAAGTCTTCGTTCTTACTTGACAGAAACGTTTGACGTGGTGGTGTCTCTGAATTCAATGGTGCAGCCAATATGGTCTGAAAGAGAAAAGTCATCAGTTCAGTTCACGTTCAACGGTGGCAGCATCAAATCCAAGTCTCACTCTCATTCATTTTATCCACAAAGAGTGCCTCTAAATAGCAGCCACGCAGAGTCCCATAATACTGCTGCAGCTGCTGAGGAATTGAAAACATCGCCAGGTTTACATTTTGATTCTGAAATTGAGTCTTCATTGGACAAGCATTTGAATAATTCTTCTTATTCTTCTTCAGATTCTGACGCCGAAGCAACTGACGAGGTAATTAGTCGGTAGTAACAAGAAGAAAAAAATTATTTCATTTCTAGACTGATTTAACTATGCTGTAATCTTAATTTAAAATGATGTCTTTCTTGTCATGTAGCAAAAGAACATAAGAATGGCATCGTTGGAGCCTAGACAGAGACAAATTCGGAAACAAAAACAGCCCATTTTTGTAGAATCGAGTTGGTATATGTCATTGAGAACAACTCATCCTCATCTTTTATATTTGTGTATTTTTATGTTTCTGATATTTGGATTATTCTTTGTATTATTATTAGTTCTCCAGATCATCTAATAATGGCAGATGCTGATAACCCTCCTGGCATTGGAAAGCATACACCTCCTAAGGACTTTGTTTGTCCCATAACTACACACATCTTTGATGATCCTGTAACTCTAGAGACAGGGCAGACCTATGAGCGTAGAGCAATACAAGAATGGATTGAAAGGGGAAACTCAAGTTGCCCAATTACACGCCAGAAGCTGAGTAGTACTCAGCTACCAAAAACTAACTATGTACTTAAAAGGCTAATTGCAAGTTGGCAAGAACAGAACCCTGGAGGTTTAGACTTGTCTCACTCTGAGCCAATGTCGAAGTCAATTGTGCCTTCGAATTCTCCTAACAGTGTCATAAGCCAAGCCACGATTGATGGGACAATCACTGAGCTAAAGCATGCGATTACTAGTCTTTGTATGTCGGAGATTCTGAATGAGTCTGAAATGGCTGTGCTTCAAATTGAAAGGTGCTGGCTGGAAGCAAGTATGGAACTGGATATTCAAATTATGCTCTCCAAGCCCGCGGTTATCAATGGATTCGTGGAGATTCTTTTCAATTCTGTTGATCCTCGGGTACTGGAAGCGACAATATTTCTCTTATCTGAGCTGGGGTCGAGGGATAAATCTGTGATTCACACACTTACAAGAGTTGAATCCGATGTTGAGTGTATTGTGGCTCTTTTCAAGAAAGGTTTGCTTGAGGCAGTTGTGTTGATATATCTATTGAGACCATCCACTAGGACCTTAATAGAGATGGACATGATGGAATCCTTAATGACGGTTATTAAGAAGAAAGAAGAGGATTTTCTCAAGATGTGTTTGAAGCCCAAATCAATTTCAGTACTTTTGTTGGGGCAGATGATTGGGGACAGTGAAGAAAGCATCGTGTCTTCAATTGCTAATACAATTGTTTCATCAAAGGTGTTTGAAAGCGTTATTAGCAGCTTGGAAGCCGAATGGGCGGAGGAAAGGATTGCAGCAGTTGGAATCCTATTGAGATGCATGCAGGAGGATGGGAAGTGCAGAAACTCCATTGCTGATAAAGCTGAGTTGGCTCCTGTTATGGAAAGCTTCATGGCGGCAAGCGATGGAGAACGGTTTGAGATTGTTTGTTTTCTCTCTGAGTTAGTAAAATTAAACAGGTATTTATTTATCAGTATGTGAATGCCTTCATACCTCGTATATTTCCAATTTTATGGTTGATTAATGTGTTTCGTTTTCTCCAGGAGAACATTTAATGAGCAAATTCTCCACATTATTAAGGATGAAGGCACTTACAGTTCAATGCACACCCTCCTTGTTTATCTACAAACAGCTAACCATGACCAATGCCCTGTTGTCGCGGGTCTTCTGCTTCAGCTTGATTTGCTGGTTTGGATCTATCTTTGTCTTGATATCTGAATAGCGAGATATCAAATTTACTGAATGATGCTATTGCTTACTTCTCGACAATTGCTTGGATGGTTAAGTTCATCTGTGGTACTTATAGTTAATGACTGGTATCTTGGTTTGTAGGCTGAGCCCAGAAAGATGAGTATATACCGTGAAGAGGCAATAGATACTCTTATTTCTTGCCTCAGAAATTCTGACTACCCAGCTACCCAACTAGCAGCTGCAAAGACAATTGTGTCACTGCAAGGGAGATTCACTACCTCCGGGAAGTCCCTTACAAGGGCTATGCTTCTAAAACGTGCAGGGGTTGGTAAAAGTTACAAAAATCTAACTCGAACGGAGCAGATTGGCAATATTTGTGGAGAGGATGATGATACTTCTGTGAGTCGTTTGAAAAATTTTCGACATTGTCTCAAGATTAAAACTCATGCTTACTGTTTTATAGTTTCTGCATATTTTATGGACTAGCTGATACTAAGATATTTGTGCTATTTATCATTTGTCACAATTAATTTTTATTTCTCTTCTCCAGGAAGAAGAGAAAACAGCAGATGATTGGGAAAGAAAAATGGCGTTGGTTCTAGTAAGCCATGATTTTGGTCTGCTGTTTGAGGCTTTAGAAGAAGGCTTAAACAGTAGATTCGCAGAGTTGTATTCTGCATGCTTTGAGTCAGCAACATGGCTCATATACATGCTCAATTTTCTTCCAGACACTGGTATACTTGGAGCAGCAAGGGTCTCCTTACTTAAGCGCTTCATATCAGCATTCAAATCTGCAAACGACATTGATGACAGAGCCCTATCACTGCTCGCTCTCAACAGCTTCGCCCAAGACCCTCGTAAGTTGCAATTTTAATGATTATTTTTGTCTATTATTTCTGCTTAACCCAAAATCATGCCACTTTCTTGTCGGTTGCAGTAATAGAAACACAAGGTCAAACAGTGGGAAATATTGCAGAGTAAACAAAAACAGAAAAAGCGGCTATTATACAGATTATTCGTGAATCATGTAACCGATGCCACTTAATATTAAACTAACTAATTTTCAGATGTTATGAATTACAAAAGATTCTATTTGCAGTCCCTATGCTATTATTCACTGTAATATCTCCATACTGTAGAATCATTTTACCTATTGGCAAGGTTTTCTGTGAGGATATTAGTGGTCTATACACTACCGGCATTTCAACTCCTGTTCTTCTTTCAGAATTAGTTCTGAATGAGATGAATCTTGACATTGTTTATTTCAGAGGGGTTGCGTGATATAAATATCCATATGAAGGATATAATGAAAGGACTTAGAGAATTAAGGAAATACTCTCCCTTGGCATTTGAAATGGTGAAAGTTCTTTCCAATGGACACGACTCCAGCGCTGTAAGTCAGTGCACTTCTATATGTTATACTCCCCAAACAGAATAAAGTATTGTACTTATGCTTATTTGGTAGCAGGACTTCTGGAATCATAGAGAATTGGTTCATGTAGATTCCAGTGAAAATGGGAAAGTGCTTTCTATAGCCTGCTTCAGAGACAAGATATTTTCTGGCCATTCAGATGGAACTATAAAGGTGAGTCTCTTCATTCCTAAGCCAAAAGGAATCTTGAATAAAAAATTAACTAAAGTGAGCCATTTGTGACTTTAAGAAAAGAGTTTTAACTTTTCTGAAGCCGCAGGAGTGAAATTTATGAAATTTGAGTTTTTCTTTTGTTTCTCAAATTCTGAAGGTCTGGACTGGTAGAGGTAGCATTCTTCATCTCATCCAACAAATTCGAGAACATACGAAGGCAGTAACTGGCCTGGCCATTTTGCAGTCAGGGGAAATGCTATATAGTGGTTCGTTGGATAAAACTGCAAGGGTGCGCTCAAATGATTCATTTACTTATGCTATATTTATTCAAGTTGTAGACTAAAGTAGTTTTTACTCCTGATAATAGGTTTGGTCCATTGGCAATGAAGAGATACATTGCGTACAAGTCCATGATATAAAAGATCAAATTCAAAATCTAGCGGTTTCTAATAGCATTTTATGCTTCATTCCACAAGGAGCCGGTATCAAGGTATCTAATAAAATATTCCATCCTTTTTTCTGCCATCAACTAATGCTACCACCCATCAAACGCATCTCTGTCTGAATTTGAAAGTTTACAGAAGTTGGAATTTCTTCAGTTTTAATTATCATCATCTTATCTCCAGTTTTAGCTGTGTATCGTTTCTGTAAATTGAGCCAGTGTTTTAATTTGTTCATAGCTTGTCTTTCTAACCGTCATTAAGATTTATGGTTACTTGTGTGCGCTCTCATTATGTCCATATATGGACAAACGACTTGCATGAAGATGTATATGAATCTGACCTTCTCAATTTCCCATTAGGTTCACTTACGGAATGGAAAAACAAAATTGTTGAACTCCAGCAAGTATCCAAAGTGTTTGGCTCTTGTACAGGGAAAAGTGTACTGCGGCTGCCAGGATGGTGCTATTCAGGTATGAGATTTTCTTTGTATGCGATAAAAGCTCTTTGTCACAAACAATGTCCCCCTTAATATTTAAATTTTAATTAACATAAACTTTGGTGTTCAGGAAATTGATTTAGCAACAGGGACATTCGCTACCATTCAAACTGGTCATAGAAAATTACTAGGCAAGGCAAATCCTGTCCATGCACTGCAAGTTCACAATGGTCTCGTATATACAGCTAGCACTAGCTTAGATGGTGCAGCAGTGAAGGTATTTCTACGTGCAAAGCAATTATCTTTTGTTTTTCGAAACATTGAATCATCACAAAATGTAGCCAAACTAAAACAATTATAGCATAAGTAAATGAATCATTTACTTCAATTCGGATTTCTTCTGCTTGGAATTTTTTGAACCAACAATTTCTAATTCTGTTCTGCAAAGATGTGGAGCACTTCAAATTACAATATGGTTGGATCACTCCCAACGTTGTCAGAAGTTCGGGCCATGGTTGTAAGCTCAGAACTGGTTTACTTGGGGTGCAAGGGAGGAACCGTGGAAATATGGGATCAGAAAAGGCAAATTAGAATTGAAACACTCCAAACTGGTACAAGCGGCAAGGTGCAATGCATGGCTCTTGATGACAATGAAGAATTTTTGGTGATTGGAACTTCTGATGGCAGGATTCAGGTAATTATATTTTGTCTTCTTTTATGTTTATAATTCCAATGAGTTTAACGTTGGTTCTAGATATTAAAATGTACCAAATACTATCTTCTTATTCAGGCATGGGGACTGAGCTAAAAAGAGCATGATGCTTTTAAACTTGAGACAGCGAATTTAGCTGGAGGAACAACAGAAAGCAGAACAAATTTAACAGAAATTTTTTGCCTTGTTCAAATAACATTCTTTGTATTAATTCAGGAGCAGTATTGTAAAGTGTACATATATTGTAGCATTGTATAGGACCATTGTAATATCAGGCTATGTGAAAGCATTGTAATTCTTCCTGATGTGTAGCAATAAAATCAGAAGATACGGAATGAGCAATTTTCAACTTATGCTTTGGAAGGGCGCATGAATTTTTAATTTAGTTTATTTATTTATTTATTTTTAGTCGTGTGCTAATAAAAATGTGCATGAATTTATAAGGCAGATATATTCTGGAATATAAAATAGCTAATCATAGATATAAAGGTCTTAGTGCTAATAAACAAAGGCTGTCATTTGTTGACTCTATTATGAGGTATAATTTACACCACACACATTAAAGTGAAACATTTTCAAATATAATCAACACTTACATCAAATTGTATTCGCGGGTCATAAACTATATTAAAATAATTGCAGCACTAGTGCTATAAGATAGACAAGCGTATATATTCTTTAAATACCGTCATGCTCAAAGCTGCAGGTAGCTAAGTGTTAGTTTGTAGTAAGATAAGACAAGTGCATATAAAATGGAAGAAATGAAGCCGCAAAGAGATTCAGAGAAGAAAATGGAAGCTTCCCCACATCAACAGATAAAACAACCACCTTCAAAACCTGAAGGGGGTGGCCTCAGAACCATGCCCTTCATCATAGGTAAAAATATTACTATTAAAATATGATCTCTACATGCATGTACGCAAGTTTTATACAGGTTCATTTATATATAATTTGATAATAATTAATTTGTCCAATACAACAAACGTTTCAGTGAATGAATCATTTGAGAAGGTTGCGAGCTACGGGCTGTTGCCAAATATGATATTCTACTTGATGAATGGTTACCATGTTGAAGCTGCAAATGGAGCAAGCATGTTGTCCATTTGGTCTTCTATTTCCAATTTTTTGGCTATTGTGGGTGCTTTTCTTGCTGACTCTTATATGGGTCGCTTTTGGGTCATTCTTCTTGGTTCCTTCTCTAGTCTTCTTGTAAGTGTATTATTATTATTTACTTTCTTAATTTTTATGATCAGTTATTATTATTGTTCATCTAAATTTGGCGTCACACACAGGGCACGACTACTCTATGGTCGACAGCCATGATCCCGCAGCTAAAGCCTGCTCCATGCAACCAGCTTGTTAGCAGCAATTGCAGCTCCGCAACACCAGCTCAATTCGCAATCTTGCTTTCCTCTTTTGCTCTCATATCAATTGGTGCTGGCTGCGTGAGACCTTGTTCCATTGCCTTTGGTGCTGACCAATTAGACAACAAAGACAATCCCAAAAATAAAAGAGTACTGGAGACTTTCTTCAACTGGTACTATGCCTCAACAAGTGTATCCGGGATGCTCGCATTTACAATTATTGTCTACATTCAAGACCATTTAGGATGGAAAATCGGATTCGGTGTCCCTGCAATTCTAATGGTGCTTTCAACTCTAATGTTCTTGTTTGGTTCTCATCTTTACATTAAAGTGCAGCCTGACAAGAGCTTGTTCACCAGTTTCATTCAAGTCATTGTTGCTTCCCTTAGAAAAATAAGCCTTTATCCCTCGTCAAATACTGTGAATTACTATCATGCCAAAGATTCAAACTATGTCACTCCAACTGACAACCTAAGGTGTGATTAATTTTTAGTTAATTCATTATTACAGAATGAAGTTAATGTTCTGCTACGTATGCAGGTTTCTTAACAAAGCATGCATGATCGAAAATCCTGAAGAAGACTTAAACCCTGATGGGACAGCATCAAATCCGTGGAAACTCTGCAGCATAGGCCAAGTAGAATCACTGAAAGCACTGCTAAGGATCACCCCAATGTGCTCTACTGGGATCATAATTCTACTTAGCTTAAACCAACAGACATTTGCTACACTCCAAGCTAAAACTATGGACAGACACATCTCTCCAAGCTTCCAAATCCCAGCAGGATCATTCACAGTATTCACTATTATTACAGTAACACTTTGGATTGCCATATATGACCGAGCAGTCGTTCCAATTCTAGTTAAATTTACTGGACATCCCCGGGGACTTAGTCCAAAAATGCGCATGGGAATTGGTTTGCTGCTATCCGCAGTGTCAATGGCTTCGGCTGCAGTTGTGGAGAACAAGAGGAGGAAATTTGCAATTGATCAAGGGTTGGTTGATGAGCCTCAGAAAGTGATGGATATGTCAGCTATGTGGCTAATACCGCAATTTAGCTTGATTGGTTTGGCCGAGGCTTTTAATGCAATTGGACAGATTGAATTTTACTACTCTCAGCTTCCCAAGAGCATGTCTAGCATGGCTATGGCTATTTTTACTCTTGGAATGGCTGTTGCAAACTTACTAGGAGGCCTTTTGGTGAAGATTGTTGATAGGATTACAAGGAAACATGGCAAGGAGAGTTGGCTACCAAGCAATTTGAACAAGGGTCATCTTGATTATTTCTACTGGCTTCTAATGGCCATGTGTTTGGTTAATTTCGGATATTTTCTTGTTTGTTGTTGGGCTTATGGACCTTCTGTGGATGTGGCAGAAATGCCGACGGATAAAATGCCAGAAAGAAATGAAGATACATCTGGAATTAGAGAGCCACCAACGGTTTGAATTGCCTTGTTTTTGTTGAGAATTTGTAGTTTTGTAATTGGATCGAGAGAATTTGTAACAGAATATCCATTCGCATCCAAGTGATACCATGCTCGATTAGATTGGACTAAATTGAACTAATACTTAATATCATTAATCGTTTAGCATAACATTCATTGTAACAATATTTTAACTATTAAAATCATTTAAAAATATTAGTTAATTAGATATTCATTTAATTAATTAATATTTTAAATAATTTACTCAGTATCATATGTGGTATCATTTGCAATCTCAACTTTATAAGAGTGAAATTATTCTATAAATTTTTTTTTCAAAAATTTATATAGTATTTTAATGGGTCAATATAACCCCATCCTTTTGTCAATGTTCATTATATTATTATTATTTTTATTAAAGACATTTATGTTTCTAGTTTATTCATCGTGGTATGTGAAAGTTGATTTTTTTTTTTAATATTTTACATATTTCAGTTTGTTTTAAGTCCAAATATCCCGACCATGCATGTCATAAGTGATAGCTATAATATCAAGGAAGTATATTAAAAAATTGTATTGTGAAAAAATAAAAAATAAAAAATTGGTCAAGTGAAGCTATGTTTTACTCCCATGCCATTTAAGATTTCATTCTTTCACTTTACTACAATAATACGAAGACCTAATGAACACATAAAACATTATTTATTTATTTATTTATTTCACCTCTAATAATATCTAAATCATTCATTTTTTTTCCTCCTTTTGGTTGCATCTCGGACTTGTTACGTCAACTACAATTTCACAACCAAGTTGGAATTTAAAATAATTTATACATTCCAAATGTACTAATGAGGAATTAAGGTTGCCATAAAAGCAAGTGAGTTTTGATTTCGTTAATTAATGTGTGGCTAGAAATGGCATGAGGAATTTTTTGTCTAGAAATGGCATGAGGAATTTTTTGGCCTTTCATCTCAGCACACTTGATTACTTGTTCCATTTGTAGGCCAAAGAGTTTAAAACCACCAACTCACCTGTCACCACCTCTATGTACTCATCAAAACCACAGTCGCTGAGAGCGGCCAGCCCAATAACTTGAAAACAAAGGAAAAATTTTGAGCTTTGAACAGCAACCCACCATCGCCGAGTCCGACCATTTTTCCAGCCGGCTAGTTCAAAAACGGTACGCATAATTAATAATTTATATTATCAATTTTGTGGGGCTGAAACTTTATTATGTATAAGAGCTTAATTAATTAGATTAAGTTATTTATCAAATACATGACTCATCGTGTCTATGAACTGTGCCTGAACTTTTATCAAGTGGCTGGCCCTCTTATCTTCTAATTCTATGCCGGGCAGTTTGGTAATGCAATACTTTGTAAAATAATTGTTATTAGTTGTATAACAGAAATAATCAGCTGTTAAAAGAATCGGTTAAATACTTATTAAATTTATTTTTAAAAGTATTATTTATTTAAAAAATAATTGAATGTACTTAATAATTTCTCATTGTTAAAATATTATAAGAATATAAATGACTAAAATAGACAAAATATTCAATAAAATTTATTTACACATGCAAATATGTATATAATTTTTGTGTGTGTGTATATAACAATTGATAACTAAAATAAATAATTTTTATTAATTATATATTTTTATTTTGTTATCTCAATATAATTAGTAATAACAATAATAAATTTAATGATTTTATTTCTTAATTGAATAAAAATAATTTGAGATATATATATATATATATATATATATATATATAATTGTAAATTATAAGAATAATTCTTAAAATTAGATTTTAAAAAGCAACTCCTTCTTGCTTTTTAAAATCCATGATATTTCTCAAAATCTGTGGTAAGACGAAATAACTTTATCAAAAATAATTTTTTTAAAAAAATTCTTAAATACTAAAATTAATTTTAAAAGTTTTAAAATTATTTTTTTATTTGTTTAAACTTTAAAGTAATCCCAAACGGTCATAATCACTATGTAACCTAATTTTTGGGTCTGTTCTGAATATGCATACTGTGCCAACAAAACTCTTGGTATGTACATCGTTTTAATTTTATATTTCATTCATCGGAGAAGATTCTTTAATTTATTTACTGTTTGAATAACTTCAAAGATTTTTTTCCCCTTATAGATAAAATTTGATTTTACATCTAAACAAATTAATTATTACTAATCCACCATTATAATTAAGAAAATAAAAAGCATAGATAATTCTTATGTGGTTTAAAATGCCTTGTTGCATCTCCAGAACCACATCCAACAATTAATCTTAAATAAATTAAGACTCTATTAAAAGCATAGCATAACGATTTGCGCCCACAAGAGATTGTGTGCATCTATAATATTTGAAAAGACATCTCCATTTATAGTCTATAAATTATGATTGGGGGATTTTTTAGGGTCTCATGTGAGTGAACTTGAACTCATCCCCTCAATTGTTGAGGCCACCAATTGATCTACCAATAAGCGGCAGTCTAAATGGAGGCAATGTAGATGGAAATGTAGATATATGAGAGAGTTTTAACGGTTATAAATTAAAAGATGTGAAAAAATGAACTTTTATTTGACAATGCATTTAGCATGTTTTTTGAGCGGAGGGGCAATTTAGCATGTTTTAGTCATAGGTGAACGGCACAAAACATGTTGTCGAATCAATTCACATAGGACAGATTGAAACTTTTATAATTGATTTAAGAAGAACGCACATCGACCATTTAACTGTTAATTTTACACTCAGAGGTATCTTAGAGATTGTAGGTATGAACAATCACTAAATAATAGAGCTTTAGTTACTTTCCAATTCAGTGTATTTTTATCGTCTGATCTTATCATGATTTGTTAATTTTTTTTAAGTTATTTTTTTTCACGATCTAGATTGTGATACAAAATAATGGCTCTATTTTTTTTTAAATTGATAAGATCTTATCAAGTCAATCATATTAGTCAATTAATATAAATTTATTGTGTTTGGGTTTCAATTTCTGGACCCCCAGCAACTGTTTATGATATGATTTTCTTATTCACATGTTCATGTTGTGTTGTCAAGATAATTCATTTAGGACATGTACCTCCGATAAAAAAAAAGGGGGGGGGGTGAGATTTTGGTATATTTAAATATTTAAGGATAGTTTTGTAGTTTAAATAAAATATAATAAGAAGCCAAGAGTTAAAAGTCAAAAGCTAAGATATTTTTATTATAACTTAAACTTTGATGACATAAAATGTATGGTACGTTGATGTTTCTTCATATATATTGATGTGACTAGTTACTTAAATAAGTCCATTTTAATCATTTTAGAACCTTTATATATTGTTCAATAATGTTTTCGAATATATATTATTAAATTAGTCGAACTTCCAACAAGATTATTAATCGAATCATGTCGGTATCAAGCTAAAATTTGTCATAATCATGCGACACTTACAAGAAATGCAGCCGCCCTGTCAGACCCGTTTTGCCACCTTACCCACAACTTTCCTACTTTAATTACTTTTGATTCCAAGATTTGTAAAATTGAAGTGATGTTACCTAGAATTCTCATTTCGCTATATAACGCCAAATAGCCGTCCTAAGGCTGAGGAAAAGAGAGACCGCGAAACTTTACAATTCCTAAACTATTTCTGAACTTGCCCATATTTTGGCTATCTTAGCTATTGTAACTCTCAGTGCTGATCCCGTGCTCATTGCAGCTGAAGATGGAGACGAATACCAATCAAGAGATGACCAAAAGCAAAAAGGGTGGCCTTAGGACCATGCCTTTTATAATAGGTAAGTTCTAATTATTATTCTGAAGTCAGTGTATAGGGTTCTGCCAACAGAGGAGTGCTAACAGTAAATTTTTTTATGGTATTCGTGATGCTAAATTCTGTAAATTTGAGCTTAAATTGCAGCAAATGAGGCGTTTGAGAAGGTTGCAGGCGTCGGGCTTCATGCTAATATGATATTCTACTTGATACTAGAGTATCATATGAGTGGTCCTGAAGGAGCTAACGTTCTATTCTTGTGGGGCGCCATATCAAATTTCCTGCCCATTATTGGAGCTTCTATTTCTGATTCTTTCTTGGGTCGCTTCCGTGTCATTGCACTCGGAACATTCACCGCCCTTCTTGTAAGCCATTTTATTTTGTTCAACAGCTTTCTCCATTTTAATGTGATTAGTGATGCATATAATTAACCAATCGTACTTTCCTTCCCACAGGGCATGATTCTGCTATGGTTAACAGCCATTATTCCAGCGGCCAGACCGCCGAAATGCAACCCGTTTATAGAAATTTGTCCGGCTGCAAAGCCACGGCAACTGGGGTTTCTCTTTTCTTCATTTGTGCTTATGTCAATTGGAGCTGGTGGCATTAGGCCCTGCTCATTAGCCTTTGGTGCGGACCAATTTCACAATCCTGATAATCCCAATAATGAGAGGATATTGCAGACCTTCTTCAATTGGTATTATGCTTCGGTTGGACTCTCCTATATGGCTTCGATCACACTCATAGTTTACATTCAGGACAAAGCTGGTTGGGTTGTAGGTTTTGGAGTTCCTGTAGGCCTCATGTTATTTTCTACACTAATGTTCCTTCTGGGTTCTTCACTATATATTAAACCAAAAGCAAACAAGGTCTTATTCACTGGATTTGGCCAAGTTATATCCGCAGCCTGGAAGAACAGACACCTGCCTCTCCCACCTACGGATGCTGATAGATGGTACTATTACAAAGGTTCAAAGCTTACTGCACCAACAGAGAAACTGAGGTATATAATTCAGTAATTTCATATCAACATTGTGCAGCATGTAATCCACTTATCTTATTGTTAACAGATGATGTTAGTGTCTGGGCCTAGGATGTTTTGGTACCAAACTTAAAAGACTAAAGTAACCCTGATCCCTTTTTATTAATCGATTTAGGGGATGACTCGATATTTTCTCCTCATATGAAGCCACTATCCGGCTTTGGTTCTTTCGTTCAACACACCTAATTGTTCCACCATATTATGACTATTAGAGTTTGACTCTAATACCACTTGTCACAAGACTTGACCTAGAATATTTTGTTATTCAATCCATAAATATAATCTTATTAAATGAAGGGACCTATATTCTATTTAAAAGCTCAAATGATTCCCTTACCAGGCAATTTTGGACATATACAACTTGACATATAATATTTTTTTCTTAATTCTTTGTACAACGTGGTGAAGATTTGCATTTTTAAAAAATGCTAATTTCCGCACAAAATAAAAGTTTTGTGTAGCATATAACTTATAATTGGTGAGCTGACTATATTATAATTCGGTAGTGTTTATCTATGGGTATCATTTTGTAGACAACTCTATGATGGAATTTTTATATCATATGCATAGTAATAAACGACCCTAGATCATATCGTTAAGTGTGTGTTTGGTCCATCAGGTTCCTGAACAGAGCTTGCGTAGTCCAAAATCGAGAGAAAGAGTTGGACTTAGATGGAAAGGCTATAGAGCCATGGAAACTTTGCACAGTTAAACAAGTTGAAGAGCTAAAAGCAATAATTAAAGTTCTACCCATTTGGTCTAGTGGCATCATGATTGCAGTAACCATAAGCCAATATACATTCCCTCAGCTACAAGCTAAAAGCATGGACAGGCACATCTTCAGTGAGAAGCTGAAAATCCCACCAGGCTCTTTCGGTGTGTTTGCAATACTCACTTTGACCATATGGGTAGCAATCTACGATCGAGTTGTAGTTCCCCTGCTTTCAAAGTTTACCAACAGACCAAGAGGACTCAGCTACAGGCAACGTATCGGAATTGGCCTAGCAATTTCATGTGTGGCCATGGCAGTTGCAGCTTTGGTTGAGAGGAAGCGACGAAGCGCAGCAATCAGAGAAGGATTAGCTGATAATCCTGAGGGGGTTGTGGCATTGACAGCAATGTGGCTAGTGCCACAGAATTGCCTCATTGGTTTAGCCGAGGCTTTTAACGCAATTGGGCAAATTGAATTTTATTATTCTCAATTTCCTAAGACTATGTCCAGCATTGGTGTAGCTCTGTTGTCGCTTGGGATGGCCGTTGGGAACTTAGTTGGGAGTTTAATTGTGACAATTCTTAATCGTGTGACTGGAAGTGGAGGAAAAGTGAGTTGGGTTTCGACTAATGTTAACAGGGCTCACTATGATTATTATTATTGGATTCTCTGCATTTTGAGTGTCGTCAATTTCTTCTACTTTATAGCTTGTAGTTGGGCTTATGGGAGTTGTGAAGATATCAAGGTTTGGGATGAAGGAGAAGCCAAGAAAGAGCATGAAATGCCTCCGACGAAAGAATCTCCAATAGTACATCCTCGTACTTGATGTGTGATTTCAAACTCGTTCTGGGCTATGTAAAACTTAAACTCAACATAATCTTTTTTGTTTTTTCGTTCCTTAAGGAAAATGACATTTTCCTAATTTCATCTTAAGATTTAGACAAGAAATCCAGCTTGAAAGCGGGGTATCATATGTGATACGTAAGGTAGTGTTGCAAATAATTTTGTAAATTTTCTTATAATCGAGGCAGCTTCCTTCCTGGATGTTGGGAAATTGTTGAGCACAAGATTTCCTTATAACCATATTTGCATGAAAGCAAAATAAAAGTGTAATAATAACACACATAAATTGATAATAGAGTTCAGCCAATTATTATTATTATTATTTTGTCTTAACCACGAGATATCCTGGGAAGGGCCCCAACTGTGGGAGGCACCTTTAAGTCCGTACCACAACCCATATTAGAAGTCCCCGCTCGAACTGGGAGACACAGATTGTTCCAACAAAGGCGACTTCCCTGCGACTCGAACTGGGGAGTAAACCCAATCAAGCCGCTTAAGGGGACTCTATTGCCAGTGGAGCCAACACTTTGTTGGTTGAGTTAAGCTAATTATGCCTACATCTCTAAAGTTGTTACAAATATTTTATTAAGGAGGAATAGTTTACAATGTTTACAAAAAAACATTCACACCTCACAAGAATTTCACTCAAAAGTTTTCATATAAAAAAAAAATCTCAAAATCCTTTTCTTTATTCACTCTCTCGGATTGCTGAGGTTTGGGGATGATTTCCATTGCTATGAACAAGTCTATTTATAGGCTAAGAAAACAATTTATAGCTACAAAATTTCCTTCATCTGCTGAGCGCCATACCCAAGACAATGGCTAATTTCTCCACCCGAAAAAATAATATTAAATTCTTTGTTGTGGATTCCTCATCATTGCCTAAAGAAGATTGTTATGTTACATAATCATATAACATACATGATTATGCAACAGCCGTTGGATGAAAATCCAACGGTTGTGAAAATAACATGATTTTTTATCTTAAATTTTCACAATCTTTAGATGTTCATCCAACAGCTGTTACATAATCATGTATGTTACATGATTATGTAATATAACAAAAACCTTGCCCAAAACAATGACCTAACTTCTGGCCTAATTTTTTCGCCCAAAATCAATATTAAATTCTTTGTGTTGATGCCAAGTCATTTCCCACAATAAAGAATGAATTGTTTAATCAACAGTCACTGTTGTGAAAATTTTTAATATACTCACAAGCCACGAATTTAGAAATAGAATAGTGGTAACGAGGTCGATCCCACAAGGATTGTTATAAATTGAAAAGTCTAATTTAAATCTAAAATTAATATTAATTCTAACCTAGTTGACCAAATTGAGTTTCTAAGAAAACTAAACCAATTAAACTAAGGAAGCAATTAAAATAAATGAGAATTCAATAAGATAAGAATTACCAAGGTTTCAGAATCCACCACTATTCAACTAGTAATTATCTAAATATTCATTAACCCCCAATTTTAGAGTGACAACTCGAAATCAATCTATGTTATCTCATGGATATAACAATTAAGCCCAAATAAAATTAATCTTGTGCAGGTTCTTTTTTCTAATTAATAATATGATATCTAAGTGTCCTATGTAAATATATTGAATAACAAAGAGTCAAAGTTTTCCTAAGTACTCTGTGTAAACAATTTAATGAAAGACATAGAATCAAAGATAATCATGTATAAACTTTATAGATTCAAGCATAGATTTAATCGAATATTAATCCTAACAATCAATAATGCATGACAGAATTGATGAAAATATTTTAATAACATCCAATTAATCATGTGAAATAAAAATCATAATCATTGAAGAACATATATAGGGAATTAAATAAATAAAAAGATAATTATTTTATTGAACAGGGTATCATCTTTAACCTCAGTATAAGAAAATTAGCTAGACATACTTAAATTGGGAGAAACAAAACAAATAAAAACAGCCATGGAGAAGCTGAATTGTTGCTGCTCTCGCTATTCTTCTTCTCTGCCCAGCCTTGTGTCTGCCCTTTTTCCTTTTTTGTCCTCTGGCGGCCCTCTTTTTATAATGCTAGTTGACCGAATTCTTCTCCAAAAATTCTAAAGAAATCCTTTTTCAATTCTAATTGAAATCCTTTTCCAATTTAACGCCACCATAAGCCATTAATTCCAACTTTTGAAAATTAATTGCGGGCCCATTTAAATTGCTTTCCACATATTGCAATGCCATGCACATGCACTCCAATTGCCAATTGGAAAAATTAAATCTTTTAATTATTCAACATTTCTCAATTGGATTAATTGCTTTGATTTTTTCCACTCGGTTCTATCAATTCTTGACTGTATTTTTGTCTTCCAATTTAATCTTTATTCCTTCTCAATTTGAACTTCTTCATGCCCTTTTTATCCACAATCTCCAATTAATTCCCTATTCAATAAAATAATACAATTAATTAAAAATAAGAAATGAAAATAACTAGCAAATATATAATAAAGGGTAAAATATGTATATAAATTATGCTCATCAAATACCCCCAAACTTAGATTTTGCTAGTCCTCGAGCAAAACTAAAACTTAAAAAAAAACAAAAAAAAAAAACAAAAAGTAAATCCTAACTAAACCACTATCGCAGATAATCGCGATTGCATTTAGCGTATGCAATAAGCCTTTAAACCCATAGGCGGCCCTAGTGGACGAGTTGTTGTCTCGTGAGGGCTTCAGTGATGATACCCACAAACATCATTTTTAAAAAAAATTAAATTAAATTAAAAGAACAAAAAACTTTAAATAAAACATGAAAAATAGTCTCAAAGATTGCAAAAATTATATAGCTCAAAGAAAATTTCAAATATTGGCAAAGTTCTAACTTTAATTTAATAGTCAATCCCATCTCTCTTTTAGTTCTTGTAGTGTGTGTGTGAAATCAATTCAATCAAATTCATTCCCAAAATCCTCAATATCAACAGCCTTCGCCTCAAACAAAGAAAATAGCAGGTCAAACTAATCTTATCGTCTTGATCTCCAATTTTATTTTTTTTTTCACAGGCTTTTATGTGCATTTTCTTTTGATTTTTTTTAGCACATGCACTTGATTTTTTTCATTTTTTTCTCTCTTTTTTTTTAATCATAGTCAGGAGCTTTCACTCTACCCCTTAAGGTAGTCTTCTTCTCATGGTAGATTATCCTCTACATACTTGTGGTACATAAGCCCAAATTACTCAAGGATAGCTTCACTCTTAAGGGTTATAGGTATTTATTTCTTGTGGAGATAAGAATCAAGACAAACAGTCATTTACTCTATCTAAAATTCTCAACTCAGGTTGCGTCAATCTCAAATTTCAAGTCAAAATTATGAAAGAATTGATATTAGTGCTCATATTTTAAAGAATCTCAATCAAGAGGAACTAACACAAGAATCAAGTATAAACTAAGACAATATTCAACCCTTTCTAAGATCTATATTCATTGTCAATCAAGTTCTTATTATTGGCTTTTCACATAAAAACAAAAAACAACAATTTTTTTTTGAATTTTTGAATTTTTTTTGTTTTTTTTAACAAAGCAACACTATTCCCACCCCCAAACTTATTCGGAACATTTTCCTTAATGTTTCAAAAATAAAATATATGCATGCAAACAACTGAAAGAAGAAAAAAAAACATAAATAATAAAAAAGAAAGTTGGAGATAACACACCTGGATGGGCTGAAAAAGCTTAAAAGAAAATGTCAAATGAAAAGAAAACATTAGAAAAGAAAAATACTAGAAAAGCAAAACAAACAATGAAAAGAAAAACCTATTATTAACATAAAACAAGAATGCAAAGATGGACTTAATTAATCCTGATAAACAGGATCATCTAAAAGCATCTCCTCAACTTCTGGTGTTCGTAACTCTAAAAATGGTTTTAATCTTTGACCATTGACCTTAAATGAATCACCATTTTCAGGATTTTCAATCTCAATTGATCCAAAAGGGAAGACAGTATGAACTATAAAAGGATCAGACCATCGAGAACGTAACTTACCTGGAAAGAGATGCAATCGAGAATTATACAAAAGTACTTTCTGACCTGGTGTAAAGGATTTTCTCAAAATGTGCTTGTCATGACAGACTTTCATACGATGCTTGTAAATCTTGGCATTATCATATACATCATTCCTGATCTCTTCAAGTTTTGTTAGTTGTAATCTTCTCTTGGAACCAGCCTGCTGCATGTCAAAATTGAATTTCTTGATAGCCCAATATGCACGATGCTCCAACTCTACTGGCAGATGACATGCTTTTCCATACACAAGTTTATAAGGTGACATCCCAATTAGTGTTTTAAAAGCAGCCATATATGCCCACAATGCATCATCAAGTCTCAAAGACCGATCCTTTCTATCTAGCCTAACTGTTTTCTCTAGAATCTGCTTGATCTCTTTATTAGAAATCTCTACTTGGCCACTGGTTTGAGGATGGTATGTGTTGTGCAAATTTTAATGTACTCGCAAGCGCACAAATCTATTGTAGTATAGACTAATGGTGACGAGTGTCGATCCCACGAGGAGGTGGATTTTAATTATGTGTATAGAATTAATTTTGTAAATGGGCTGTTGGATTTATGGTGGAAATGATTTGGAATATGTTAAGACTTAAATTAAAATGGCGAGAATAAATTCTAAAATTGGAATTGCAATGGAGAGAATAAATTGAAGAGAAAATCTATTAAATTGACGTACTTGGGTATCTGGATCCGTATCAACATGCATGATGGGCTAAATAATCCGTATTAATGCCAATTAAATCATGAGGGGGGAATCCCACACCTCATGAACCACGCTCTAATTAATATGGTGCTAAGGGTTTATCGTGCCAAATAATAATAACCTTATACTAGAGAGTCGGTGAAACCAAGGCGGTATCTAGACAAGATTATTATTATTTGTCGATGAGAAGTCAAAACATCCACAAAAACTAAAGGGGAAGAGAAAATAAATTTACCAAATTAAGCCCATGACACATGTTGAGACTTCACCTTCAACCCAAGCTTGAAAGAAAATTAGTCACTCATAGTTGAACTAGGGGTAAAATGGGAATTTATTAAAATACGAAGAAAATACAAGATGGAGAAGGAATTACAGAAAATGGATCCCAAAAATGGATTCAGAGATATCAAATTAGGGGGGGAGGCCCCCTTTTTATAGATACATGGAGTAAATCATGGCCATCAGATTAAAAACAGTTTGGACGCTCAGGATTGCGCCATGTCATCAGTCAACAGTCCACGGTTTGACTCGGATGAACAGTAACACGGTTTGACTCGGATGAACAGTAACGCGGTTTGACTCGGATGAACAGTAACGCGGTTTGATTCGGATGAACAGTAATGCGGTTTGGTTGAAAATAATCCTGTGTGATGCATGTACCGTACGCGAGATTTTTCATCCACTGATATGCTGCCACGTCACCATCAATAGTACATAAGAATTTTAGCCCAACAGGATCGTGACACCTCATCAGTCAATGCCACATCATCGATCCGTCTATGTGAACAGTGTTGTGAACAGTAACGTAGTTAGTACCGTACACGTGAATAGTACCGTACATATGAATACTGCCATTTTTCCTTTTATGCTCCTCCTAAGGTTTTCGACCGTCCTGAGTTCAAAAACGATGTCCGTTTTGCCGTCTGATCTCTCCTTTATTATGAAATGACTATAATGCCCAAAATACATAAAATACTTAATTAAAATAAAACACATGTAATTAAATCACAAGAAGGTTAAATACATAAAAGTAAAGGTTGTTAGTAAGACTTGAAATGTAAAATGATGGTTTTCTCCTTTATAAATATGCATTTTCTAACACTCAACACACCCCCCAACCAGCTTATTGCTAGTCCCTAGCAAATAAAGCGAAAACAAAATTCAAATTCAAAATATTTTTTTTAATAGAAACACTCGTATTTATTCCGTCAGATTAATTATAGCAATCAAATAAAAGTATAAGCATTATCTCCAGTCTAAAGCAACATCACACCCACATCAACCATCCACATGAATCAGCCCAGTAGACTTTGTCATAGCTACTTTTAAGAATGACATGTCAAACCCCAAAATCTCACTGGAAGTAGTGACACTCTCACAAAGAAATTAAAACCAATAAAAATAGTCACTCCAATGAATGGTAATTGAGAGAGAAAATAATAAAGAAATGATATCACATGCTCTCACCAAGATGAAATAAATATGCCCTCAGCTTATAAATAATACGAACTCAAATCAAACAAAAATGCTAGTCAACCCACTTTATTTATCTTCTTTTTTTTTATTATGCATCACTACATCTTTTTAGCCCATATAACTAGCTTCTACTTCAAACTATAGTTCCCTAAAATCAAGAAGGACTTTTATTAGGACGTAACGTAGGCTAGGGACATGGCTAACAAAGAAGGAAAATAAAGAAAACAAAGTGTATGTTTGAGAAAAATGCAAAGATTTTTTTTTTTTGGAAGTTGCAAGGTGGATTTCACTATTATTTTTATTTTTTATTTTTTGAAACAACAACTTTTTTTTTTTTGGCATAACTTTACTGAACAACATAATTATTTACATTTTCTCAAACATAAATAGGTGATGGAACTTATAAGACATTGGGTAATACTCCAAATCGGAGTGGGTTAAGATGATAAGTTGACAAAGAAAAAGATTTTTTTTTTAAAAGGCTCAAAAGGGTTAACTATGGATATTTGATAAAAGGGATGGCTAGAAAGGCTCAAACGGATCAAAGATGGCCTTTCCATCGTCTTTTAGGGCTCTAAATAATCTTCCATATCTACTAGTCAGATGGGCCTCCAAATGTAGCAACACACTCTTTTTTCTTTTTCTTTTTTTTTCTTTTTTTTTATTTTACAATTTTTTTTAAGGGTTAACTCAAAAGCAATTTAGAGATCGTGTGTAAAATAATAAACTACTAAGCTGTATAAAGAGTGGGCAAAATGGTTATTCTCCAAGAAAAATAATAGGCTCAAAAACTCACTTGGTACTTATTATGACATGTTCATTCCTTCAAACAAATCACATTTGTCTCCGACATCAACATGTAGAGTAGCAAACATAATGTAACATCACTTAAGACTAAAGATAATACAAATACTAAAATTTGAAATTAATCATGTCATCCAATGTTAAAACAAATCACACAATTTTTTTTTTAAACAACATTCTACCCCCCAACCTATTCTAAACATGAAAGGAAAATATGCATGCAAAAATGTGAAAATGATGCATAAAAACTAATTAGAAAAGTTACACGTAAAATGATAGAAAACGAAAATATTTTTTTTTTTAAAGAAGATGCGTTTCTAGAGGAACTACACTCCATATTCAGTCATCTTCGACTCACAAGTTGGAAAATGTATATTTATAGAGGAGAAATTAAAAAGAAGAAAAATAAACATAAAAACATAATAAAGAAAAAGAAAATGTCTGAAATTTTTTTTTTAGTTTTTTAATTTTTTTTTTACGATGAAGATGCGTTTCTAGAGTCACTACACTCCATATTCAGTAGGGATGGCAATGGGGAGGGGAGGGGAGGGGACCAATCTCCCCATACCCATCCCCGATGTTTTGCATATGTCCCCGTCCCCTCCCCGTCCCCGTCAAAATTGCTTGAGAGAATCCCCATCCCCTCCCCGAATAATAACAGGGGATCCCCGAGGGTCCCCGGTCCCCGAATAATTAATAGTCTAATACATTTTTTATTTTCGATTTTAAATTAATCATATTAAAATAAACTCATACCGCTATTGTAAGCTCGTAACCAACTTTGACAGCACATTAAGGCCTCCAATGTGCTTGGATGAAGTTTGTTATGGTATGAGCTCACAACTCTACCACTAGTGTTAAAAGCTGATTCAGAAGCAACTGTTGTAATTGGAATTGCCAAAATATCTCTAGCAATTCGAGCTAATGTAGGATACCTATTAGCATTTGTCTTCCACCAACTCAAAATATTAAAATCTTCCATCCGAGATATAACTTTCTCATCCAAATATGAATCTAATTCATCTGCAACAACTGCACAATCTCCATTGTTTACATAATCATTAAAACCTGTCATCCATTTGGTTGCTTTCTTATAAGAATCCCCTGTAGATCTAGTAGAAGAACTACTACCAGTATAATCAAAGCAATAAACAGTTGGTGAAAACTTCAATTAATACTCTTCAACTAATTCCCGGCAAAGGGTGACCACTTTCCCAACATACAACTATTTTGATATTTATTATTTTTAACAATATTTATAATTTTGTTATTTATTTATTAGTAATTTTAAAAATAAAAATAAAATTAAAAATTAAAATGGGGAAATGGGTAGGGGATGGGGATTCCACCTCATCCCCGTCCCCTCCCCGAATAAAAAGTTGGGGATTCCACCTCATTCTCGCTGCTATGCTTCGACCAAGATCTATGGCTGCCTCAACGAACTCTTTATGTTTGCCATATGTAAATCTAGAAAGCACACAAATGTTCTTGAATTGTCTATTAGGAGTAGCTGACATTGTGATACTTCTCAAAAATAATTTGTGAGTGCTTGACAAAAAAGAAATCACATTTAAGAGTCTCGGTGATAGTGGGTCATGGTTGTGTATGAGGTAATATGTCAGTGTCAAATAACGCGTAAAGCACGTGGCTCGCAAGTAAAAAAGAAAACAGTAAAAAGGAAAAAGCAAACAATAATAAAATTATTAAAGACAATAATGCAAACAATAAGACAATAGTGAAATAAAATAACAATAAAGTAAAAGGATATTTACAGGTAGTTGCGACTGTGGCTCACATCTTCATCTGGTTTTACGTCCAGAAACGGCTTGAACGCCCTCTATGGGTCGAGGATAGGCTTCCTATCCAGTTTTCTTATAAACTGGCAAACAGGGTCGTTTATAGTCAGATTCCCGAGACTATATCGTGCATGCTCTTTCTGGAATAATGGCCATAACTAGAGAATCGCTCCTTGCACATATCCACTGGGATGCGTTTCAAGAGACAAAAGGATATCATCCAATGACTCCTTATTCAAGCCATCCCTAATGAATTGAATCTTATCTTCCCTGTTATCAGACACCATTCCTAAAGAACATGTGTTTTTATTGCAACTCATTCTGGCACACTTATGACAAGCAACAGAAATTCTTCGAGCTCGTCATTTTCTTGCATAATTTCCTTTACCACAACCAGGCATGAATGCAATAAATTTTGGAGGTAACTCACCTGCCGATCGTACTTTAGCCTCGATTAACCAACGGATGTCAGCAGGTATGTTATTCCTCATGAGTAATCGCATGCGTTCGGACCGAGCTTTATAGATCGTAAGGAGGGCATTCTGAGGAAGTGAAGGGAATCGCTTGTGAAGCTTCGCTAGAATCTCGTTTCTGTCCATACTTTCGCCTCAGAATATCAGTTATTATGGGAAACTGAAGTAACCGACTTGATTGTCACGGAGTACCGTTATCCGCCACTTCACCGGGGTAACAAACTAAAGCACACAAACAGAAAAACAAATTAAAACACACAAAGAAAATTAAAATCGTCCTCTTATTGAATTTACCTCAAGCTCCAACTGGATGTCGTAAACACTTCTCTCAATGTCTCTGAGTTGGCTTTCTAAACCCTAAACATAGGCTACTAACTCTGGTGGTTGTAGAGCCCAAATGTGATGTGTTTTACAAAATTGAATCTGCCTTTTGAGATGAGTTTTGACACGTTGAAGTGGTTTAAGAATGTTCAGGAGGAACGGTCTAAGTAAGGTACTCATGATTAAAAATGATAAAAGAAAACTTAATAGTTAAACAAACACACTTATGCAAAAATAATTTCAATTAGCAGAAGAATAATATAAAGAAAGAAAAAAAATCAAATCAACGAAAAGAAAAAAAATCAATTCAAATCTGGTGGGTCACTCAAATTTATTTCGGTGTCTTCTCCATGTGGTTGGTATTCTAGATATGGCTTTAATCTTTGACCATTAACTTTAAACGTGACACCGTTCTTTGGGTCCTTAATTTCAATTGCCCCATGTGGAAAAACAGTATGAACAATAAATGGGCCAGACCAACGGGAGCGTAACTTACCTGGGAATAGGTGCAAGCGAGAATTGAATAAAAGCACTTTCTGACCTGGAGTGAATGATTTTCTCATAATTTGCTTATCATGGAAGACTTTCATTCGTTGCTTGTAAATCTTGGCATTTTTGTATGCATCATTGCGAATTTCTTCAAGTTCTGCTAGCTGTAATCTTCTTTCTGAGCTGGCTTGCTGCATGTCAAAATTGAATTTCTTGATGGCCCAATATGCACGATGCTCGAGTTCCACAGGTAGGTGGCAAGCTTTTCCATATACTAGCCTGTAGGGTGACATCCCAATCGGGGTCTTGAAAGCCGTTCTATATGCCCATAAGGCATCATCAAGTCTTAATGACCAATCTTTTCTGTCCGGCCTCACCGTTTTTTTCTAATATGTGCTTTATTTCTCGATTGGATATCTCAACTTGGCCACTGGTTTGCGGATGATACGGAGTCGCCACTTTGTGTGTGATTGAATACTTTGTCAAAAGAGCTTTGAATACTTTGTTACAAAAGTGGGCACCACCATCACTGATTATTGCTCGAGGGAATCCAAAGCGCGAGACAATGTTGCTTTTCAAAAATCCTATCACCACCTTGTGATCATTGGTCCTACATGGAATTACTTCTACCCATTTTGATACGTAGTCAACAGCAACCAATATGTATTGATGGCCAAAAGAAGAGGGAAAGGGTCCCATGAAGTCGATACCCCATACGTCAAAAATCTCAACCACTAAAATTGGATTTAGTGGCATCATGTTCCTTCGTGTAATGCTTCCCATTCGTTGACACCTATCACATGAAGAACAAAGAGTGTAAGCATCTCGAAATATAGTTGGCCAATAAAAACCACATTGTAAAACTTTAGTTGCTGTTTTCTTAGCACTGAAATGGCCTCCACAAGCTTGTTCATGGCAGAATGAAAGAATATTCTGAATTTCATTTTCTGGGACACATCATCTAACAATTTGATCAGCACAATACTTGAACAAATACGGGTCATCCCAAAAGAAAGTCTTTATCTCTGCAAAGAATTTAGCATTATCTTGCTTTGTCCAATGCTCTGGAAGTTTACTTGTAACAAGATAATTAACTATATCAGCATACCAAGGTAATACTTCCACATTCATTAATTGTTCATCTGGAAATGACTTATTCAATATTAATGGCTCTGTAATTGTGTCAAAATGGAGACGAGAGAGGTGGTCCGCCACAACATTCTCTGTGCCTTTCTTATCTTTGAATTGCAAGTCAAACTCCTGCAAAAGTAACACCCAACGAATTAGTCTGGCTTTTGCATCTTTCTTTGTGAAAAGATACTTAAGAGCAGCATGATCCGTGAATATAATTATTTTACAACCAATGAGATATGGTTGAATAGCATTTCTTTTTCAGTAGTTGAATAGTTCAACTGTGCATCATTTAATGTCATACTAGCATAGTAAATAACGTGGGGAATTCGATCAACTCTTTGTCCTAATACTGCTCCTACTGCATAATCAGATGCATCACACATTAGCTCAAATGGTAAGCTCCAGTTTGGGGCCTGAATGATGGGTGATGATGTCAACAACTGTTTTAATTTTTCAAACGCCATAAGACATGAATCATTAAAGATAAAAGGTACATCCTTAGCAAGTAAATTGCATAAGGGTATAGAAACTTTGCTAAAATCTTTAATGAAACGTCTATAGAAACCAGCATGCCCAAGGAAAGATCTTACTTCTCTGACTGTTTTGGGTGGAGGAAGATTAGAAATGAGATCTACCTTGGCTTTGTCAACCTCAATACCTTTGCTCGAAATGATGTGACCGAGAACAATACCTTGTTTTACCATAAAATGGCATTTCTCCCAATTTAAGATCAAGTTCTTCTCGATACATCTCTGCAGAACTAGTGTTAGATGATGTAAACATTAATCAAACGAGTCACCAAAGACAGAAAAATCATCCATAAAGACTTCAAGGAATTGTTCCACCATATCAGAAAAAATGCTCAACATGCATCGTTGAAATGTAGCAGGTGCATTATATAATCCAAATGGCATTCTCATATATGTAAATGTGCCAAAAGGGCAAGTGAAAGTAGTTTTCTCCTGATCTTTTGGTGCTATGGGAATCTAATTATATCCTGAGTAGCCATCTAGAAAGCAATAAAATTCATGGCCTGCTAATCTATCAAGCATTTGATCAATAAATGGTAAAGGAAAATGGTCTTTACGTGTGACAGAATTCAACTTCCTATAATCAATACATACACGCCATCCTGTAGTTACTCTAGTGGGTATCAATTAATTATCAGCATTTGTAACTACTGTGACTCCTAACTTTTTGGGGACAACTTGTACATGACTGACCCATGAACTATCAGAAATTGAGTAAATGATACCTGCATCTAATAGCTTAAGGACTTCAGTTCTAACAACTTCTTTCATTTTAGGATTTAACCGACGTTGCATTTCCCTAGTAGATTTAGCATTTTCATCGAGGTGAATGTAATGCATACAGTCTACTGGGTTTATACCTTTGATGTCTGCTATGATCCATCATAATGCTCCTTTGTGCTCTTTTAAAACATCCAACAACTTACCCTTTTGTTCATCATTTAGGGATGATGAGATGATTACCGGCAGAGTACTTTCTTCTCCCAAAAATGCATATTCCAATGTGTTGGGCAATGGTTTGAGCTCGAGTTTCGGTGGTGATTCTGATGATGGGATGAGTTTCTTCTCTGATGGTGCTAGTTGTTCAACTCTTGGCTTCCATTTATTAGTGTCCATGGATGGTGTTGAGTCAAGTAGGGCGTTGACCTCATCGACCGATCTGTCAATATCAAAATCCAAACCAAAGTGAGTTAAACAGGTTTGTAAAGGATCATCACTAAGGTTTGAAAGATAAGTGTTATCAACTATTGTTTCAATTAAATCCACATCAACAATTCCATCATCTGCACTGTGAGGTTGTTTGGCAATGTTGAAGATGTTCAGCTCCATAGTCATGTTGCCGAAAGACAACTGCATATTTCCAGTCTTGCATTGAATGTGAGCATCCGCAGTTGCCAAGAAAGGTCGGCCTAGGATAATTGGGATGTGCTTCCTTGAATCCTGTATTGGTTGAGTGTCAATTACAATGAAATCAACAGGAAAATAAAACTTGTCTACCTGGATAAGCACGTCCTCCACAATACCACGAGGTATTTTCGTGGACCGATCTGCAAGCTGTAACACCACTGGAGTTGGGTGTAATTCTCCCAGTCCAAGTTTCACGAATACTGAATAAGGCAACAGATTTACACTAGCTCCTAAATCCAACAAAGCATTCTCAATTGTGTGGTTCCCTATACTACATGAGATAGTGGGGGAGCCTGGGTCTTTGCATTTTAAAGGAATTTTATGTTGGAGTATAGAACTAACATTTTCTGTTAAGAATGCCTTCTTTTGAACATGCATATTTCTCTTTTTAGTACAAAGGTCTTTAAGAAACTTGGCATAAGATGGAACTTGTTTAATAGCATCAAGCAAAGGGATGTTAACACTTACCTGTTTGAAGATTTCAAGAATCTCACCTGTGGATTTTTCCTTTTTTCCTTTAGCTAACCTCTGAGGAAATGGAGCTTTCGGAACATATTCTCGTGGGTTGGTTTCTTCTTTCTCCTCCGGTGATGAGTCATCAACATTCACAGGTACAATTTGATTTTCTTTTGTCACCGGCATCTCCACTTTGTTGTCGACTTCTTTTCCTTTTCACAAGGTCATGACGGCTTTGACCTCTCTATGCTGCTGTGGTGAACTGGTACTTGCTTCATGCACTCCTTTAGGGTTAGGCACTGGTTGACTTGGAAACTTACCTTTCTCAACGATCATTGCCAAAGTCTGAACTGAAGAAGCAAGTTGTCCTACCATCTTCTCGAGGCTTGAAACTGATTGGGCTTGTGAGTTGAAGCCCGCTCTCAATTCATTTCGTAGTCCATCAATGGTGCGGTTCTGTTGCTCAATCGTAGAGTGAGTAAGATTCTTGAGATTCTGGAATGAATCCTCCAATGGTCTAGGTTGAGAGTAGTTCTGGTTCTGATTGTATGGTATGAATGGTGGCTGAGAGGCTTGAGGATTTTGAGGAATTTGTTGCATTGGTGGAGCTGCTGGTCCATTCTGTTGGAGTCCTTGAGACCATGAAAAATTGGGGTGGTCTCTCCATCCAGGGTTATATGTGTTGGAGTATGGGTTGTAATTAGATGGTTTTCTCATTACACCTATGGCGTTGGCTTGATCTGAGTATGAGTCATGGTCATGTGGCTCTGTTGATTTAGCAGTCGATAATGATGCTATTTGTCGAGAGAGACCTTCAATTATCGCTTTGACTTCTTTAATTTCTGAACTTGACTCGCCAATGTGAACCTCATTTACTCCCTTAATTCTTCTAGTATTCCTGAGTGATCGACTCTGTTGTTGGGAATTATCCGCTTGTCGCTGGAAGAATTCCCAAATCTCTGATGCACTTTTTGATATTAGCTCTCCTCCACTTGTTGCCATTAGCCATTCTTGCACATTTGGTAGTAATCCCTCTAAAACGTATTGGCATTGGTGCCATTTCTCATACCCATGATGTGGACACTTCAAGAGTAATCCATTGAATCTCTCCCATGTTTCGAAAAATTGCTCGTCCTCTCTCTGGGTAAACTCCGAGATTTCCCTGCGAATAGCATTGGTTTTATGCACTGAGAAATATTTATTCAAAAATTTAGTTACCATTTGTTCCCATGATGAAATGCTATTGGCAGGCAATGTATTAAGCCATGAACGAGCTCTATCCTTTAAAGAAAATGGGAATAATCTGAGTTTAACATCATCGTCTGAAAATTTTTCATATTTAAAAGTTTGACAAATGGCATGAAAATCATTCAGATGATTATATGGGTCCTCATTTTCTAGGCCATAAAATGTGGGGAGACAATTTAGCACACTAGGTTTTAATTCAAAGCTCCTAGCAGCTACATTTGGGTATCTTATACATGATGTGCTCAAATAATCTAAAGGACTGAAATAATCCTTAAATGGCTTCTCCTGTGGTTGCAAATCCATTTAATTTTTTACTTGTTTGTGTGTGCGAAGTGTTTTCTCAAGTTCAAGGTCTATAGGTTCAAGATTGGGTAATAATGACCTTCGACCATGCATGCAAAACAAATAAAATAAAAAATAAAGATGGGAACAAAATAAATAAAAATAAAGAAGAGGGAGAAATTACAATACTAACCTTATTGCGCTATTACAAACTTTTTATAAAAATACACAAAAACAAATACGTGAAATAAATTAACTAAAAATAAATTAATAAGATAAACAAAAAAAATTACAAAGAAAAATAAATTGAAAATTAAATTACAGAATTTTAAAGAAGAGAAAAAGAAAAGAAATACTAACCTTTAAATGTAGATTCACTTTTTTTTTCTTTTTCTTTTTTTTAATAATAAAAAAATACAAGAAAACAAATAAAAGAAATTATTCACAAAAATTAATTCTATGAATTAAAATTACTTACCTCCCCGGCAACGGCGCCAAAAACTTGTTGTGTAAATTTTAATGTATTCGCAAGCGCATGAATCTATTGTAGTATAGACTAATGGTGACGAGTGTTAATCCCACGAGGAGGTAGATTTTATTTATGTGTATAGAATTAATTTTGTAAATGGGTTATTGGATTTATGGTGGAAATGATTTGGAATATGTTAAGACTTAAATTAAAATGGCGAGAATAAATTCTAAAATTGGAATTGCAATGGAGAGAATAAATTGAAGAGAAAATCTATTAAATTGACGTACTTGGGTATCTGGATCCGTATCAACATGCATCATGGGCTAAATAATCCGTATTAATGCCAATTAAATCATGAGGGGGGAATCCACACCTCATGAACCACACTCTAATCAATATGGTGCTAAGGGCTTATCGTGCCAAATAATAATAACCTTATACTAGAGAGCCGGTGTAACCAAGGCGGTATATAGACAAGATTATTATTATTTGTCGACGAGAAGTCAAAACATCCACAAAAACTAGAGGGGAAGAAAAAATAAATTTACCAAATTAAGCCCATGACACATGTTGAGACTTCACCATCAACCCAAGCTTGAAAGAAAATTAGCCACTCATAGTTGAACTAGGGGTAAAATGGGAATTTATTAAAATACGAAGAAAATACAAGATGGAGAAGGAATTACAGAAAATGGATCCTAAAAATGGATTCAGAGATATCAAATTAGGGGGGGAGGCCCCCGTTTTATAGATACATGGAGTAAATCATGGCCATCGGATTAAAAACAGTTTGGACGCTCAGGATTGCGCCACGTCATCAGTCAACAGTCCACGGTTTGACCACGCGGATGAACAGTAACACGGTTTGACTTGGATGAACAGTAACGCGGTTTGGTTGAAAATAATCCTGTGTGATGCATGTACCGTACGCGAGATTTTTCATCCACTGATATGCTGCCAGTCACCATCAACAGTACATAAGAATTTTAGCCCAACAGGATCGTGACACCTCATCAGTCAATGCCACATCATCGGTCAATGCCACATCATCAATTCGTCTATGTGAACAGTGTTGTGAACAGTACCGTACACGTGAATAGTGTCATTTTTCCTTTTGTGCTCCTCCTAAGGTTTTCGACCGTCCTGAGTTAAAAAACGATGTCCGTTTTGCCGTTTGATCTCTCCTTTATTGTGAAATGACTATAATGCCCCTAAAATACATAAAATACTTAATTAAAATAAAACACATGTAATTAAATCACAAGAAGGTTAAATACATAAAAGTAAGGGTTGTTAGTAAGACTTGAAATGTAAAATGACGGTTTTCTCCTTTATAAATATGCATTTTTTAACACTCAACAGTATGGGGTGGCAACCTTATGTGTAATGGAATATTTGTTCAAAAGAGTTTTGAAAGGTTTATTGCAAAAATGGGTACCGCCATCACTAATGATTGTTCTAGGAAAACCAAAACGAGACAGAATATTACTCTTCAAGAATTTCACTACAACCCTATGATCATTGGTTTTGCATGGAATAGCTTCAACCCACTTCGACACATAGTCCACTGCAACCAATATATATTGATAACCAAAAGATGGAGGAAAAGGTCCCATGAAATCAATACCCCATACGTCGAAGATCTCAACCACAAGAATAGGATTGAGTGGCATCATGTTCCTCTTTGAAATGCTACCCATACGTTGGCACCTATCACATAAAGAACAGAAAACATAAGCGTCATAAAAAAGAGTAGGCCAATAAAAATCACACTGTAAAATTTTTGTTGCTGTCTTTTTAGTATTAAAGTGGCCTCCACAAGTTTTTTCATGGCAAAATGAGATAACACTTTGAATTTCATCATCAGGAACACATCGCCTAATAATCTGATCAGCACAATATTTAAATAAATAGGGATCATCCCAAAAGAAGTCCTTCACTTTAGATAAGAACTTTGATCTATCTTGCTTAGTCCAGTGCTCTGAGATTTGACCTGTAGCAAGGTAATTAACTATATCAGCAAACCATGGTACAACATTTACACTCATAAGCTGCTCATTTGGGAAAGACTCGTTCAAAGGTAAAGATTTTGGAATAAATTTAAAATCAAGGCGAGACAAATGATCCGCCATAATATTTTCAGAACCTTTTTTTACATATAAATTCAATGTCAAATTCCTGTAAAAGCAACACCCAATGAATCAATCTTGCCTTAGCATCTTTCTTAGTAAGCAAATATTTTAAGGCAGCATGATCAGTAAAAATAATCACTTTATAACCTATAAGATAAGATCTGAATTTATCAAGTGCAAACACCACAGCTAGCATTTCTTTTTCTGTAGTTGAATAATTCAACTATGCATCATTGAGTGTCATACTAGCATAATAAATCACATAAGGCACACAATCTAATCTTTGTCCTAAAACTGCTCCTACAACATAATCAGATGCATTACACATAATTTCAAAAGGCAAATCCCAATTAGGTGGCTGAATGATAGGTGACGAAGTCAACAATTTCTTAAGCTTTGCAAAAGCATCAAGACAAGATTCATCAAAGATAAAAGGTGCATCCTTAACAAGTAAATTGCATAAGGGTCTAGAAATTTTACTAAAATCTTGAATGAATCTTTTATAAAAGCCAGCATGTCCAAGGAAAGATCTTACTTCTTTTACGGATTTGGGATATGGAAGATTAGAAATTAAATCCACCTTAGCTTTGTCGACTTCTATTCCTTTGCTGGAAATTATATGACCAAGAACAATACCTTGTTTTACCATGAAATGACACTTTTCTCAATTTAGAACCAAGTTCTTTTCCTTACATCTCTGCAAAACTAACGTTAGATGCTGCAGACATTCATCAAAAGAATCTCCATAAACAGAAAAATCATCCATGAATACTTCAAGAAATCTCTCAAACATATCAGAAAAAATACTAACCATGTATATTTGAAAGGTAGCAGGTGCATTGCATAAACCAAATGACATTCTCCTATATGCAAAAGTTTCAAAGAGACAAGTAAAAGTAGTTTTCTCATGGTCCTCTGGAGCTATAGGGATCTGATTATAACCTAAATATCCATATAGAAAATAATAAAAATCATGACCTGCAAGTCTATCAAGCATTTGATTAATAAATAAAAGAGGAAAATGATCTTTTCTTGTGAATGAATTCAATTTTCTATAATCAATGCAAACACGTCAACCTGTAGTTACTCTAGTGGGAATTAATTCATTATTAGCATTAGTAACTATTGTAACACCAGATTTCTTAGGAACAACTTGCACAGGGCTAACCCAAGAGCTATCTTAAATAGATAAATAATTCATGCATCTAATAATTTGATTACTTCAGCTCTTACTACTTCTTTCATGTTAGGATTTAGCCTATGTTGCATCTCCCTAATAGGTTTAGCATTTTCTTCAAGATGAATACGATGCATGCAATCTACTGGATTAATACCTTTAATATTAACGATGGTCCATCCTATTGCCTCCTTATGCTATTTTAGAATACCTAACAACTTACTTTTTTGCTCAAGATCGAGGGAAGAAGAAATAATAACAGGTAGAGTGTCAGATTCTCCCAAGAATGCATATTCCAGACTGTCGGGCAGTGCTTTGAGTTCTAATTTTGGTGGTGCCTTCGCAGATGGGCCAATTTTCTTCTCAGAATGAGGCAGTAGTTCTGACTTTGTCTTCCATTTAGTTGTGCCCATAATTGGAGGTGCATCAAGTAAGGCGTTGACTCCTGCAATTGCACTATCATCATTAAATGATAAACCTGAATGAGTTAAACATGCCTCAGAATGAGGCAGTAGTTCTGACTTTGTCTTCCATTTAGTTGTGTCCATAATTGGAGGTGCATCAAGTAAGGCGTTGACTCCTGCAATTGCACTATCATCATTAAATGATAAACCTGAATGAGTTAAACATGCCTCTAATGGATCATCAGTGTGGTTATAAATGAATAAATTTTCTACTAATTCCTCTATCATATTTGCTTTGAAAAATTCATCTTCTTCCTGTGGCTGCTTGGTAACATTAAAAATATTCAATTCCATGGTCATATTACCAAAAGATAGCTGCATGTTTCCATTTCTGCAATTAATAAGACCATAAGCTGTAGCTAAGAAATGACGACCTAGAATAACTGGAGTGTGTTTCTTAGGATCCCGTACATGCTGAGTATCAATAACTATAAAATTAACAGGATAATAAAATTTATCAATCTGTATCAACACATCCTCTATAATACCACGAGGTATTTTCATTGACCTATCAGCAAGTTGCAAAATAATAGGAGTTGATTTTAACTCACCTAGTCCAAGCTGCCTGTAAACAGAATAAGGCAAGAGATTAACACTGGCACCCAAGTCCAATAATGCCTTATCAATTAATTGATTCCCTATAACACATGAGATAATAGGAGAACCAGGATCCTTAAATTTTGGTGGCATTTTACATTGGAGTAAATTGCTAGTTTGTTCAGTTAAAAATGCCTTTTTTGTGACATGCAAATTTCTTTTTTTAGTGCATAAATCTTTTAAAAACTTGGCATATGAAGGAACTTGCTTAATAGCATCGAGTAAATGGATGTTTATACTTACATGCTTAAAGATTTCCATAATCTCACCTGTTGAAGTCCATTTCTTTACCTTTGTTAACCTTTGAGGAAAATGAGCCTTAGGAATGTAAGCTGGCGGGCCACTTTCTTCTGGATCATTTGGTGATGGATCTTGTGATGGAACTGGATCTGAAGAAGTAGGCTCAGATGTCTTTCTTGTTTGAACCTCCACTTTGTTGTCAAATAATTTTCCTCTTCTCAAGGTCATAACAAATTTTGCTTCTTCATGCTGATGGCTTGAACTCGATCCAACTTTATGCACTTCTTTAGGATTAGGAACTGGTTGACTTGAAAATTTTCTTTTTTCTCTCTCCGCTACAGTAGTTGCTAATTGACCCAATTGATGTTCAAGCTTTAAAATAGCTTGAGTGTTTGACTGAAAAGCTTGTTGGGTTGACTGAATGAAACTTTGAAGTGTATCCTCTAAAGAAGGCTTTCTTTGTTGGGGTGCAACAAATTGAGACATAGGTTGTTGGGCAGGAGGATATACTTAGTTAGAAGGGACAAATTGTTGATTGGGCATGTTAAATTGTTGCCCTCCTTAGTTTGACAAATGTTGATTTTGTTTCCAAGAAAAATTAGGGTGATTTCTCCAATTAGAATTATATGTGGATGAATATGGACTATTGAAGGATTTTTCATACGATTGTAAGGCATGTACTTGCTCAGAATAAGCCTCTGGATAGGCTGGTAATGATGGACAATTCTGTGCTGTATGAGACAAGTTAGAACAAAGAGCACAAACTTTATTAGCTACACTAGGATGATGATTCATTGATTGGTTCAGAGCTAAGGCATCTACTTTCCTAGAAAGTGTAGCTAGAGTGGATTTCACATCAAAATTATCCTTAACTTCATATAACCCCTTTCTAGAAACTTGAGATGATTTTTCCCTTTGATTTGAAAAATCCCACTGTTGAGAATTCTCAGAAAGTGAATTAAAGAAATCTCATGCGGCCCCTTCATGTAAGTTCAAAAATCTTCCACCATTCATAGACTCTACTATGTGACAATTTGACATGGTTAAACCGTTATAAAAGCATTGTATAAGTCTCCATTTTTCAAAATCATAGTGGAGACACTTGAGGAGTAAATCATTGAATCTTTCCCAACACTCATAAAATTGCTCACGCTCTCTTTAATAAAAATCACTTATTTCTTTCCTAAGGGCATTTGTTTTAGACATAGGAAAAAACTTGGTAAGGAACTTATTACTCAATTCATCCCACGTAGTAATAGACCCAGCAGGAAGTGAATTCAACCAAGCTTTCGCTTTGTCTTTTAATGAGAAAGGGAACATACGAAACCTAATTGACTCATCATTAAAATTTTGAAAACGGAATGTAGAGCATATGTCAAGGAATTCCTTAATGTGCAAATATGGATCCTCTTGTTGTGCAAATTTTATTGAACTCGCAAGTGCACGAATCTATTGTAGAATAGATTAATGGAGACGAGTGTCGATCCCACGAGGAGGTGGATTTTAATTGTGTGTAGAATTAATTTTGTAAATGGGTGGTTGGATTTGTGGTGAAAGTGATTTAAATTATCCTAAAATTAGAATTTAAATGGCGAGAATAAATTGAATAAAAGTCTATTGAAATGACGTACTTGGGTATCTGGATCCGTATCAACATGCACCATGGGCTAAATATTCCTTATTAATACCAATTAAATCATGAGGGGGGAATCCACACCTCATGAATCACACTCTAATCAATATGGTGCTAAGGGCATATCGTGCCAAATAATAATAACCTTGTACTAGGGAGCCGGTGTAACCAGGGCGGTATCTAGACAAGATTATTATTATTTGTCGACGAAAAGTTAAATCATCCACAAAAATTAGAGGGGGGAGATGCCTCTTTTTTATAGATACATAGAGTAAATCATGGCCATCAGATTAAAAATAGTTTGGACGCTCAGGATTGCGCCACGTCATCAGTCAACAGTACGCGGTTTGACCACGCGGATGAACAGTAACACGGTTTGACCCGGGTTGAACAGTGATGCGGTTTGGTTGAAAATAGTCCTGTGTGATGCATGTACCGTACGCAAGATTTTTCGTCCACTGATATGTTGCCACGTCATCATTAACAGTACATAAAAACTTTAGCCCAACAGGATTGTGACACCTCATCAGTCAATGCCACATCATCGGTCAATGCCACGTCATTGATCCTTCTATGTGAACAGTGTTATGAACAGTAACGTAGACAATACCGTACACGTGAATAGTACCGTACATGTGAATAGTGCTATTTTTCCTTTTATGCTCCTCCTAAGGTTTTCGACCGTCCTGAGTTCAAAAGTGATGTCTGTTTTGCCGTCTGATCTCTCGTTTATTGTGAAATGACCATGATGCCCCTAAAATATATAAAATACTTAATTAAAATAAAACACACATAATTAAATTACAAGAAGCTTAAATACATAAAAGTAAGGGTTGTTAGTAAGACTTAAAATGTAAAATGACGATTTTCTCTTTTATAAATATGCATTTTCTAACACTCAACACACCCCCAACCAGCTTATTACTAGTCCCTAGCAAATAAAGAGAAAACAAAATTCAAATCCAAAATAATTTTTTTTTTAATAGAAACACTCGTGTTTATTTAATCAGATTAATGATAGCAATCAAATAAAAGTATAATCATTATCTCCAGTCTAAAGAAACATCACACCCACATCAACCATCCACATGAATCAGCCCAGTAGACTTTGTTATAGCTACTTTCAAGAATGACATGTCAAACCCCAAAATCTCACTGGAAGTAGTGATACTCTCACAAAGAAATTAAACCCAATAAAAATAGTCACTCCAATGAATAGTAATTGAGCGAAACTAATAAAGAAGTGATATCACACGCTCTCACCAAGATGAAAGAAATATGCCCTCAGCTTAGAAATAATACGATCTCAAGTCAAACAAAAATGCTAGTCAACCCATTTTATTTATGTCTCTTTTTTTTTTATTATTATGCACCACTACATCTTTTTAGCCCATATAACTAGCTTCAACTTCAAACTATAGTTCCCTAAAATCAAGAAGGACTTTTATTAGGATGTAACGTAGGCTAGGGACATGGCTAACAAAGAAGGGAAATAAGGAAAACAAAGTGTATGTTTGAGAAAAATGCAAAGAATTTTTTTTTTTTGCTTTTATTTGGCATAATTTCACTGAACAAAATAATTATTTACATTTTCTCAAACATAAATAGGTAATGGAACTTATAAGACATCGGGTAATACTCTAAATTAGAGTAGGTCAAGATGATAAGTTGACAAAGAAAAGGTTTTTTTTTTAAACGCTCAAAAGGGTTAACTATGGATATTTAATAAAAAAGATGGCTAAAAAGGCTCAAACGGATCAAAGATGGCATTTCCATCGTCTTTTAGGGCTCTAAATAATCATCCATATCTACTAGTTAGATGGGCCTCCCAATGTAGCAACACACTTTTTTTTTTCTTTTGCAATTTTTTTTATAGGGTTAACTCAAAAGAAATCTAGAGATCGTGTATAAAATAATAAACTGCTAAGCTGTATAGAGAATGGGCAAAATGGTTACTCTCCAAGAAAATGATAGGCTCAACAACTCACTTGGCACTTATTTATGACATGTTCATTCCTTCAAGCAACTCATATTTGTCTCCGACATCAACATGTAAAGTAGCAAACATAGCGTAACATCACTTAAGACCAAAGATAATACAAATACTAAAATTTAAAATTAATCATGTCATCCAATGTTAAAATAAATCACACAATTTTTTTTTTAAACAACATTCTACCCCCCAACCTATTCTAAGCATGAAAGGAAAATATGCATGCAGAAATGTGAATATGATGCAGAAAAACTAATTAGAAAAGTTACACTTAAAATGATAGAAAAAGAAAATGGTTTTTTTTTTTTAAAGGCTAAAAAGTTTGAAAATGTATATTTATAGAGGAGAAAGAAGAAAAATGAATATAAAAACTTAATAAAGAAAAAGAAAATGTCTGAATTTTTTTTATTTTTTTGTTTTTTTATTTTATTTTATTGTTTTTATTTTTTTTTTATTATATTTTTTTCAAACGATGAAGATGCGTTTCTAGAGTCACTACACTCCATATTCAGCCATCTTCAACACAAAACGTTAGCAATAGTTAGTTTCTACAACAAAAAATCAGTAAAAACTTAACCAAGATTCTACAATTATCGACTATTCCCTCCCCCCAACAAGAACGAAACATTGTCATCACATTTCTTACAGGCGGAGAGTTAAATCTAATTTGTACTTCTTACTGCAGCTACTGTTACCATTATTATTTGGATGCTCCAACATAAAGGTCCAGGGGTCTGGTTCCAGTCTATAAGCTTGTAACAGATCAAGTAGCTTATTAGCAGTGTGAGCACAAATAAAAAGTTTTTTCGCATTGGAAGGAATGAAATAGTTTTTTATTGCATGGTTAAGAAATGTGATAAAGCCATCATAAAAATTATTGACATTTAACAAACCGATGGGTTTCTGGTGAATGTGCAGATGGGCCCAAGATGCTAGTGTGATAAGTGCCTCTAGTGTTGCAAGATCTCCTGGAAGAAAAATAAAAGCATCAGCATGATTCAACATTTCAGTTATTCTTTCTTGCATACCTGAACGACTAACTCTTCTCCAGTTGATGAGTCAGACGAACTGCCCAATGGTTTTAGAACTCTTGGGATGATGCCTAACACCTGCCTTCCTCTGACAAAAGCTGCTTCTGAGACCATTTTTTATAACCCTCGGTTACCTCCTCTATACACCAAGTATAATTTTCTCTCTGTTATACTTCGACTAAGATCGATGGCTGCCTCAACGAACTCTTTATGTTTGCCATAGGTAAATCCAGAAAGCATACAAATGTTCTTGAATTGTCTATTGGGAGTAGCTGCCATTGGAATATTTCTCAAAAATAATTTGTGAGTGCTTAACAAAAAGTTCATATTTAAAAATCTTGGTGACAGTGGGTCACAACTGTGTATGAGGTGGCATGTCAGTGTCAAATAACGCGTAAAGCACATGGCTCGCGAGTCAAAAAGGAAACAGTAAAAAGAAAAAGAAATAATAATAAAATAAAATTATTAAAGACAATAATGCAAAAGATAAAATAACAGTGAAATAAAAGGATATTTACAAGTAGTTGCGACTGTGGCTCACATCTTCCTCTGGTTTTACGTCCAAAAATTGCTTGAACACCCTCTATGGGTCGAGGATAGGCTTCCTATCCAGTTTTCTTATAAACTGGCAAACATGGTCGTTTATAGTCAGATTCCCGAGACTATATCGTGCATACTCTTTCTGGAATAATGGCCATAACTGGAGAATCGCTCCTTGCACATATCCACCGGGATGCGTTTCAAGAGACAGAAGGATATCATCCAATAACTCTTTATTCAAGTCATCCCTAATGAATTGAATCTTATCTTCTCTGTTCTCAGACATCATTCCTAAAGAACATGGTTTTTTATCGCAACTCATTCTGGCACACTTATGACAAGCAACAGAAATTCTTCGAGCTCGTCGTTTTCTTGTATAATTTCCTTTACCACAACCAGTCATGTATGCAATAAATTTTGGAGGTAACTCACCTGCCGATCGTACTTTAGCATCGATTAACCAACGAATGTCATCAGGTATGTTATTCCTCATGAGTAATCGCATGCGTTCGGATCGAGCTTTATAGATCATAAGGTGGGTATTCTGAGGAAGTGAAGGGAATCACTTGTGAAGCTTCGCTAGAGTCTCGTTTCTGTCCATACCTTCGCTTCAGAATATCAGTTATTATGGGAAACTGAAGTAACCGCCTTGATTGTCACGGAGTATCGTTATCCGCCACTTCACCGGGATAACAAACTAAAGCACACAAACAGAAAAACAAATTAAAACACACAAAGAAAATTAAAATCGTCCTCTTATTGAATTTACCTCAAGCTCCAATTGGATGTCGTAAACATTTCTCTCAATGTCTCTGAGTTGGCTTTTTAAACCCTCAACATAGGCTACTAACTCTGGTGGCTGTAGAGCCCAAATGCGATGTGTTTTACAAAATTGAATTTGCCTTTTGAGATGAGTTTTGACACATTGAAGTGGTTTAAGAATGTTCAGGAGGAACGGTCTAAGTAAGGTACTCATGATTAAAAATGATAAGAGAAAACTTAATAGTTAAACAAACACACTTATGCAAAAATAATTTTAATTAGCAAAAGAATAATAAAAAGAAAGAAAGAAAAATCAAATCAACGAAAAGAAAAAAAAAATCAATTCAAATCTGGTGGGTCACTCAAATTTATTTCAGTGTTTTTTCCATGTGGTTGGTACTCTAGATATGGCTTTAATTTTTGACCATTAAATTTAAACGTGACACCGTTCTTTGGGTCCTTAATTTCAATTGCCCCATGTGGAAAAACAGTATGTATAATAAATGGGCCAGACCAACGAGAGCGTAACTTACCTAGGAATAGGTGCAAGCAAAAATTGAATAAAAGCACTTTCTGACCTGGAGTGAAAGATTTTCTCATAATTTGTTTGTCGTGGAAGACTTTCATTCGTTGCTTGTAAATCTTGGCATTTCCGTATGCATCATTGCGAATTTCTTTAAGTTCTACTAGTTGTAATCTTCTTTCTGAGCTGGCTTGCTGCATGTCAAAGTTAAATTTCTTGATGGCCCAATACGCACGATGCTCGAGTTCTACAGGTAGGTGGCAAGCTTTTCCATACACTAACCTGTAAGGCGACATCCCAATCGGTGTCTTGAAAGCCATTCTATATGCCCATAAGGCATCATCAAGTCTTAATGACCAATTTTTTCTGTCTGGCCTCACCGTCTTTTCTAATATGTGCTTTATTTCTCGATTGGAGATCTTAACCTGGCCACTGGTTTGTGGATGATATGGGGTCGCCACTTTGTGTGTGATTGAATACTTTGTCAAAAGAGCTTTGAAAGCTTTGTTACAAAAGTGGGCACCACCATCACTGATTATTGCTCGTGGGAATCCAAAGCGTGAAACAATGTTGCTTTTCAAAAATCCTATCACCACCTTGTGATCATTGGTTCTACATGGAATTGCTTTTACCCATTTTGAGACGTAGTCAACAGTAACCAATATGTATTGATGGCCAAAAGAAGGGGGAAATGGTCCCATGAAGTCGATACCCCATACGTAAAAAATCTCAACCACTAAAATTGGATTTAGTGGCATCATGTTCCTTCGCGTAATGCTCCCCATTCGTTGACACCTATCACATGAAGAACAGAAAGTGTAAGCGTCTCGAAATATAGTTGGCCAATAAAAACCACATTGTAAAACTTTAGTTGCTGTTTTCTTAGCACTGAAATGGCCTCCACAAGCTTGTTCATGGCAGAATGAAAGAATATTCTGAATTTTATTTTCTGGGACACATCGTCTAATAATTTGATCTGCACAATACTTGAATAAATACGGGTCATCCCAAAAGAAATTCTTTATTTCTGCAAAGAATTTAGCCTTGTCTTGCTTGGTACAATGCTCTGGAAGTTGACATGTAACAAGATAATTAATGATATCAGCATACCAAGGTAATACTTCCACATTAATTAATTGTTCATCTGGAAATGACTCATTCAATGGTAATGATTCTGTAATTGTGTCAAAATGGAGACGAGAGAGTTGGTCTGCCACAACATTTTCTGTGCCTTTCTTATCTTTGAATTCCAAGTCAAATTCCTGCAAAAGTAACACCCAACGAATTAATCTAGCTTTTGCATCTTTCTTTGTGAGAAGATATTTAAGAGCAGCATGATCTGTGAATACAATTATTTTACAACCAATGAGATAAGATCGAAATTTTTCCAATGCAAACACTACTGCTAGCATTTCTTTTTCAATAGTTGAATAGTTCAACTGTGCATCATTCAATGTCATACTAGTATAGTAAATAACATGAGGAATTCGATCAACTCTTTGTCCTAATACTGCTCCTACTACATAATCAGATGCGTCACACATGAGTTCAAATGGTAAACTCCAATTTGGGGGCTGAATGATGGGTGATGATGTCAACAACTGCTTTAATTTTTCAAATGCCACAAGACATGAATCATCAAAGACAAAAGGTACATCTTTAGCAAGTAGATTGCATAAGGGTCTAGAAACTTTGCTAAAATCTTTAATGAAACGTCTATAAAAACCAGCATGCCCAAGGAAAGATCTTACTTCTCTGACTGTTTTGGTTGGAAGAAGATTAGAAATGAGATCCACCTTGGCTTTATCAACCTTAATACCTTTGCTCGAAATGATGTGACCGAGAACAATACCTTGTTTTACCATAAAATGGCACTTCTCTCAATTTAAGACTAAGTTCTTCTTGACACATCTCTGTAGAACTAGTGTTAGATGATGTAAACATTGATCAAATGAATCACCAAAGACAGAAAAGTCATCCATAAAGACTTTAAGAAATCGTTCAACCATATCAGAAAAAATACTTAGCATGCATCGTTGAAATGTAGCAAGTGCATTACATAATCCAAATGGCATTCTCTTATATGGAAAAGTGCCAAAAGGGCAAGTGAAAGTGATTTTTTCTTGATCTTTTGGTGCTATGGGAATCTGATTATATCCTGAGTAGCCATCTAGAAAGCAATAAAATTCACGGCCTGCCAATCTATCAAGCATTTGATCAATAAATGGTAAAGGAAAATGGTCTTTACATGTGACAGAATTCAACTTTCTATAATCAATGCATACACGCCATCCTGTAGTCACTCTAGTGGGTATCAATTCATTATCGGCATTCGTAACTACTGTGACTGCTAACTTTTTGGGGACAACTTGTACATGACTGACCCATGAACTATCAGAAATTGAGTAAATGATACCTGCATCTAATAGCTTAAGGACTTCAGTTCTAACAACTTCTTTCATATTAGGATTTAACCGACGTTGCATTTCCCTAGTAGATTTAGCATTTTCATCGAGGTGAATGTAATGCATACAGTCTACTGGGTTTATACCTTTGATGTCTGCTATGATCCATCATAATGCTCCTTTGTGCTCTTTTAAAACATCCAACAACTTACTTTTTTGTTCGTCATTTAGGAATGATGAAATGATTACCGGTAGAGTACTTTCTTCTCCCAAAAATGCATATTCCAATGTGTTGGGCAATGGTTTGAGCTCGAGTTTTGGTGGTGATTCTGATGATGTGATGAGTTTCTTTTCTGATGGTGCTACTTGTTCAACTCTTGACTTCCATTTATTAGTGTCCATGGATGGTGCTGAGTCAAGTAGGGCGTTGACCTCATCGACCGATCTGTCAATATCAAAATCTAAACCAAAGTGAGTTAAACATGTTTGTAAAGGATCATCACTAAGGTTTGAAAGAAAAGTATTATCAACTATTGTTTCTATTAAATCCACATCAACAATTTCATCATCTGCACTGTGAGGTTGTTTGGCAATGTTGAAAATGTTTAGCTCTATAGTCATGTTGCCGAAGGACAACTGCATATTTCCAGTCCTGCATTGAATGTAAGCATCTGCAGTTGCCAAGAAAAGTCGGCTTAGAATAATGGGGATATGCTTCCTTGAATCCTGTATTGGTTGAGTGTCAATTACAATGAAATCAACAGGAAAATAAAACTTATCTACCTGGATAAGCACGTCCTCCACAATACCACGAGGTATTTTCGTGGACCAATCTGCAAGCTGTAACACCACTGGAGTTGGGTGTAATTCTCCAAGTCCAAGTTTCACGAAAACAGAGTAAGGTAACAAATTTACACTAGCTCCTAAATCCAACAAAGCATTCTCAATTGTATAGTTCCCTATACTACATGAGATAGTGAAGGAGCCTGGGTCTTTGTATTTTAGAGGAATTTTATGTTGGAGTATAGAACTAACATTTTCTGTTAAAAATGCCTTTTTTTTAACATAAATATTTCTCTTTTTAGTACAAAGATCTTTAAGAAACTTAGCATAAGATGAAACTTGTTTAATAGCATCAAGCAAAGGGATGTTAACACTTACCTGTTTGAAGATTTCAAGAATCTCACCTGTGGATTTTCCCTTCTTTCCTTTAGCTAACCTCTGGGGGAATGGACCTTTGGGAACATATTCTCGTGGGTTGGTTTCTTCTTTCTCCTCCGGTGGTGAGTCCTCAACATTCACAGGTACAATTTGATTTTCTTTTGTCACCGGCATCTCCACTTTGTTGTCGACTTCTTTTCCTTTTCGCAAGGTCATGACTACTTTGACTTCTCCATGCTGCTGTGGTGAACTGGTACTTGCTTCATGTACTCCTTTAAAATTAGGCACTGGTTGACTTGGAAACTTGCCTTTCTCAACAGTCATTGCCAAGGTCTGAACTGAAGAAGCAAGTTGTCCCACCATCTTCTCGAGGCTTGAAACTGATTGGGCTTGTGAGTTGAAGCCTGCTCTTAACTCATTTCGTAGTCCATCAATGGTGCGATTCTGTTGCTCAATCGTAGAGTGAGTTACATTCTTGAAATTCTGGAATGCATCCTCCAATGGTCTGTGTTGAGAGTAATTCTGGTTCTGATTGTATGGTCTAAATGGGGGCTGAAAGGCTTGAGGATTTTGAGGAATTGGTTGCATTGGTGGAGCTGGAGCTGCTGGTCCATTCTGTTGGAATCCTTGAGACCATGAAAAATTGGGGTGGTCTCTCTATCCATGGTTATATGTGTTGGAGTATGGGTTTTAATTCGATGGTTTTCTCATTACACCTATGGCATTGGCTTGATCTGAGTATGAGTCATGGTTATGTGGCTCTGTTGATTTAGCAGTCGATAACGATACTATTTGTCGAGAGAAACCTTCAATTATCACTTTAACTTCTTTAATTTCTGAAGTTGACTCGCCAATGTGAACCTCATTCACTCCCTTAATTCTTCTAGTATTCCTGAGTGATCGACTCCGTTGTTGGGAATTATCCGCTTGTCGCTGGAAGGATTCCCAAATTTCTGATGCACTTTTTGACATTAGCTCTCCTCCACTTGTTGCCATTAGCCATTCTTGCACATTTGGTAGTAATCCCTCCAAAAAGTATTGGTATTGGTGCCATTTCTCCCATGTTTCGAAAAACTGCTGGTCTTCTCTCTGAGTAAACTCTGAAATTTCCCTACGAATAGCATTGGTTTTATGTACTGGGAAATATTTATTCAAAAATTTGTTACCATTTGTTCCCATGATGCAATGCTCTTAGCAGGCAATGTATTAAGCCATGAACGAGCTCTATCCTTTAAAGAAAATGGGAATAGTCTAAGTTTTACATTATCATCTGAAAAATTCTCATATTTAAATGTTTGACAAATAGCATGAAAATCATTTAGATGATTATATGGGTCCTCATTTTCTAAGTCATAGAATGTGGGGAGACAATTTAGCACACTAGGTTTTAGTTCAAAACTCCTAGCAGCTACATTTTGGTATCTTATGCATAATGTGATCAAATTAGCTAAAGGACTGAAGTAGTCCTTAAATGGCCTCTCATGTGGTTGCAAATCCATTTTATTTTTAACTTGTTTGTGTGTGCAAAGTGTTTTCTCGAGTTCAAGGTCTATAGGTTCAAGATTAGGTAATAATGACCTTCGACCATGCATGCAAAACAAATAAAATAAAAATAAAGATGGGAACAAAACAAATAAAAATAAAGAAGAGGGAGAAATTACGATACTAACATTATTACGCTATTACAACCTTACTATAAAAATACACAAAAACAAATACGTGAAATAAATTAACTAAAAATAAATTAATAAGATTAAAAAAATTACAAATAAAAATAAATTGAAAATTAAATTACAGAATTTTAAAGAAGAGAAAAAAAGGAAATATTAACCTTTAAATGTAGATTCACTTTTTTTTCTTTTTTTTAATAAAAAAATATTACAAGAAAATAATTAAAAGAAATTATTCATAAAAATTAATTTTACAAATTAAAATTACTTACCTCCCCGGCAACGGCACCAAAAACTTGTTGTGCAAATTTTATTAAACTCGCAAGTGCACGAATCTATTGTAGAATAGATTAATGGAGACGAGTGTCGATCTCACGAGGAGGTGGATTTTAATTGTGTGTAGAATTAATTTTGTAAATGGGTGGTTGGATTTGTGGTGAAAGTTATTTAAATTATCCTAAAATTGGAATTTAAATGGCGAGAATAAGTTGAATAAAAGTCTATTGAAATGACGTACTTGGGTATCTGGATCCGTATTAACATGCACCATGGGCTAAATATTCCTTATTAATACCAATTAAATCATGAGGGGGGAATCCACACCTCATGAACCACACTCTAATCAATATGGTGCTAAGGGCTTATCGTGCCAAATAATAATAACTTTGTACTAGGGAGCCGGTGTAACCAAGGCGGTATCTAGACAAGATTATTATTATTTGTCGACGAAAAGTTAAATCATCCACAAAAATTAGAGGGGAAAAGAAAATAAATTTATCAAATAAAGCCCATGACACGTGTTCAGACTTCACCTTCAACCCAAGCTTGAAAGAAAATTAGCTACTCATAATTGAACTAGGGGCAAAATGAAAATTTATTAAATTACATAGAAAATACAAGATGGAGAAGGAATTACAGAAAATGAATCCCAAAAATGGATTCAGAGATATCAAATTAAGGGGGAGAGGCCCCCTTTTTTATAGAGACATGGAGTAAATCATGGCCATCAGATTAAAAACAATTTGGACGCTCAGGATTGCGCCACATCATCAGTCAACAGTACGCAGTTTGACCACGCGAATGAACAGTAACACGGTTTGACCTAGGTTGAACAGTGACGCAGTTTGGTTGAAAATAATCCTGTGTGATGCATGTACCGTACGCAAGATTTTTCGTCCACTGATATGCTGCCACGTCATCATCAACAGTACATAAGAATTTTAGCCCAACAGGATCGTGACACCTCATCAGTCAATGCCACATCATCGGTCAATGCCATGTCATCGATCCGTCTATGTGAACAGTGTCATGAACAGTAACGTAGACAGTACCGTACACGTGAATAGTACCGTACATGTGAATAGTGTCATTTTTCCTTTTATGCTCCTCCTAAGGTTTTCGACCGTCCTGAGTTCAAAAGTAATGTCTGTTTTGCCGTCTGATCTCTCGTTTATTATGAAATGACCATGATGCCCCTAAAATACATAAAATACTTAATTAAAATAAAACACACATAATTAAATTACAAGAAACTTAAATACATAAAAGTAAGGGTTGTTAGTAAGACTTGAAATGTAAAATGACGATTTTCTCCTTTATAAATATGCATTTTCTAACACTCAACACCTCTCTCTCTCTAACCCATGGAAAGATGGTAAAAGTTGAATGACAGAGGGCTTAAGTTCAAAGTGCGTTGATGTATTTTATGGCAACACAATACAAGATGGTTGGTTGGCTGCAAGTGGTGAAAAATATTCTCTAAGGGTTTTCTCTGCTTGCACTGGTGGAAGTATTGGCAATAGTCTATTTGGGTCATCCATCACTTCTAAAGAACTAGCTTGACTACTATCAATTTTCGACTCTCTTTTAACCAAATGATTTGTTAAATCACGTTCCCAAACACTCATAAACTAACTAGACAAGAAAGAAAGAAAAATAAAATAAACCAACAATAATGAGAATAAACGAAATTTAAAAATCAAAGAAATCAAACAACCAAATAATGAATTTAAAGACAAATAAAAGTTTTTTTTGTGTTTTTTTAATTAAAAAATAAAAAATAAAAGACAACCTAAATTATAACTAGTGGAAGAATCAAATAAACCAAGATTAGACTGACTTTCTGGCACAATCCCCAGCAACGGCGTCAAAAACTTCTTGTGAAAATTTTTAATATACTCGCAAGCGCACGAATCTAGAAATAGAATAGTGGTAACGAGGTCGATCCCACAGGGATTGTTATAAATTGAAAAGTCTAATTTAAATCTAAAATTAATATTAATTCTAACCTAGTTGACCAAATTGAGTTTCTAAGAAAATTAAACCAATTAAACTAAGGAAGCAGTTAAAATAAAGGAGAATTCAATAAGATAAAAATTACCAAGGTTTCAGAATCCACCACTATTCAACTAATAATTATCTAAATATTCATTAACCCCCAATTTTAGAGTGACAACTCGAAATCAATCTATGTCATCTCATGGATATAACAATTAAGCCCAAATAAAATTAATCTTGTGTAGGTTCTTTTTCTGCTTAACAATATGATATCTAAGTGTCTCATGTAAACATATTGAATAACAAAGAGTCAAAATTTTCCTAAGTACTCTGTGTAAACAATTTAATGAAAGACATAGAATCAAAGATAATCATGAATAAACTTTATAGATCCAAGTATAGATTTAATCGAATATTAATCCTAACAATCAATAATGCATGACAGAATTGATGAAAATATTTTAATAACATCCAATTAATCATGTGAAATAAAAATCATATTCATTAAAGAACATATATAGGGAATTAAATAAATAAAAAGATAATTATTTTATTGAACAGGGTTTCATCTTTAACCTTAGTATAAGAAAATTAGCTAGACATACTTAAATTGGGAGAAACAAAACAAATAAAAACAGCCATGGAGAAGCCGAATTGTTGCTGCTCTCGCTATTCTTCTTCTCTGCCCAGCCTTGCGTCTGCCCTTTTTCTTTTTTTGTCCTCTGGCGGCCCTCCTTTTATAATGCTAGTTGACCGAATTCTTCTCCAACAATTCTAATTCCAATTTAACGCCACCATAAGCCATTAATTCCAACTTTTGAAAGTTAATTGCGAGCCCATTTAAATTGCTTTCCACATATTGCAATGCCATGCATGTGCACTCCAATTGCCAATTGGAAAAATTAAATCTTTTAATTATTCAACATTTCTCAATTGGATTAATTGCTTTGATTTCTTCCACTTGGTTCTATCAATTCTTGACTGTATTTTTGTCTTCCAATTTAATCTTTACTCCTTCTCAATTTGAACTTCTTCATGCCCTTTTTATCCACAATCTCCAATTAATTCCCTATTCAATAAAATAATACAATTAATTAAAAATAAAAAATAAAAATAACTAGCAAATATATAATAAAGGGTAAAATATGTATATAAATTATGCTCATTAGTCACCCACTTGAAGACCAATTACAGTCACCCACTTGAAGACCAATCAAAATTTGTCTTCACACTTTAATCTATGCAATAACTCTTCTATGGTTTTGCCACTATTGCAGAGCAACTAAAGCTGAACACGGCTTCAATTTATCAGTAGTCACTGTCTTTTCGACATGTCTGCTAGACTTTGAGCTTCACTGATCTTTTCAAGTTTCAAAATCTCATTTTTTAGAACAGACCAGATAAAATGATATCCCAACTGGATGTGCTTTGTTTTGGAATAAACAGATGGATTCTTTGCTAGATGAATAGCATTCTGACTGTTACAATATAAAATATTATTATTTTTGTTTCTTGTCTGATTTCTCCAAGAAACGCTGGAGCCAAACCATCTCCTTATTGGCTTCTGTAATAGCAACATATTCTGCTTCTTGTGGAGAGAACAACTATCTTCTACAGTTGAGAAACCCAACTTATTGAGTACCTCCTAGAGTATAGACATACCTATAGTGCTCCTTCTAATGCCAACATTTCCAGCTAAGTCAGCATTTACATAGCTTGTTAATGTCATATTTCCACCTTTAAAACAAAGTGCCTTGCATTTGGCACCAGGGATGGTAAAATGCGGGATTAAGCTAGACTTTTTCAAGCCCAGACCTAAGCTTACTAGAGTGAAAGTGTAAGGGTCGGGCCCACTATGGGCCTGGGGGCAGAGTTTGGGCTTTCACTTTTTTAAAAAAAAAATTTAATTGTTATAAACTTGAAATGAGTTAATAATAATCAAGTTATTATAATCAACAATGAATTAAAAAAATATTTTTTTCAAAATAAAATAATAAATAAAGAAAATGAAGCAAATAAAACTTTAGAGATTTAACTTTTTAGTGCTAAATTCTCTAATTTAAGTACTCTCTTAATTAATTAACACTTGAAAGAGAGTTTAATATTATAATTTTAAGTTTTTTGATTCCTTATTAATATATGAATTAGGGACTTTGGCTTTTTTTTCCATTATTTTTTAAATTTTAATTCATTATTCTAATTTATAAATTTATTTTTAAAAAAAATATAGAGGGCTTATACTTGGCTCGAGCTTTTTCTTTTAAGCCTTTGTCCAGACACTCATGTAGGAAGCTCAAGCTAAAGCCTACAAGAATGGGTCGGGTCGGCCTAGGGTTTGGGCCAGCCTAGGCTTTTTTGCCATCTCTATGTAGTATCCTGTAGATATCTGAGGATCTATTTGACTGCTTACCAGTATACCTAAATGGCCAATGGGCCAGGCGGCAGGTGGCACAGCATGGCACAATACAAGCACGTTTCGGTAAGGCTCGTGGCACGGCACGACATGACACAACATGTGGGCTGAGTCAGACTTCGAGTTTTAGACTCGTGGACTTTAAAAGTACGCTTCATTAGTGGGCCAACACGCAGCCCGTGGGTCATTAATAGTATGTGGGCCAAATTATACCAAAGTAAATTTTTTTTAATGAAAAGTAAATGTAAAATACTATGATTTTACAAATATCTTGAAATTAAATTTTTTTAATATATTTTATTAGCATAGGCTTTTTAAAAGTTAATTTAAGTCTTAGTTTAAAAAAAATATCCTAATTGTTTTATGTTTATAATTTATTAAATAAAAAAATGAAATTTGAATAATTTCTTTAAGTATTTTTATATTTTGCCTACTTGAGTTTATAGATTTATATTAATCATTACTATAATCTATGGAGTTAAATTTATATATTATTGTATTATAATTGGTTATTATAAAATTAAATATATAGTTATGAAATTGTGATAAACTGATAATGAAATATTAATTGTTCCATGAATAAAAATTATTGTTGTTGTTGTTGTTGTTGATGATGTTGTTGTAAGTGCATGGGCTAATGAGCTTGAAAAGCACAACAGGCACGTGAGCTTAAAAAAGTACGCCTAACATGGTCCAAGCATAGGCTCGTGTTGTGGGCTATGTCAAGCCTAAAAAAAAATTGGGCATGGTACGGCAAGGCCCACCATGGGCCTTAGTGGACCTTGGTTTGATGGGCCCTGTCCTGCCCGCTCACTGGCCATCTTTAAGTATACCTTGCCTGAATTATTCATGTACCTGCTAACAGCTCCCACTTCTTTGACAATATCTAGTTTGGAACAAAACATGGCATACATCAAGCTTACAATTGTTGAGGTATACAAAACCTTCACCATGTGTGCACTTTCTTCCTCTGTCTGTGGTGACTATTTTTTAGAGAGTCTGAAATGAACACCAAAAGGTGTACTCACTAGCTTAGCATCTTGCATGTTGAACTTGGACAATACTTGGTTGATGTATTTAGCTTGAGATCATAACAAAGTCCTCGACTTATTGTCTCTTTTGATCCTCATTCCAAGAATTTACTTTGCAGTACCTACATCTTTCTTTGCAAACTGCTTCAACAAATTTTGCCTCAAATTTTTGTCTTTTGCATATTTGAACCTGCAACGAACAAGTGATTTATATACAATAAAAAATAATAATAAAGTTACTGTCAAACTTCTTGATGTAGCAACAATGATCTGCTTGGCTTCTAGTGAAATCACGGCTACCTGTAAAACTGTCAAATTTCTTGTGCCATTGTTTAGGAGCTTGTTTTAAACCATACAAGCTCTTCTTCAACTTGCATACTATGTTTTCCTTGCCTACCTCTATGAAGCCTTTTAGCTACCTCATATAAATCTCTTCCTCTAAGCCTCCATAAAGAAAGACTATCTTTATATCTAATTGTTCAAGATATAATTCTCTGCAGCTACAATTTTTAACACCAGTCAAATTGTAGTCAACTTTACGACCAAAGAGAAATTTTCATTGCAGTCAACACCCTTTTTTTTTTATTGAAAACCTTTGACAACCAATCTTCCCTTGCAGCGCTTGCTCTCATCATGCTTTGTTTATATCTTGAAAACCTACTTGTTATAGAGTGTTTTCTTGCCATGTGGTAATTCAACTAATTCTTATGTCGGATTTGACACGAGTGAGTCCATCTTATCTTTCACAGTAGACTCCCATTTAACTGAACCCTCTAATTGCATTGCTTCATCATAAGACTCTAGTTCTTCATCATCAGTCAGCAACAAATAGTGCAAAAAAGGTGAATAATGTTGGATTGCTTTAGGAATTCTAGAAAAGCATCTCAATTATGGCATGTTGGTTCTTCTTGAACTTCTTTAGGACTAATCTAAACATCATTTTCAAAAATTTCCTAGAAATCAATAAATTCATTTGTTTCAGCATAATATTATAGCTGCTTGATTCTGCGGTTGACCTGTCTTTTTACATCATGTTCTCATTGAATATGACATCTCTGTTTCTAATGATCTTTCAATTTTCATAATCCCAAAATCGATAACCGAACTCATCTATACTATAACCAACAAAGATACATTTTTAGACTTAGCATCAAGTTTACTTCTTTTGCCAGAATCTATATGTATATAAGAAATACTAACCAAACACTCTTAAATGCGAAAGGTTTACCTCATTTTCATTCTAAACTTCCTTCGGTATTCCACCATCCAAGGGAACTAAGGGTCTATGGTTGATTAGGTAGGCTATAGTGTTGACAGCTTTAGTCTTCAACATCCTGGGCAAGCTGACATGTATTCTTATGATTTTGGCACCTTTATTCAGAGTTTGATTTTTGCATTATGTTACTCCATTCTACTGCGGTGTCATGGGAACTGTTTTCTCCATCTTGATCTTATTGTTTGTGTAAAATTCTCTGAATTTACTATCCCTGTACTCTCCTCTACTGTCAGATCGCAATCGCTTTGTTAGCCTAAAGGGCTATACATAATGTAATTTTGATGATAACAAACATATGTATTGAGCGATTTAATAAATATTGTATTTCACATTTTTACTAGTTTTTTAAGGATAATATTTATGCAAGTGAATCAAGTGAAATGAAGATTAAAGACATTCAACGGACAACGACGACATCAAAAATAGTCTAGAGCTCATCGAACAAATTAGTGCGATAAATTCTTGTAAAGCCGGTATGATTTAATTTATGTTTGATTTAGCATTTGAGAAGCTCAAGAAATTAATTTAGTTAAATACTTTTCATAAACTAAAATTTTTTGTTTTTATAAAGAAAAGTATTTTGTGAATTTAAGTAATTTGGACTTAAATGCTAAGATTTGAAATCTTTGATTTTAAATAAGTATTAAATTTCAGAGTTGGACGTTTTTACAAATATTTTAAATGTTTTGGGCCATACTATTATTCATGAATATTTTGGACTAAAGTTAAAGGTTTTGAGAACTTTGAAAAATATGGGTATTATGTTGAAAAGGACCTTTGTGCAAAATAATAAAATCTTTGGGGCCATATCATAATTTTATAAAGTTTGGGAAAGACAACTATTCTTAGGAAGTTCTGAAATTGGACCTATTTGTCAAGTTTTATAATGTTTTGGGCCATAGTATAATTATAGAAAGTTTTAAGCCAAAGTGTAATTTCAGTGAACATTATTATTGGGGAGATAATCTCTTGGTTGTAAAGGTTCATTGACACCTTGGAAGTCAATTGTAAAAACTTGAAGCCTTGGGAGACTTGAATAGTGAAATCCTCGAGTTCGATTGGCTTGGAGGCATAGACGTAGGCGGAGATTGCCGAACCACGTAAAAATTCACGTATTTGTTTTTCTCTTCCCTTACTCTTTTATCTTTACGCTTGCTTGAATTTATTGTTCTTTATTTCATTAAGGCGTTAGATTGATTTATTGTGCGAATCGTATTGCATTAATTTTAAAAACCCTATTCACCCCCCCTCTTGGGTTGCGTTACTTGCATTTCACGCTTGACTTTCAAACTAGTCTCTTTTTCTACCATAACCTTCCATTTTCTAAAGGTATCAATGACTTTTGATTTCTTCTTCAAAAAATATACCCACACCTTTCTTGTAGATTTATAATGAATGTGACACAATATAGTTAGCCTACAAGAAATAGAACTAAAGATAGTCTCCATATATCAGTATGAACTAACTTTAATTTTTTTGCTCTGGGTGTCTTGTCAGTTTTTGCAAAACTGACTTTTTCCCATTTGCCAAAGATTGAATCCTCACATAGTCCATCATACACACTCTTCAGATCTGGCAGCTTCCTTTTTTGACATAAGTGTCTTGACCCTTTTTTACTCATATAGCTACACTTGTAACTATATTCCCTAAGTTTGATGTTATATAGAGAGTACTAGTCTTCTTACCACGAACAATGACGAGTGCTTATTTGGTAATCTTTCATTCATGATCCCAGAAGGTTGTACAATAACTCTCTCCATCGAGTTGTCCCACAAAGATCAAATTCCTTTTAAGGCCAGAAATGTGTCTCACTCTTTGTAGCTTTTAAATAGTCTGATTTGAAAATTTTAATCAGATGTCTCTCTTTCCGATGATCTTTAAGGCTTTATCATCAGCTAGATGAATCTCCTGAAAATCCCCACTGATGTAGTTCTCTATGATTTTCGGGCATAGGATGGCATAAAAAAATGCCCCTAAATCCAAAATCCATGATTCAATAGCATTGTTAACACTTAGAATCATGGCATCACTTGTTTCCTCGATCATGCTGGCAGATTCCTATGTGTAGATATCTTTCTTTGGTGCTCGACAAACCTTCTTGAAGTGACCCTTTTCGCCGTAATTATAACAGTTAAAATCTTTCTTTCTCTATCTAGATTTGCCTCGTTTAGATTTTGATCTACTACAATTTGAATTTCTTTCTGAGCTTCTTCTTTTAGATTCCATGTGTAAAGCCGAGGAGTTTAATGTTTTACCCGATTCTCTCTGTCAAATTTCTTTACTCAATACCAAGTCTCAAACATAATTGAATTTCAATTTATTATTTCCCAATGGTCGCATTCCAACCATCTAATAGATGTGATAAGAGAATCAAAGCTCGAATTTCATAATTGAATCCAATTTCCATTGAATTCGACTGGGTTGTGATTATGTTGAGTTCATTTAAATGTTGATCCACTGGTATCTTTTTCGCCATTAGCAAATTAAATAATCGTCTTATCAAGTGAACTTTGTTTGAGGTCGATTGCTTCTTATACATACTAGACAAAGCTGCCATAAGACACGTCGTAGTACTTTCCTTTGCTCTGTTAAAAGCAACATTGTGTGATAATGTTAGTCAGATAACTCTGAGGGCTTGTCTGTCAAGAAGAGCTTAGTCTTCATCCTTCACGCCCTCTAGTTGCCTTCCTAAAAAAGGTTGATATAGCTTTTTTCTGGTACAGATAATGTTCAATCTGTATTTCCCAAAAGCCAGAGTCCACATTATCAAACTTTTCAATTTTTATATTCCCTTCATCTACAGCCATTGCTCTCACTTAAATATCGTTTCCTCTAGATTGTTTCTAACAAATTCTTTTGACAAAATTTACCACTAAATGCTCTTATACTAGTTGTTGGGAAATCGTTGAGCACCAGATTTTCGTATAACCATAATTGCAAGAAAGCAAAATAAAAGTGTAATAATAACACATAAATTGATAACGGAGTTTGGCCAATTATGCCTACGTCTTCGGAGCTACTACAAATCTTTTACTAAGGGAAGAATAGCTTACAATGTTTACAAAAAAAAAAAAAACACTCTCACCTCATTGAAATATAAGTGTGCAACCCAAGACGGGGGGTAAATTGGAAATTTAAAAATTATTCTAGTAAATCCACACAACAAACAATCTAATGCCTTAATAAAAATTGAAAGCAATAAGTTTAATAAAGGCACAATAATTAAAGAGTAAGGAAGAAGAGAAACAAACACACGGATTTTTACGTGGTTCAGCAATCCCCGCCTACGTCCACGCCTCCAAGCAATCCAAGCTTGAGGATTTCACTATCCAAGCCTTTCCGAGGCTTCAACCGATTACAATTGACTTCGAGGTGTCAATAAACCTTTACAACGAAGAGATTATCTCCCAATCTCTTCACTCAAGTGTTTCACACACTCAAATTCTTACAAATGAAATGAAGAAATGAAGATTACAATAAATCTCATTCAATGAGTAGATATACAATGATGAAGAACAATGAATGATTCAATGTTTTGTGTTTGACAAGTTGAAGGCTCAAGATATCACGTGTGCTCTTTGTTTTTGCTTGTTGGAGAACTTCAAAATGAGTTGGATTTGAGTTCTTATAGCTTGAGCTCGAAAACTAGCCGTTACTCACATTTTGGGCTATCCGGTTTGCCATTTTATAGAATCCGGTAAGCCGGATTTATGTTACCGTTAAGGCAAAATTTAAATTTTGCCTAACCGGTTTGCCGGATTTAGGAATCCGGTAAGCCGGATTTAGGAATCCGGTAAGCCGGATTCGTTCTGGTGCTTACTACCCCGAATTCGGCCTACCGTTTATCAGTATCCGGTAAGCCGCTTGCTACAGTAACTGCTACAGTAAAATATTTCCTAAAATTTATAGTTTGACCCCAAAACGTTATAAAACTATAGTATGGCCCAAAACGTTAGAAAAATTTATAAATAGGTCCAATTTCAGAATTTTAAATAATGCTTTCTCAATCCCACAACTTTCTGAAATTATGACTTTGCCCAAACTTTATGAAATTATAGAATAGCCCAAAAACATTTAAATAGTTTCAAATAGGTCCAAATCTGAAATTTAAAATACTATCAAAGATTTTAAAAATACTTTCATTTTAGTCCAAAATGCTTTAATTCCATAACATCATTTTCTTATAATAAAAGCACAATTCATAAATCTTGACTCAATAAATACATGTGATTTGTTATCATCAAAATAAATATTTATAGCCATATAGGCTAACAATCTCCCCCTTTTTTATGATGACAAAGCACATTCAAAACTTTAATCTTGTTATGAAAAAGCTCCCCCTTAATCAATGCAAGTTTAAAAAATGATTTGAAAATAGTTTAATAAAAACTCCCCCTGCATACATGCTTATATTTTCTTAACACAAATTAAATCATTCTCCCCCTTCATCATCAAAAAGAATAAAGGAATAAAAGCTCCCCCTATCAATCATCAAAGTAGCAACATAAGCTCATTAGTAAAAACAAAGAAATATCCATAAGCAGAAGAAAATCCATATAATCCATAATAATCACTCAAAAAGCAAATCCATAACATCCAATCATAAATAGTCACAACAAATCCATATCATCCAAAACAAATACATAAACCGAAAAGCATAATAACCATCCATAGAGTCGAAAATAAAAGAACACACAATGCAGTAAATGAAATGTAGGTGTGTCCAAGTACAAGCACAAGATACTACTCAGGTGGTGAGGATGGAGGTGGAAACGGATATGGAATGCCGAAGTGCTCGAAGAGGAGGCGCTGTCCATGAATGAGCTGCTGCTGCTGCTGCTCCTGCTGAAACTCGGTCTGCCGCACCGAAAGTGTCCGCACCTCATCCATAAGCTACTGAAGAGTAACATCTCCAGAGGTAGGAGGTCGCGGAGGTGATGAAGCGGATGCAGATGCACTAGGAGCTGAAGCAACCGTGGAAGAAACTCGGCGTCTACGCTGCCCTCGAAATGAGAGTGAGAATACTGGAAGCTAATCAGCGGGAATCACGGCATTAAGTGGCCGATCATCACTTGGGGCTAGAAAGGTAAACTTGTTATTGTTGTATTTGACCCAAGTGTCATCCTTCCACTCAAAGCCTAACCCAACAATAACCTCATCCCCAATACCCTTGGAAGGCCTACAAGATGGTTTTAGAATTGGCAATTCAAAGAATTTAAGAATTCGGGTAATGAAGTGACCATAAGGAAGAGAGCGGGTAATCAAGGCTGGAATACTCAACATGGTATGAACAATGAAATAGCCCAAGTCAACCGGGCGACCTCTAAGAATACAGTCAATCATGGCGACATCCATGTGAGACACCTCATCCAAATGTCCTGATCTAGGAAGTACAATGGACTGGATGATACGAAGCAAAAGACGAGTTTGAAGACAAAGACACTGAGTACGGAAATGAATGGTACAGTCTTCAACAGAAAGATCATTACGCCGACAAATATTACGAACGGCATCAACATGAACATAATCATCAATTTCAGGAGGTTTCCTAAGTGAAAAAATGTCCAAGCCATCATCGGAAGATCCTAGGATGTTGTCCAAGTCCGAATCATCAAATTCAATCAAAACTCCTCCAACTGTGGTGATTACTCGATTCTCTTTCTCCGCGGAACAATCCATGTTCGAGTAAAATACTTTCACCAAGTCGGGATACACATTCTCCTCAATCAACAATGCATCAATCCAACCAACATCTTCCAACAATTGAAATAAAGTTCTATGACTAATCTGGAGAGAATGTAAAACATCCAGTAAAACAAAGAAAGTGTTAAGTACCTCACGAGTCCGAAAGTTTTGATGGAACCTTTTGATCAAGTGTTGCTTGTTCTGAAAATGAATGGACTCAAAGGTGGATTGATTGGAGGAGCCCCTTGCTTCCCGTGGCTGTGTGGATGGTTGAACCGGTTCCTTGCCTTTTCTACGAGCCGACCGAGAGCTTGACATATTGATTTTGATAGATTTGAAGATAAAAACACCAAAGAGAATGAAGATGATGAAGATTGGAAGTGATTTGGTGAAACAAATTTGATCAAAAACGGCTTGAGAGTGAGAAATCTAGAGAGAGAAAATTCAGCTCAAAACCTAGGTTGGAATTGGGATCTAAGGATTTAGATGTTGAAAACGGGTTTCAAGGATGGTTTTGTGTTCTTAATGAGATGGGGAATGATTTTATTGATTCAATTTGATGTGAAAATGAAAGAAAAGAATGGATTTTAGAGTGAAATCAAGAAAGGAGAAAACGGGTTTTAGAGAGATGAAGAACCGGTTTTCTGAATGCATGATGAAGAGGATGAATAGCTTAAAAGGGTCACGAATCCGACTTGCCGGATCTTGCTAACCGGCTTGCCGGTTAATGGGCAGCAACAAACACACGCGAAACCGGTCTGCCGATTTTGAATCCGGTTGACCGGATGTGAGCCCGAGACCCATATTGCGAAAACAGCTTCCCGGTTTTGGAGAATCAGTTAGCCGAAAATGAACTCGAGACCAGCAATTGGAAATTCGGCTTGCCGGTTTCCTTAACCGGCTGGCCGGTTTCGAGGGCATTCAAAAGCAATTCGAGTTTCCGGATGTCTTGAACCGGAAATCCGGTTTTGTTCCAGCAAATCATACACGTGAATTCGGTTTTCGGGATTTGATGAACCGGTAGACCGGTTATGAGGTAAAGATGAAGCTTAGCAAATCTGGTTTTTCGAATTCAAAATTCGGTCATCCGAATGCTGTCCAGAGACCGACCAAAGCTAATCCGGCTTTCCGGATTGAAAATCCGATTGTCCGGAATTTGTTCCAAGAGAAATCAATAAGAAAGAATGTTTTTCCGGATGAATAGAAATGAAATGTTTGCTAGCGCCTATGCTTGTACTACTCACACCATTTTATTTATGGCCTTAAAATTTGATTAATTTTAAATCATTTTTTAGATTTAAAACTTTTCACTAGGCCATTAATGCATGAAACACAAAATCATAAAATCATAAATTTATAAGCACATCAAGTTATCTAATTCATGTAGCATAAAACCATATGATAACAAGCATATCAAGCCATGAATTAAAACATGAATTAAGATTCAACATTCATCATTCCAAGCTCATGCCTTATCTTTATAAAAAGCTCTTCACTAAGGGGTTTTGTAAAGATATCCGCAAGTTGATTTTCAGTGGAAACAAATTTAATTACAACATCCCCTTTTTGAACATGATCTATAAGGAAATGATGTCTAATTTCTATATGCTTAGTCCTAGAATGTTGAATGGGATTCTTGGAAAGATTTATAGCACTAGTATTGTCACATAAGATAGGTATTTGATCAAGCTTAATACCATAGTCTCTAAGGGCTTGTTTCATCCATAGAATTTGTGCACAACAACTACCTGCGGCAATATATTCTTCCTCGGTGGTTGAAAGCGCAACCGAGTTTTGTTTCTTACTAACCCAAGAGACAAGTGAATGGCCTAGGAAGTGACATGTTCCACTAGTACTTTTTCTATCAACCTTATACCCAGCAAAATCGGCATCTGAATAACAAGTTAAATCAATATGAGTTCCTCTAGGATACCAAAGGCCAAGATTAATAGTGCAAATTAAATATCGAAAAATGTGTTTGACAGCAAGCATGTGAGACTCTTTAGGGCAAGATTGAAATCTAGCACACAAGCAAACACTAAACATAATATCAGGCCTACTAGCAGTCAAGTAGAGTAAGGATCCGATCATACCTCGATATGTCTTGATATCAACTTCCTTACCTTTCTCATCTTTGTCCAGCTTGATGGTAGTGCTCATAGGAGTGCTTTTTGCCGTTCCATTTTCATAGCCAAATCTTTTGAGTAGATCTTTCACGTTCTTGGCTTGATTTATGAAAATTCCTTCCTCATTTTGTTTGATTTGAAGTCCAAGGAAGTACTTCAACTCTCCCATCATACTCATCTCAAACTCTTGACTCATACATGATGAAAAATCTTTACACAACAACTCATTAGTAGAACCAAAAATAATGTCATCAACATAAATTTGAACAATAAGTATGTCTTGGTTCTTATGCTTAACAAAAAGAGTTGTGTCCGCTTTTCCTATTGAAAAATCGTTATCCAACAAGAAATTTTTAAGCCTATCATACCAAGCTCTAGGTGCTTGTTTTAAACCATACAAAGCCTTGGATAACTTATACACATGATCTGGAAATTTTTCATTTTCAAAACCAGGAGGTTGTTTCACATAAACTTCCTCCATAATGTATCCATTTAAGAAAGCACTTTTGACATCCATTTGATACAAAATAAAATCCTTATGACATGCATATGCTAACAACATCCTAATGGATTCTAGCCTTGCTACAGGTGCAAAAGTTTCATCAAAATCAATTCCTTCTTCTTGGTTGTAACCTTGAGCCACTAATCTAGCTTTATTTCTTACAACCACACCGGATTCATCCATTTTGTTTCTAAATACCCATTTAGTACCTATAATGGATTGATGTTCCGGATTAGGAACTAACTCCCACACATTGTTTCTCTCAAATTGATTCAACTCCTCTTGCATTGCCATAATCCAAGATTCATCATTTTTCGCATCCGCAAAGGATTTTGGTTCAATTTGAGAAATAAATGCAGCATACTCACATGTGTTTCTAAGAGATTATCTAGTGGTAACACCTCGTGAGGGATCTCCTAAAATTACATCCTTAGGATGAGAGGACACATAACTCCACTCCTTGGGGAGTGTTTGTGAAGTACCTTCATTTTGCTCTGCATTTGTTTCTTCATGATGTTCCTCTTGAATTCCATGTGGCGCGACTTCTTGGTTGTCATTCGATGCTTCTTCTTGTTGTTCTTCTTCTGCATTATCATCAACAACAACTTTCTCCATAGATGAGGAGTTAGACTCATCAAATGTAACATGCATAGATTCTTCCACAACTAAAGTTCTTTTATTATAAACTCTATAAGCTTTGCTTGAATTTGAATAACCAAGAAAGATACCAACATCAGATTTTGGATCAAATTTACCAAGATTATCTTTTGTGTTTAAAACAAAACATTTGCATCCAAAAACTTTAAAATAACCAATGTTGGGTTTTCTATCTTTCCAAAGCTCATATGGAGTTTTATTAAGATTAGGTCTAATCAACACCCGGTTTAAGACATAACAAGCGGTGTTGACGGCTTCGGCCCAAAAATACTTAGGCAAAGAATTTTCATTCAACATGGTCCTTGCCATTTCTTGAATAGACCTATTCTTTCTCTCTACTACTCCATTTTGTTGTGGAGTCCTAGGTGATGAAAATTGATGTTCAATGCCAAAATCATTACAAAAATTTTCAAATGCATGATTTTCAAATTCTCCACCATGATCACTTCTAATACAAGTGATGGAGTAACCTTTTTCATTTTGAACCTTTTTACAGAAAATTCGAAATGCATCAATGGCATCATCCTTATTAGCTAAGAACAATACCCATGTGTATCTCGAATAATCATCCACAATTACAAATGCATAAAACTTGCCACTTAAACTAGCATATCTAGAAGGTCCAAATAAATCTATATGAAGCAATTGAAGTGGTTTTGAAGTGGAAACATGATTTTTGCTTTTGAAGGAAGTTTTGATTTGTTTTCCAAATTGGCATGCTTTACAAGTTCTATCTTTTTGAAAATTGATTTTTGGAAGACCTTTTACTAAATCATTTTTTACGATTTTTGAAATCAAATCCATGCTTGCATGACCTAATCTTCTATGCCATAACCAACCATCATCATGCAATGCGAAAAGACATTTCTCATTTGTTGATGCACAATCTATATTAATGGTATAGACATTAACACATCTATTTCCTACAAACAAGACTTTCCCATCACATGCATTCTCAATAACACACTTTGATTCATCAAAGATAACTCTATATCCTTTATCACATAATTGACTAATACTAAGCAAATTGTGTTTCAAGTTTTCAACCAAACACACATTTTCAATGAGAGTAGAGGATACATTACCGACATTTCCAATCCCAATGATTTTTCCTTTTGAATTATCCCCAAACGAAACATCTCCACCATTTTCAATCTTGGTAAAGCTTGAAAACCAAGAATAATTCCCTGTCATGTGTCTTGAACAGCCACTGTCCAAGTACCACTTATTCTTCTTCTTCTTTGAGCCCTGTAGAGAAAATCTCAAGCTTTAGGTACCCAAATCTTTTTGGGTCCTTGAGAGTTAGCAATGGTTTCTTTCGGAACCCAAACACATTTCATACCATAATATGCATTTCTCTTCACTGCACATCTATTTTTCATATGGCCATCTTGATTGCAATAATGACATACAATTTTATTGTTAATAGATGTATTCTTCACAAAATAACTCTTGTAAAATTTTTGTTTCAAATTCGGTTTATAACCTATGCCACTTTTGTCAAATACACATTTTTGTGAGTTTAGCAAATTGTCCAACATCTTTTGCCCATTTGTGAATCTTAACACAATTTTATTTAACTCATTACTCTTCTTTCTAAGCATTTCATTCTCATTTTTCAAGTCATTCATGTGTGACTCTAAGTGCTCATGTGAAGTGCTAGAATTCTCAAGTAATGCAATACTATCATGCAATGTCTTATTTTCTAATTCTAGGCATGTAATCTTTGCACTAAATGAATCATTTTCATTCTTAAGCTCTATCATCTTCTTTTTAAGACTTATATTCTTTTTAGCAATCTTCATTAGCTCATCATGCAAATCATTAAACGCATCATGCAATTCATCATGTGTAGGAAGAACACTTACCTCATCAAGTTCATCACATGATTCTTCCCCAATGACCATGAGAGCTAAGTTTGTTATTTCTTGTTGCTCATCATCGTCACTTGTTTCCTCATCACTATCATCCCATGTGGCCACCATAGCCTTCTTCTTGGATTTGTTGAGAAGAAGACATTCCAGTCGTATGTCTCCGGGCTTCTTGCATTCATAACAAGTGATCAGCTCCTTCTTTTCCTTCTTATTCTTGTAGGCTCTGAACTTTCTCTGCTCATTGTTCTTTTTGTAAAATTTTCTGAATCTTCTAGCCAACATAGCCAGCTCCTCATCATCCATTTCGCTTTTCTCATCACTCTCACGTTTTGAAGCCTTGAGAGCAGTGTTCTTCTTCTTTTCCTCATGCCCTTTTTCAGCTGCCAAATCTTCTTCATATGAAATAAGAGAGCCAATTAAATCATCAATAGGTAACACATTTAAATCCCTGGCTTCCTCAATGGCAGTCCTTTTTTGTCTCCACTCCTTAGGTAAAGACCTAATGATTTTCTTGACTTTTTCGCTATTTGAAAAAGTCTTTCCTAGTGCTCCTAGAGTGTTCACTATGTCTGTGAATTTAGTATACATAGAGTACACATTTTCATTTTGTTCCATTTGGAACAATTCGTATTGTCAAGTGTACCTACTTATTTTAGATTCTTTCACTTGGTTCGTGCCTTCATAGACAACCTCAAGTTTGTGCCAAATCTCATTAGCACTTTCGCAACTAGACACTCTATGAAACTCTTTCTTATCTAGTGCACAAAACAAGGCATTCATGGCCTTGGAATTTAGAGAAGCTTTTCTCTTTTCGAATTCATTCCAATCCCGTGAAGGTTTTGGAATATCTTCTCCTACTTTATTTTTAGTCAAAGGCATGAAAGAACCATCATTAACAATTTCCCAAATCTCATAATCTAAGGCTTGGAAGTAAATTCTCATCCTAGTTTTTCAATATGGGTAATCATTTCCATCAAAGTAAGGTGGTCTAGTGGTGGACTGCCCTTCCCTAAATGTGGAATCATTTTGAGTTGCCATTGATCTTTAGCTCTAGATGGTTAAATCTAAATAAGAGCACCTCGCTCTGATACCAAATGAAATATAAGTGTACAACCCAAAAGGGGGGGTGAATTGGAAATTTAAAAATTATTCTAGCAAATCCACACAACAAACAATCTAATGCCTTAATAAAAATTGAAAGCGATAAGTTTAATAAAGGCACAATAATTAAAGAGTAAGGAAGAAGAGAAACAAACACACGGATTTTTACGTGGTTCGGCAATCTCCGCCTACGTCCACGCCTCCAAGCAATCCAAGCTTGAGGATTTCACTATCCAAGCCTTTCTGAGGCTTCAACCGATTACAATTGACTTCGAGGTGTCAATAAACCTTTACAACGAAGAGATTATCTCCCAATCTCTTCACTCAAGTGTTTCACACACTCAAATTCTTACAAGTGAAATGAAGAAATGAAGATTACAATAAATCTCATTCAATGAGTAGATATACAATGATGAAGAACAATGAATGATTCAATGTTTTGTGTTTGACAAGTTGAAGGCTCAAGATATCACGTGTGCTCTTTGTTTTTGCTTGTTGGAGAACTTCAAAATGAGTTGGATTTGAGTTCTTATAGCTTGAGCTCGAAAACTAGCCGTTACTCACATTTTGGGCTATCCGATTTGCCGTTTTATGGAATCCGGTAAGCCGGATTTATGTTACCGTTAAGGCAAAATTCAAATTTTGCCTAACCGGTTTGCTGGATTTAGGAATCCGGTAAGCCGGATTCGTTCTGGTGCTTACTGCCCCGAATTCGGCCTACCGTTTATCAGTATCCGGTAAGCCGCTTGCTACAGTAAAATATTTCCTAAAATTTATAGTTTGACCCCAAAATTTTATAAAATTGTAGTATGGCCCAAAACGTTAGAAAAGGTTACAAATAGGTCCAATTTCAGAATTTTAAATAATGCTTTCTCAATCCCACAACTTTCTGAAATTATGACTTCGCCCAAACTTTATGAAATTATAGAATGGCCCAAAAACATTTAAATAGTGTCAAATAGGTCCAAATCCGAAATTTAAAATACTATCAAAGATTTTAAAAATACTTTCATTTTAGTCCAAAATGCTTTAATTCCATAACATCATTTTCTTATAATAAAAGCACAATTCATAAATCTTGACTCAATAAATACATGTGGTTTGTTATCATCAAAATAAATATTTATAGCCATATAGGCTAACACTCATAAGAGTTTCACTCATGAGTTTTGATTTTAAAAAAAAAACTCTCAAAATTCTTTCCTTTGTTCACTTTCTTGGATTGCTAATTTTTTAGAATGATTTCCAATGCTATAAACAAGCCTATTTATGGGCTAAGAGAACAATTCATAGTCACACTGTTTATAATAAAAGCACAATTCATAAATCTTGACTCAATAAATACATGTGGTTTGTTATCATCAAAATAAATATTTATAGCCATATAGGCTAACACTCATAAGAGTTTCACTCATGAGTTTTGATTTTAAAAAAAAAACTCTCAAAATTCTTTCCTTTGTTCACTTTCTTGGATTGCTAATTTTTTATAATGATTTCCAATGCTATAAACAAGCCTATTTATGGGCTAAGAGAACAATTCATAGTCACACTGTTTCCTTCACTTGTCGAGCACCATACTCAAGACAATAGCCTAATCTCTCCACCCAAAAGGATATTAAATTCTTTGTCGTGGATTCCTCATCATTTCCCAATAAGTGACCTAACTTCTAGCCTAATTTTCCCACCCGAAATCAATATTAAACTCTTTGTTGGATGTCAAGTCATTCCCGACAATAGATAATGAATTGCTTAATCAACACTAGATGCTCATATTATAGCATGAACACATTCAACTTGATAATTATTCAGTTTATCATCACTCCCAATAGTGTGGATAATTGCATGGTACTATATTTTAGAAAAGAAAAATGCCATTTGACCTAATCCATACACAAAGTTGATAGAAATAGAGGTAAACAATATGTTCTACCTTCATTTCTATCAACTTTATGTTATTATTAGGGTTGGTATTCCTTGAGTCTCGATTGAGATTCAGAATCCCGACCAGTTCGAGACAGGATTTGGGATAAAATTTTATATTGATTTACTATTTAAGTTGGGATTCAAGATATTTAAAAATGTTAATGGATTCTAAATGTTCTGAAATCTCGATTTTAAAAAATGTATGACAAGTCTAGGGATGGCAAAAACCGGGTCCGGGTTCGGGTCCGGGTTTGGCCTTCCCGACTCTAGACCCGGACACTAAAATGTTGTACCGAACCCGAATTTAAACCCGGTTTTTATGACACTGGGTCCGGTACGGGTTAAACCCGGAATAATCCGGGTTTCCAGATTGCGGGTTTTCAACCCGGATCACATACAAATAAAAAAAAAATCAAATTCACTTCACAAATTTACAAATCCAGATTCTACCCAAATCAAATACAAAGCAATAAACCATTTTAAATTTACATATTTTAAATTTCAAAGTAATAAACCATAGATCTATGATATAACATTCACAAAATACAAATCCATATCTCCAATTCATGTCACAGCCACGATTCAGGGATTTAGTTCACAAACTTCAACAATCGCCGTCTGGTAAAGCAACGAACAGCGGCTGTTGATGATATGATGATGATGAACATGTCACAGCTGCGAACGTTATTCGCAAAAGGCGGATGAACGACAGCCAAAATCAAGATCGTGATGGACAAATGGCTGCCAAACAGAGGCTGATGATGATGATGAACGGGAACACAGCGTTGCGAAGTGATGACAAGTAATGATGATGATTTGATGAAGAGAAGAACTGAAGAGAGACGAAAAGGATGATTTCATTAAGAGAAGATAAAAGATGAAGAGATAGGAGAAGAATGAATTGGGCGGCTGAGAAGTGAAAGTGTGAACTAGGGCATTGACTTTATCTCCCCTTTTTATATTTAAAAAATAATTTAAATATAATGCTAAAATAAGGACATCCGGGTCCGGGTTCCGCATATGCGGGTTTATGCGAACCCAGAACCGGACCCAAAGACGTCCGGGTTGGCAAAATCGCATCTGGATCTGGATTTATTTTTAATCCGGTACGGGTTCAACCCGTACCGGATTATCCGGGTTCGTCTGAGTCCGGGTTAAATTGCCATCTCTAGACAAGTCGATTCAATAAGTTACATGCATCTAACAAGTCGATCACATATGTATAACAAGTCGTTTTAATAAATAATATATATAATATGTCGGTCATAATTGTATGACATATCAGTTATAGATGTATAATAAAACTTTTTCTACCGAATTTGTAGTATATGTCAGAAAACTCATGTCATTCAAAACAATTCGAGATTCCAATCAAAATTCACAATCTCAATTGGGACATGATTAAGAAATATTTTTGTTCCGATTAATTATTAGATAGAATGAAAAATCTCGATCCGTCTCATTTTGTTGCCTACCGAGTTAGTATTTAGACCTAAGTATTGTTAAGGTAGTACATTTTGCAGAGCATGAGAAAGTAGAACTCAAGTGTTGCTTTCTCAAGTCAACACAAGTCAAACTATCATAAGCTATTAAGCAATGTAATAGCTCAGCTACCAGCTCAACATAGTTGGTTAAAGAAGTCTGTTATAGCACATGTAGTATGTACATAACAAATGATTAGCTAGATTTACAATTAGTTAGTTACAAGTTGTTATTGATTAATGAGTATAAATACAAGTGATGTAATTGATTCAATTGTGAATGAAAGTTCTAGAAATAAGAAAAATATTTTCTCTGAGATTTCTCTCAAGCCAAACATTCCTTTTCTTATTTTCTTTGGGTATCAGTGCTCTCTCGTGATTAAACAGTGTAGCTAAGTGGGCCCAAGTCAAACCTATTAGCCATTTAGCATATCGTATTCGCCAAATTGAAAAAACTCTTTGACCAAAAAAAATTGGGGCAGATGCAATGATTGTACCTGCGAGGATGTAATTTTTAGACACCCAGGTTGGGGGTTTTTAATCCGGGTTTTTACACCTGAATTTTGAACTTTTTTAAATATTATATATGTATATATATAATATTTAAATTTAATACTTTTTTAAATATCATAATTTTTAAATTTATTTCAATGAAATTGGACATGAAAATATAAAGTTTAAATGTTTAAAACTTTACATATATGTAATAGATGAGTCAAATAAATATAAATATTTAAAATAATATATATATTATATTTTTTTTAATAAAATCCGATTTGCATGTTTATTAAGCGATACTCAGGACCGACCTGGCTTCATACCCGACCCACATTACTCGGGTCTGGTCTGGGTTCAAATCAGGTGGGTAATTTTGCTACCTCTAATTGCATGGTACTATATTTTCAAAAAGGAAAATACCATTTGACCCAACTGATGACATAAGGTGATAGACATAGAGGTAAATAATTTTTTTTAATAAAAAATGGAGAAAACGATGTGTTTTACCTTCGTTTCAATTAACCTTATATTGTGATTAGGGTTGGTAGAATTCCTCAAGTCTCGATCAAGACTTAGGGTCTGTTTGGTATTGTTTTTTAATCTATATTTTCTGAGAATAAAAACAAAAATGAAAATGGTGTTTTGCAATTACTGTATTTCGAATTTAAATATGCGTTTGGTATCATTTTCTGTATCCTATATTTTAAAACTGAAAACAGTAATATGCGTTTGGTAGACACAGTTGAAAATGATAAAAACAGAGAATATGCGTTTGGTAATGTTTTTTTCAAAAACAATTTTTACTAATCATTTACATTATATTTATAGTCATAAAATAATTATTTAGCTAATACACACAAATGCAACAAAATAATTTAACCAAATTTAATATAAAAAAATTACATGATAATAAAGTTTAAGAATTAACATTAATTAAAAAGAAGTTTGACATTGTCATTGTTTTTACACTATATAATTAAGATATATATTACAACACATGATTTAAATAAAATAATTATAAAAAAACTACATGATACAAATTATGCATTACATATGTAATCATGCCACATAAAAGCTGCAATTCCATCTCTGCATTTCGTGAAATAGATTAATTGCTTTGTGAGCTTTGCCATGATTTGCAAGCCCTCCAATCATGGTACTCCATGAAACAACATCTCTTTTTACCATCTGATCAAACAGCTGACTTGCTTGATTGATGCAACCACATTTTATGTACATTTCGATGAGAGCATTGCAAATAACAGTCCTCCGCAACAAGTGATTTTTATCACAATACATATGAATCCATTCCCCTAGCTCAAGAGATCCTAGTTGTGCACAAGCTGGCAAAACAGATACGATACTTATCTCATCAGGTTCAATACCCCACCATTTGCATTTGCCGAAATACATCCAGTGCTTCAGCATAGCTCCCTATATGTGTATACCCCGAAATCATTTCAGTCCATGGGACAATAGTCGTATAAGGCATCTTATCAAATAGCATTCTTGCTTTCTTCATTTGACCCAATCTAGCATACCCAGAAATAAGATTATTCCAAGCAACTATATCTCTATCAGTCATTTCCTCGAACACTTTGTGTGCCTCAATTAGCTCATCACATTTTCCATACAAATCTAGAAGTGCATTCTCTGTTATGGAATGCGACTTCAGCCCAAATTTACACACATGGGCATGAATTTGCTTTCCCACAGAAGGACACAACAGCCCCGCACATGATTTAATCGCAAACGGTAATGTAAATTTATCAGGCAAAATTAGGCTTCCAGCTCGTGGGTTATATAATTAAGATATATAAAACAAACAAGAAAACACCCATTTTAATCCAATAAAGATTCCTCTCATACTCTTATGTCTATTTTCTTCATAAAAAAATAGCGGAAATATCAAAGATCTCTAGCATAAAGGGTAGATTTTCCAGGACAATTTAAGACCCACAAATTCATCAAGTGATTTATACAAAATTATTACTTTTGGAATTAATATATCAATATAAATTTATTCATTATAAAAATTTCGTATGAGAGAAAGCTTCTTGATTATGATTTGGCATTATGAAAAGAGATTTTGGGAGTTTATGCAAAAATGAATTTAATTCTACTCTGCAATCAAATTGCCAGTTACAATTTGATTATTTTCTCGTACATTTCTTTTTCTTCCTTTTCGCACAAATCTGTGAAGGATTTTTTTTTTAATTTAGGTTGCATTATCAAACTTGGAAATAGAATTATTATTTTTTGAACACAAATTGAGATTTCACAATCTCTAAAATAAATGAGTAAAAATTTCAGCTCATAAATAAACAATTTGTCACTACATATGAACAACCTCAGAAATTTCCAGAATTAAAAATCACTCAAATCATCTCTCAAAAATTTCAGCTTATAAACAAAATAAATATCGGCAAGTGACAACGAAGTAGCAGTAGACGAAGATCCGAGAGAGCAAAGATCCGAGAGAGCAAGTGCATATCCGAGAGAGCAAAGACGAAGTAGCAGCAGCTGGACGGAGTCGGAGTAGCAGCAGCTGGACGGAGTCGGAGCAGCAACGGTTACGGCGGAGAAAGAGCAACGGCAGTGGCTAGCACACCAAGAGCGACCAAGAGAGAGATTTGCTGCAACTGGATTGAGAAAATTGAGGGGAAAAAGGGAGCTGCAGTGAACTGGATTGAGAGTGAGGGCTGCAGTGAAGAGAAAAGTGAGGGCTGCAGGGTCACGATTTCTTTGTTGTTTTTTAATTCATTTTTAGGTTTAGTTTGTAAAATTTGGAGAACATGTTTAACTTGTTTTCAGTTGTATAATTATAATAATGAATCCAAATTTTGTATTTTGTAATTTGTTTTGTGAAAAAAATCCACCAAACATGTTTTATGTGTGTATTATAAAAATAAAAACGAAAACATGACTTATAAAACAGTACCAAACAGGCCCTTAGAATCTTGGCCAATTCGAAATAGGATTTGGGGTAAAATTTTATTTTGATTCATTATTTGTGTTGGGATTCGTGATATTTTAAAATGTTGATTAAGATTTCGAATATTTTGAAATTTCAAATTTTAAAAATGTATGACAAGTAGTTTAACAAATTATATATATCTAATAAATTAATTATATATGTATGACATATCGGTTATAATGGTATGATAAGTTGTCCTTTTACCAAATCTATATCATATGTCAAAAAACTCATGTTATTTAGAACAATTTAGGATCCCGATCAAAATTCTGAATCCCAATCGAAACAGGATGAAAAAATGTTTTTGTTCTGATTAATTATTAGATAAGATGTCGATCCATCTCATTCTGTTGCCAGCGTAAGTATTTAGACGAAGTATCAGTGCTCTCCCGTGATTAAACGGTGTAGCCAAGTGGGCCCATGTCAAACCTATTGGCCATTTGGCATATTTGTATTCGCTGAATTGACAAAACTCTTTGACCCAAAAAGACTGGGGCGGACGCCAAGCTTGTCTTAAATCCATTTAATAAGAATATCGCATCCACTAAATGCTATAAATATCCTCCTTCGCAGGCCAATGCTTTGCCTCAAATGCAAAAAGCTCTCGCCCTACGGTGGTAATCGTGTATTTAATCACAGGCGCGGATCAGATTCTATCTCTAAATGGCTCCTATCGCAGTCGGTGACCCCTTGCCGGACGGTACTCTCGCTTACTTCGACGAACAAGATCAGTTGCAGCAAGTGTCCGTACACTCGCTCGCTGCCGGTAAAAAGGTCATCCTCTTTGGCGTCCCCGGTGCTTTCACTCCTACTTGCAGGTAATATTATTTCACTCTCTTATGCTCTTCGATCACCGGCTATTCCTATTCCCGGTGGTCGCTCTCGTTCTTTTTGTAGGTTCAGTTTTTTTAAATTTTTTTTTCGGTTTTGTCGATTGTCTTAACCCGGAAATGCCCCTCCTGTAGCTTGAAGCATGTGCCTGGATTCATCGAGAAGGCTGATGAGTTGAATTCAAAAGGCGTCGATGAAATTCTCTGCATAAGCGGTACATTGCTTACTTTTATTATTCTAATAAATTATGTTGCGTTTTCTTTGACATATCTTCTGTCGTGGATCTTTAATAACTCGTGTTAAAGATGATCTTAAATCAAAAAGAAGAAAAATTGAGAATTGACATGTTTAATCAACTTAAATGGCTCCTTCTTGAAATTTTATGCTCAAGACTTGGAATTGTGGTCTTTAATTCAGAGACTTATTTTGGGTTTTTTTAATCAAATTAGATTTATAAATTGAGGATCTATCAATATTGAAAATGAGAATTTGAAGATTGTGTTTCATTGATGAACTTATTGAGTGTATAGGTTTATTTCATTCAAGTCAGCTCTGTTGTGGCACAAAATTATAGCACGAAATAGAGGTGGTGGCTTGTAATTTCAGTCATCAACTGCAGTTCGGATGACCATTGAATCTCATGACTTTGTTTAAATGCCTGTGAAACTGATTTTGCATAATTACTGCCTACATTTCTTTCATTCTGATGCAAGCTCTAATTTTTTTTCCCCCTCCCAATCGCTTTGCAGTTAATGACCCCACTTGTGTTGAACATGACTTGTCTAAACTCCCGCAAAAACTAACTTTGCATATTTTGTGGATCAATTTCTTACAGTCTAACCTAAGCATTCCTTCTTTTTTCTTTTTTTTGCCCCCGGGGGCTCTTGTAATCAATTTGCAGTTAATGACCCATTTGTGATGAAGGCATGGGCCAAAACATTTCCTGAGAACAAGAGCATGAAGTTCCTGGCTGATGGCTCAGCAAAATACACCCATGCTTTGGGGCTTGAGCTTGACCTCAGTGAGAAAGGACTTGGCACCCGGTCAAGGAGGTTTGCTCTCTTGGTTGATGACCTCAAGGTGAAGGCCGCAAATGTTGAATCTGGTGGAGATTTCACAGTCTCCAGTGCTGATGACATCCTCAAGGCTCTTTAAATTTGCAGTTCCATCCCAGCTGCTTAGTGTTGGTTGAGTTATTACTTCCTTTTGCTGTGCTATGCTTAGGATGAATATAAACCAGTGGATCTCGAATATTGTTATGTATGACGCGAGAAGTCTTTTGTTTAAACTGTTGTTCATCTTTATCGGAATAAAGGGTGTGTTTTTGTGTATTTTATTCTATTTTGCGGAAAGGCGAGCTGCCATCGGTGGTGTTTGAAGGCAATTGCAATATTGCATCACAGGCTCACAGCCATCGGTGGTGTTTGAAGGCAATTGCAATATTGCATCACAGGCTGTTACGTAGGACTGTGAGGTTTTATTGGCAAATGATTATTATACTAATATGATATACGCATGGCTTGTAGTTTGAAATAAATCCCCTGGGCACTGGGTTTGCTATAATTTTCACCCAAAGTGAGAAAACATTCCTTTCCCTTTGGACACAGCTATTAGTACGGCAAAGTCACCGTTATTATTGGTATGAGACTTTTTACTGCTCTGGAATTTTCATGCGTGCATAATTCTTTTGTCTTTTTATTTTTTTGGTAATTTTTATGTTTTTGCAAAAGCATGGTCAATGTCCTGTAAATTTATAGGCTAATTTTAGAAATTAATAATTTAAAATATGTATTTTTTTTCAGATATGAGAATTAAAAAAATCTATTAGGTGTCGTGTCGATGCGAGTTTGGTTAAACTCTTATGGTGTGTTTACTTTAGAGTTTAAGAAATATGAATAAAGTAATAAGAATAAAATTCATGTTTACTTAATAAAATATAATTTAGAAATGGGAATAAAATGTGTAGGTTTCACACAATTTAAAAATAAGGAATAAGAATCTCATTCCCAGGGGGGGTTGGAAATGGAGATTCTCATTCTCTCAACTAATTTTTGTATCCTTCTAATTTTTTTATATTTTTTAAATTACCCTCATTCAAATCACAATTAATTTTATTATTTTAAATATCGTTATTATTATTATTAATTTTTTTTAATTAATATTATTTTTATAATAATATTTATACATATATCTAGTTAATAAAACTTATATTATTTAATACTATGGGTATTTTGATAATTGATTCTCATTCTCATTTCTTATTTCCATTTATTTTGCTAAGTAAACACATCAATGACATTTCAACACATTCTCATTTCTATTTATTTTTACTAAGTAAATATTAGAATCTCATTCTCATTTCATGAAATAAACGCACCATTAATAGACGAATTTCCTTTAAAAAAAACCACAGTTTGAATAGTGCCAATTTGATAATTTAATTTTTTTTTTTTTTGGGTGTGGGGGTAGTAGCGGCAAACCCATACCCGACCATCGACCCTATCCATTGCCATCCTAATCACAACTGAGACAAGTGATTGAGATTGTGATTTGCAATCCTTCTATCAAATAAAGTGGTAATTATAAAATAATCGTTTTATCATTTGGTCTTGAATTTGGATTTAAGTTACATGGGTTGGAGAAATAAAGCCTAATAAAAGAAAAAAAAAAGTTGATTATCTCTAATCTCCTCATAAAACCATTTTCTTCAGTTAGTTTTTTTTTAATATAAAAAAAGTCTTTTTTTAAATGCACTCTTTTTTAATTTAATTTTTTATTGTTAAAATTCAAAATAATAATCTATTATTTTTTTTCTTTTACAATCTTGTTGTTACTTTACACATAAATTAAAAAATTTTACAGATGATCAAATATTTTAATGTCAATCATTATGATAAATTACACATATATTAAATTATAATTTGAAAGCAATCTCAGTATAAGAATTCTTGATTGGTAAGAAATAGGAAATGAATAATAAATTATTCTAAAGTTTTGTAATTTATTTTGAAGAGCTAAAAGTGACATGTAGAAAATAAAAAGAAAAGAAAATGGATTGATTATAAATGAAATAATTTGTTGAAAATGTGATGTTCTCGAGAAAATATGCGAAAACATCTTGTCATCTTGGGACCCTAATGCATGCCTACTGCATTGATGTTGTGTTTACTTCTCAAATTGAGGAATTGGAATCTAGAATCGAAATCATTGACAACGTTTACTTATATTCAATATCTCTATGGGGTAAAGAAGAACCAAAACCGATTAAAAACAAATTTCATTTAGTTGTTTTATTAACAATGAATAATAATAAAAGGGCTTCTTTTTTTGCGAAGAAGACTCATCGAATTGCTAGTACTGTAACAAATATGCCCTTTATTACTATTTTTCCTTTTGGCGCTGCCAAGACTTTTTGTTATCCTCACGAATCAGACAATACTATATTATTTGTTATACCATAATTTGGGAATGAAGAATGGGAGACTCATTCCAAGGGGAAGGTGGGAATGAGTCTCCCATTTCCGGGATTGACTATTTTGCCCTCCCCAAAAATTAAAAATACCCATATTGTCATTATTTATGATTAATTAATATATTATTATAATTAATTAATTAATATATTATAATTAATTAATGAATTAATATACTACTATAATAATTATATTAATAATTATTATAATTAGTTCATATATTATTATTAAGTAATTAATTAATATAATTGTTACTATTAATTAATATATTAATATATTATTAACAATAATTATTAATAATTATAATTTTTGATAAATAATCAAAATAATTAGTATACTTTTATTATAATTAATTAATATAACTATTACTATTAATTAATATATTAGTATATTATTAAAAATAATATATTAATAATTATAGTTTTTGAATAAATAATCACAATAATTAATATATTTTATTATAATAACTAATATAATTAATTAGTATATTATTATAATTAATTAATTAAAAATTTACAATTAATTAATATATTAATATGTTATTGACAATAATTAATAATAATAATTTTTGAATAAATAATCACTATAATTAAAATATAAAATAATAATTATGGCAATAATTGATTATGTACTTTTTAGTAATTTGTTACAACCTAACCAATTCCGATTCCGATTCCAAAATAAAATAAACACATTAATGAGATTATATCTCATTTTAATTCCAATTCCTGTAGGTTAAATAAATAACTTATTATGATTCTCATTCCCCATTCCCATTCTAGTTAATTCCAATTTCAATCCATTCCGATTACTGACAAATAAACACAACATGAGTGTTTTGTTGCTGACTTTGTAGAGCAACAATTTATATTCCGAATAAAAACTCCGGCTAAACCCCACCAAGACACAACCAATAATAATAATTTAATTATTATTATTATTATGATGATGATGATGATGATGATGATGATAAAAGTAAAAGAAAAAAATTACACTTGGCTAGAGTTTATTAGTGATTTAATTTCAGGGCGAACATCATTTTTCGGTTGCAAGCCCTCGCAAAGCTCAGCAGTTTTTGCGTAGGGCTAATAAATTAAAGACATGCGTCAATCATATTTTATCTTTTTAATTTTTAATTTTTTAATATATTAATGTATTGCAATCATAATTTTTACTAGTATTTACAATAAAAAATCTATGGGGACCATCATTAATAATTTTATTATGATACAAATTAAATTTTTACTCACAATTAACACTAAAGGGATATCTATTCTATCCTATTAATGAGAAGACATTTTACTCCTACTAATTTAATTAGAGGGAAATCGAATCCCAACAATAACTAAGACATGAGTACATAGGCCAAAGTCCATTGGTTAATTTCTATTATTTAATCATACATCTATTAAGACTTGACCTGTATTAATAAAGCTATCACAGCACAAATGAGATTTTATATCTATTTGAAAAACGTGACTTGGAATGCACGACTATTTTAGATTTTTTTTTAAAAAAAATCCCATTTGCATCAATCATAATTATTATCCAAACATCTCCAGTGTGGTTTTCATGCACTTCTTTTTTTTAGTTGATCATCAAAATTTAAAATTAGAAAAAAAAATAGGGAGCTAAAAGATTAAGACTCTTCCTTCTCTTTTAAAAAAATAAAAATCATAAAAATCCAAAAAAAATTATAGATAAGAAATCTGAATTTCGAGGGCAAGGACTATTGTTCCAATTAATTTTCATTTTATTTTCGTTAAAAAATGAAAGTAAAATGAGAAAAAGTGCAAGCTGATCATTGTGGACGATTTTCGATAGTGCAATACATTAATTTCCTTCCTCATTTATATGAAATATTGAAACTTATTGTTAAATTTAGGTGTCCATAATAAGCTGACTATATGTAATATGAGAAATAAATTTAATATTGTATAACTTATCAAGGATTCATATGAGATAGTTTAGTGTTTTATTTGAATTGATGACATAAGGTCTAGGTAATTCAAATAACTTCAAAAAGGTTATTTTAATTAAAACACAACAATTTTATCATAGATATACTACATGAGTGAATAGAAATAAGTACAGTAGAAATCATAATAACCTGGTGACGATCCGTTCGTGAAGAGTCCTAACATTTTGTGTTTAAAGATTGAAAGAAATTGGATGGGATCTGTCCTTAAAGAATATGTTGTGATATGTTTTTAAAGATTCGCGTGACCCGATTGCTTGATTCGTGTTAGATTTATTTCTACATCAACCAATAAGAGTACGGTTTTAGTTGATAAAATAAAGTTGCATTATTGATTTAGAAAATCACCACTTGTATATAATTATATATTAACCCTTAATAACAACACATTTCAAACTGAACATGGCTACCGTGCTTCGAACAAATGATAAATTATTATGCTGCTGTTAGTCCACCGACAGTACTAGTTTTATTATTTATTTATTTTTAATTTACCATAGCTTGCAAGTTCATCTTTGGACTTTGGACAAGAGTGATCACATCTTGTTACTACTTACTAGACAATGCTGAAATAGATCCAATTGTCTCTTGCTTGCCCGTCCATGCAACTGGTTAATATTTTTTAATTGTCAATCATAATTTCTTTTTCTATCATTAATAGTGTAAGTTTAATTAGCTTTGATCACGGGGTCTCCGAGGCATGCTCTTGGTGGAGGGTCGGATCTTAGATGATTCCTAGCCTGTATGACACAATTTTCAACTCCTTTAAGCTAATTAATCGCATTTGTGTTTTCACCTAATTTATAATAAAATTATTCTCAGCACCAATAAAGTGATGGCTCCATTGATAATGGAGTCTCCCTTAAATGATTTGATTGGGTTTGCTCTCCAGTTCGAGTCGCATGGAAGTCGCATTTGTTGGGAGAACTTGTGCCTTCCGGTTCGAGCAGGGAGTGGGAACTTCTAATCTGAGTTGTGATACAAGTTTAAAGGTGTCTTCTACAATTGAAACCCTCCCCAAAATATCTCGTGGTTAAGAAAAAAAAAATTATTCTCAGGCCAACTTACAAACTATATATACTGAACGAAATTATTTCCAAATTCCAATGTATGTGAGGGTTTAAGAGTTTTCCATGTGTTAATGGAAAACTACTCTATTAAGTATTATATTGTTCTTATCGTAAGCTTCATAACTTATTAACCAACGAGGGGGGAAAAAAAAGGGAGAGGATTCTTATTCATATATCAATTATTAGCAACAACGACTTATAATTTGATATTTATCCTGCTACCGCCAATTGTTGGTGTTTAAACTGTTAAGCATTAACAACTTCTCTAAACAATTATATATGCACAATACAACATAGGAGATAAAACAGCTGAAAATTTTGAGATTTGTGCCAAACTAAATGAAGTGAGAAAGGAGAAGCATTGGTCGGCAATTCAGAGAAAAGGACAAAGGAGTCAATGACCCATTTTCATAGGGCGTAGCACGTGTATGAATAGAAGCATTGATTTTGATAGAGGTATGATATATTTAATGCTCGAGTAAATATGCAACGGTCGCATTTAATCTGGTTCAAAATAAAATAAAATAAAATAAAAATCCATTCCCATTTCGTTTTGTTACACGACTAGCAAGACTTTGTTAAACAACTGCTGCCTATTTGGTCTCTAGCTGTTGTTTTGATTTGAGATGGTATTACCGAGAAAATTTATCACAATGAGCCACGGCGAGCATGAGTTATCTGTTCTTCCTTCAATATCAACGTGTTATTATTTTTAATTACATTACGAGTATTTTTTAGATTGAGATTATACAATTGTAATTTAAAAAATATAATATTAAAATATTTGATAATATTAATTGTTGTAGTTCGAAAGATGTGTTGATTTGATTTTTTATTTATATAATAAAAAAATTATTAGTCTTTAATAATTTTATTAAAATTATTATTTATAATTATTAATTTTTATTTTTTAATTATAATTTTTTTACAATAACTATAATTTAAAAATTACAATATCCTAATTTTAAACAGAACACATTACTTATTGATATTTATAATCTTAGAACAAACTGAATCTATTCGGGAAAAAAAAAAAGTTAACAAAATAATGAAAATAAGTGAAGGAATAAAATTTATTGCAAAGAGTAGTAGTTGAAAGCTTCTAATGGTAGGCAGATAGTAGCCACTGCAAGCAATAAATAATGTCAATTACAGAGCTGGAAACCAGCAATAAAGAGGGCCAAACCAAACGGCCAAATCAATACGTGCCGTTTGAGACTAGAGGGGCCCAATGCTTGCAATTCAAAAAATAGAATTTTTCCGTTATATTTTTGAAATTTATCGAGAGGGACGAAAAAAGTGCAGTGACTGTGAGAGAGGGAGACCCTTTTGACTGTAGACAACTAAATAACTGTCAATATTTTAATGTTACTTTGTATTCTTGAAACTGCAAGCGCAGGACAAGAGGCCACATTTTTTCCACTTTTATATCATCCCAAGACTCAAAAGCTTTGAGCAATTGCAGGCACAGTTCTCTTTCCTTCTTTCCTTCTTTCCTTCTTTCCTTCTTTCTTCTTCTTTGAGGGCGGGTCTTTAACTTTTTTCTGTTTGAAGCATCTTTGGTTTCTTTCTTTAGCTGGCCTTTTTAATTGCTGTAGCTAAAGGGAGGATGAGTGCATCAAAGTTCATTAAATGTGTTACAGTTGGAGATGGAGCTGTTGGGAAGACATGTATGCTCATTTGTTACACAAGTAACAAGTTCCCCACTGTAAGTCTTTAAATACCCATCTATAAAAAAAAAAAAAAAAATTCCCTTTTCTTGGCCATAAAATTTTTCTCGTGTTCCGATTTTTGAATTTTTTATGTTATTTATCTATATGGGGTTTTATAATATTGTAGATGCTGACAGGGGTTTAGATGAAGCCCTGAACTTGGGATCTCTCTGACTCATATTGTTGTTGTTTTTTTTTTTTTTTGTTTCCCAGGATTACATACCCACAGTGTTTGATAATTTCAGTGCCAATGTTGCTGTTGATGGTAGTATTGTGAACCTGGGCTTATGGGATACTGCAGGTATCCGTCTTATTCTTGTTACAAGATAATGTTAGTTTTAGGTTTTATTGCTGAGAGTTTCCTAAGTAGGTGTAATTGTTTTTTTTTTTTTGGTCTAACTAACTGTTAATCTGGTAATATGCTTGCTTTGATTTAAAGGGCAGGAAGATTATAGCAGGTTGAGGCCACTGAGTTACAGAGGTGCAGACATTTTTGTACTGGCTTTCTCATTAATTAGTAGGGCAAGTTATGAAAACGTTCTTAAGAAGGTAATGATTTTCAATTAATATTAATGTCTTTTCCCCTGCTCAGCCCTTTATCTCTTTTTCTACTTTTATTATGTCTCTTTGGTTGTGGCTACTTTTAAATCATGTTTCACGAAAGTTGGTCTTTTTAAATTAATTAAAGCCTGTGTGTGTGTTGCTTTACACTTTAGTCCCATGAATTTACGTTTCTTTGGATAGCTTTTTCGTCAGAAGTAATATTTATGTATTATGAATTCCATTTATCATTTACTAATTTCTTCCTTTTTTTTCCCTTAATTTCTTCTCAGTGGATGCCTGAACTTCGACGATTCGCACCCAATGTACCGATTGTTCTTGTTGGAACAAAGCTAGGTAGGCAAGATTTTTGAGAAATTTGCAATATGATGATGCAAATAGAATTCCCCTGTAGAGACAAGTAAATGTTATGATTAAATCTCAAGCGCATTAACCCTTTTATCTATATCAGATCTTCGTGAAGACAGAGGGTATCTAGCTGATCATGTGGGATCTAATGTCATAACAACTGCCCAGGTATGTGAATCACTCTTATTTGCTCTCTCTTTACATTTTGTTTTCTTGGAAAGCATTTAGTTTGTTGTGAGAAAGTAGCTCAATCAGCATATAATAAAACAGGGAGAGGAGCTGAGAAAACAAATTGGTGCGGCTGCATACATTGAATGCAGCTCTAAGACTCAGCAGGTAAAGTACTTGGTGAACTGCAAGTTTGATCATTTGATGTTGATTTCATCTCATTGAACTTGGTAAGCTGGAACCCATTTCATTTTCATTTACGTGTTGAAAAGTACCGCTTATGTGCTTTATTTTATTTTTTAAATAATCAGAATGTCAAAGCTGTTTTTGACACTGCAATCAAAGTTGTTCTTCAACCTCCAAGGAGGAAGGAGATGATGGCAAGGAAGAAAAGGCACAGACGATCCAGTTGCTCAATTGCGTAAGTACTTCACCTTCGCCCAGTCTAATCGGGACAACAATCATTCACCTTTCATGTTCTCAGATAATAATAAAATTTGAACTGTTTCGCTTGAGTATAACCATGTGCATTACATGGCTTTGTGTTAGTTTTGTTGAATATTTTTCAGGTGCATCGACCTTACCTGACTTTTTCTGCTTATTTTCATGTTTTGCCGACAGAAGGAGTATCGTGTGTGGAGGTTGTGCAGCTTAATAATGGTGAAAGCTGGACAGACGGACAGTAATGAAGCACTTTTCCCAAACCTTGCTGTTTTGTGAATGTTTTCTGAAAGCCCTTTTGTGTGCAGTGTAGCTGCAGCTATATAGTTTGAACTAAAGCGAAAATAGTTACATGTTTGTATCCTACAGACTGACTTGGACAAGAATGGAGGGAATTGTTCATTCTCTCCAGCGCTTTTTGGAAGTAAATTATGTTGTAATTTGGGGTTTCTTCTGATGTTACAATTATTTTGATGTTAATATTTTGTGATGTGGATGGAGATTCATAAAGTTAAAGGTTCTTTCTACCATTAGATTGGGGGTGTCAATTTTTTAATCTCCTTGAACAACTACTTTTTATAATAGTATGGTTCTACAAAAATTCCTAAGTTCAATTATTTTTTTTTTAAAAAAAAACAATTTTAAATTTTTATTTTGCAAAGAGTTAAATTCAAACAATTGAAATTGTAAGGAAAAAAAAATCTTTAGTGTTATGAACTTTGAGTTTTTTCAGTTGATTAATTGTTTATTTATATCTTCATTGCACCCTAAATAATTCAAAAAAACAAATATTACATCATGCATTTAGCGAAATGGTTAATTTAATATATTTTCCCAAATTGGGATCAGAGAATTTGATTATTTAATTATAATTATTAATTTATTTAATATTTATTATCAACATTTTACTATATTGTAAGTTGTACCGTAGAGACAGAAGAATTATACTCGAATGGTACCCTTTTTCTTTTCGTGAGGAATTTGAAAAGTAAAGGCAGCTGATCCTGGATCTACCATTAGATTATTATTATTTTTTTTGGCATCCAAAAGTGCATTCATAAGTATCATCTAAAATCTGGGCCGCGGCCAATCGGTCCAATTGTTATCAAGCCATCAAATGGACAGTCTTGTATTCTTGCTTGCTAATATGTTTGTTAACGGTCAAGTTAAGTATATGATGTTAAACAATTTGGTCCAAAATAAGAATTGTTCAAGTGTTTCTTTCTAGTTCTGCATACTCTAATTTTCTTTCTTATTGAAATAAAAGGGTTTTATTTTTGAGTTTCAATAATTAATAATAAAATTCTCTCTAATAGTATATTAAAAAAAATTAAATAAACCAACCTACTCAGCTACTCTCATTTTTTTAGGACAATAAAAACGTACAACAATTAATTCGAGAACGAGGGCGTTATGGTAATTTCACTTTCCTCCTCTTCTTCCTCAGATAACTGATCCCTGCAGTTAAATAACTGAAAGAACGATAAAAAAAAAACCAAACACAACACAATACAAATCGACAAAACAAAACAAAAACAACATATAAATGGAGCAACCGTTGCCCAAGAGCTGGAGCATCCATACCCGACCCGAGATCATTGCCAAATACGAAATCCTCGAGTGCGTGGGCTCCGGCGCGTACTCCGACGTGTACAAGGGCCGGCGATTATCGGACAACCTGATCGTCGCGCTGAAGGAGGTCCACGACTACCAATCGGCGTTCCGAGAAATCGAGGCGCTGCAGATCCTACAGAACTCGCCGAACGTGGTGGTTTTGCACGAGTACTTTTGGCGGGAGGACGAGGACGCCGTGCTGGTGCTGGAGTTTCTCAAGACCGATTTGGCGACGGTGATTGCGGAGTCCAAGAAGAAGAGAGAGGGCGGGGGCGATCGTGGAATCAGCGTCGGTGAGATTAAGAGATGGATGGTCCAGATTTTGTGTGGAGTGGACGCCTGTCACAGGAATACGATCGTTCATCGGGATTTGAAGCCTGGGAATTTGTTGATCGGCGATGATGGGGTTCTCAAGTTGGCCGATTTTGGCCAGGTAATTTGCTTCAAAATTCTTTTTTTTTTTAATTTAATGCCTCAATTATTTTATGCCATTGAGAAAACGACATGCATTATGATAGACACCAATGTTTGTGAATTTATAGTTTATAATATGTATGCTTATGACAATTGTGGAACCTTGATTTAGTTGAAACCAATCATCTGACAGATACAGGTCTGATTTTTATTAAGGATTAATCATTCCTCTCTAAATTTGAAGAATCTGAGTCCTTTCGCTGCAAGTTTGTGGTTTAATTACTACTCATCTTGTGGCGGCCAATTGTTTTGGAGTGAATCTCAGAAACGATGACGTATATAACACACAATCATGTGTCATTTTCTCCGTATCATTTGTGCTTTCTATAAGCATTTAGAGTAGTTTATGCTGTTTTCTGAATGAATGTGAATTGTTCTTCTGTTTGATTTTGTTTACAGGCAAGGATACTCCTGGGTAATGAATTCAATGCTCCTGATGGTAATTCTCAGCCTTGTGAATCCAATGCTCCATATCAAGATAACATGTCTGAAGCTCCACAAGTTGATCTTGAGGTAGAAGATGCATCCCCAGAAGGAGATGTTAATCAAGAGCAGGGTATAATGAGTAGAGAAGATTATTTTAGGGCATTAGACGAACTAAAGGCTAAGAACTCCATAGATGAGACTGATAAGGATACGAATGTTCATGATGGAGATACGTCATGTTTTGCAACATGCACAACCAGCGATGTAGAAGATGATCTTTTCAAGGGTACCTATTCTTATGACGCAGAGGACGGTGGAGATGGTAGACAAGGTGCCCTCACTTCCTGTGTTGGAACTCGCTGGTTCAGGGCCCCTGAACTACTTTATGGATCCACATCCTATGGACTTGAGGTTGATCTGTGGTCATTAGGCTGCATATTTGCAGAACTTCTAACCCTGCAACCCCTTTTTCCTGGGAGTTCTGATATTGACCAGCTTGCTAGAATTATTAGTGTTCTGGGCAATTTAAACGAAGAGGTCTGGCCGGGCTGTGCTGAACTTCCTGATTACAGAACGATTTCATTTAACAAGGTAGAGAACCCAGCTGGTCTGGAGTCCTGCCTGCCTAGCCGGTCCATTGATGAAATCTCTCTCGTCAAGAAACTTATTTGTTATGATCCAGCTGCCAGAGCCACTGCCATGGAACTGCTCCAGGACAAGTATTTCAATGAAGAGCCCCTTCCAGTCCCAGCATCTGAGCTGCATGTTCCATTGACAAAGAGTAATCATGATGAGGATTCTCACGGAGGATGGTACGATGACATGGGTTCAGATTCTGATTTTGATGAATTTGGCCCCTTAAAAGCCACAAAAACCAATGCTGGTTTTTCTGTAAGGTTCTTTTGATCTTGGCAAGTGTTGAGGTACTGTGAAAGTGCGAAGAAATTTTCCTTTCTATTTGTTTGAGTAATTATTGAAGATTATAATCGGCTTTAAGCTAATTGTATCTTAGATTTATAATGTATTGCACCTCGTGTTTTGCTTATTGAATACAACAGTTTTTATGCAAAACATCCTTACTCATTGTAAACTGAAGGATAATAATAATATATTGTATCACATGTTTGTATGCCAGCAGCCGTGCTGACATGCTAATTTAGTTGTTGTCAAATCATTTTTCATGGTGATCAGCTAATGCTTGTTGAGCCTGTAAGATGAAATAAAATGTGAATTAAACCAGAACAAGGAGGGTTTATCACCGCTGATGTGATTCAGATTCATAAAGGTAAAGAAACCCAAATGTTAGTAGTGCTAACGAACTGTTTGGCACACAGGTGTTGGTGGTATGGACCCCGTCAAGAAGCTATTTCCTATACCCATTTGCCTGGACCCAGAAATTGTTCTGCCGTCAATCTCTCTCCCTTAATCAGTTATCAAGTCATGTTCTGTGTCCAAGTGGTGTAAATCAACTCGTGTGGAAAAACAGTCCAAGCTAAAAACATGTCGACAGTGTCACGTTATTTGTTCAGTTGAACCTCAAGGCCATATTTAACTAATGGGGTAAATTTTGGATTATCCACATTACGAATTGATTGCCCTTAAATCACCTTTTTATTTTGAAAACCTTTAACTTATCTTTATTTTTGTTGAAAAGATAAGGAAACAGATTGGGGATGGGTTGATGAACTTTTTTTTTGGGTCTTCTTAACAAAAATGGGAGTAAATTGAGATTTTCAAAGAGGGAGTGATTTGAAGATAGTCAATTGACGAGAGAGATAATTTGAAATTAACCCTTAATACTGAGATGGGGAGATGTCTGCCGTGGTCAAAGTTTTAGTTTTGTATAGAACTGGCAAAATGGGTTATGACACGATTACATGACACAGATGCAGCATGACTTTTCTGTATTCGTGTTAACAAATATTGATATGATTAATAAATGGGTTGATACGACACGACACGATTATTTACTGTGTCGAACTACCTCAACATGATTACACATTTATGATATAAATATCAAATAATATATGGCAATATTATTTAAAAATAATAATTTATATATATTTAACACAAAATTAATTATCAAATAATATATGGTAAATAATCAATAAAACCAAAACTGATGTCATACTACCTCTGTTTTCTCTTTCCTCTTCTTTGGTATCAGAGTTCTTATTTTAAATATTTTTTATGAGTAGTTATAAACAGACTTCGTTTACTTCATGATATATTTTCCATCATTGCTAAATTTGAACAAAATCTTGAAAACTTTTATAAAAGTATATTTGTTGTTTTAGAAAAAGATTCTGATACTTGGATAGAAAATAACCCTTACGTAGATATTTTAGAAAGTGCTTTAGAAATTGTAGAAACTGAAGTAACAAGAATTAGTGGTGAATAGTTACATTTAGACATGTTATTAGAAGAAATATTAGGAAATATTAAGTTTCCAGTAGATTACACATCTCATTTACCTCCTAAAATAGAAAGAAAAATAAATATTAAACATTACGCTTTTACAATTTTGCCCATATTTAATTTTAGAAGGTATAATTTACAATATTATAATATTAACAAGCAAATGAAATTATTAGACAAATACGAGAATCTAGCATTAAAAATTAGAAATAAATTACAATATTTAGCAAATTAGTTTATGGATTTCCAGAAATTAGAATATTTAGATTTAGAAATTAGCCATCATAGAAAAAAAATTAAATTTAACAGAGAGAATAAAAATTAGTTGTAATATTGAACATTTAGAAAATCAATTTAAACATATTCCACATACTAGCAATAGTCAATAAAATTTCATAGTAGACTTACTAATCAACTTAGGACAACACTTAGGAGTCAATATTGAAAAGCTAGAAGAGCTAATACTAGGACTAGGAAAATTCTTCGAAACTATGAATATTAATACATTAAGAAGAAATTTAGATTATATTAAAGAATTATTAGCATATTTTAATAGTCAGGTTAAAAGATTCCCTAGCAAGAAAGAAATAATAGAATTAATTCAATTATTAGACATAAAAACACATAATCCATTAGAATTAGAAATTAAAAATCTTGTAGAAAGTTTAAAAGTAGAAATAGAAAATATTAAATTTACACAACGAGATTTACAAATACAATTAGATGCAATAAAAATAATAGTTAGTGAATGACTTTAGATAAATTATTAATAGAACATTTAGCAGACCTAAAGCGTGAAATCTCACATCTAAACCCAATATGTTATAACTATAAAGAATTTAGTCAAAAAAGTAATACTATCCAACAAGCCCAAGCCAATAGTATTATTAAATTTTTAGTTAAAATCAGTAATAAGTTAGACGACCTAGACAATAGACTCAACAAATTACAAAATAATTTTCAAACCTTTAGAAAAAATAAAGAATCTGTATCAAACTTAGAACTTAGTAACTCGTTAGACAATTTAGATAGAGAATTAGACATATTGACCAATGGACTAGAAAAGTTAAATTTAAGTGGACCAATTCTAGCATGTAAAACAATAGACATTAAATATATTTTAGGACTTAAAGTAATATTAAAAAGCAATTGACTTAGTAAGAAATAGTAGAATAGATGTAAATATGGCAAAAAGACTTAGAAGGCCACTTTCATTTTTTAGTAAAGGTAAAGAAACTATAGAAAGAACTGAAGATATAATAGATGAACAAGATCCAGATAAATTATTAGAAAGAGGATTTGAACAAATTAAAAAGAAAAGATTATATAAATCTATACATGCATATGATAGACTATAAACAAGGTGGCATTGACAGGTAAATCTTTCTAAAGGAACTGCTATACATAAGGGGATCTTCCTTAGGGCAATTTACATTACTGAGTCTCCTATATGATAGTTAAACCATTAATTTTTACTTTTGATATAGCTAGGTCAATTAAAAATTTTATAATATATATTTGCTTGTCTGCAACTATTTTTGCAGTTTTTTGTCTAATTTTTTGAATTAGATGTGTTGGAAGTGGATATTCTCTCTTTGGAAAAAGAGAAAATTTTCATTTCTCAAGTTCATCTCATTCTTTTCTTATTATTGTTTGTTTATTATATCTACCATGATGTTGAGTGTCTAATGTATGACTTTTATTTTGAAGCGTGAGCTGTCTAATTAATTCTGCATTAGCACTTTCTAATGCAAATATTATCTGTGTACATGCATTTACTTCATTGTCTGAATGATATCTAGTTTCATTAAGCTTTCTAACTGTGCGTGTCATGATCTCACAATGATTACAAAATTGTATTGATGATGATGCATTGTCTAAAGTATTATTTAACTGTCTATTTGATGATGTTGATGCACTGTTTAAAGGATTAATTAAATGGCTAACATGATAATTTGGTCCTATTCTCTATCTAGCAAATTCTATAGCTTTATGAAATTTATAAAAGCCTCTATAGTATGGATTAGGATAATTGATTATTAAATCAACTATATCTCTCCACTGACTATAAATACCCGATTGTATGCCTCTAACTAGTACGAAAAATTCAAAGTGATTATTGTCTACGTGTTTATTAATCTGTATAAAATAATGTATAAGTGCATTGACTACTTTTAATTTATCTTGTGGATTACTAACACACCACAAACTGTCTAAAATGCATTGTTGACTGTCTAATAACTGAAATTTACTTTTAAAGTTTAAATTTATTGATGATGTGAACTGTCTAAGTTTAATTGGACTGAAATTCATATGTCACTTCATTCCTACAAAATAATTATTGATTAATTAGTTTTGAAAGAATATCAACTAAAGTATTATCTTTACCTACTATATGTTCAAATTTCACTTTGTATCCTCTACCAATTATTACTTCTAAAAAGTATGTTCATTTTTTACTAATAAAAGAATTTTTCTTTTCAAAATTTTTCTTTTGTACTTTTTTATAAAATTCTATAATATTATTACAGTCTGCTCTTATTGTAAATGTGTCATTTTGTATATACAAATGAAATGAATTTAAAGATTTTATTATTCCTAAAATTTCTAATTCTGTACTTGATTTTCTACATTCTATCTCTATAAATTTACCACTAGTGTACATTACTATTTCCTCTTTATCTTTCGAACTATTTTTATTGGGGTTTTGGATTAATATTCCTGCCTATTCTAAGCTACTAGCATTTGTTTGTATAATTTTATAGTATATGTCTATTGGTAATGCTAATAGTTTGAGATTTCTAACTATTCCTTTAAGTTTTTGAATTAATTTTATGTCTTCACTATTAAAATGTTTTTGTCCATTTTTACTTAATTTATTATATAAAGGTTGTATTAATGTACTAAGATTTGGTATAAATTTTCTATTGTAATTTAATAATCCTAAGAATTTTTGTAACTCTTTAGTATCTTCTATTTTATCCGGAACTTCTAATATTTTACTAACAATATGCGGATGTAATTCTATTGTTCCTCTGTCTATTGTTAATCCTAGAAAATCTATTTTTTGTTTTAATAATTCAATGCTCTTTTTAGAGATGACTATACTATTATTTTTAAAGCAGTATAAAATCTTATGTAAATGGGTAATATGCATAAATTTATTCTGGCTAAAAACTAAATTATCATCTATATAGACTATACCAAATTTTTAAAAAGGTTTTAATATTCTATCCATTCTAACTTGAAAAACTCGTGGGGCGTTTTTTAGTCCAAGTGACATTACTAACTACTCAAAATGTCATTATGAACAATTAAAAGTTGTCTATTGAACAGATTCTTCGTAGAGTCGTATTTGCCAAAATCGACTTTTACAATCAAATTTAGAAAAATATTTAGCATTCTGTATACAATTTACTAATTCATCTTTATTAGGTATTTTATAACTGTTATCTAAAGTATTATCATTTAATCTTTTATAATTTATTACCATTATACTCTTTCCTTGTTTTTGCTCACTATGAATATTTACAATGAATGCGGGACTTCTATGTCTACTGGAACTATTTCTAGTTACTTTTAATTCTAATAATTCATTTACATGCATTTTAAATTATTTTCTATCTTCTAGACTATAAGGTAAATCTTGTGTTTTTATTGTTATGTCTGAATTAATGATTTATAATTTATATACTTCCTTGTTATCCTTTCTGATTGGATTATTTCCTATTATTTCTAATTTTTCTAATTCTTCTACCTTTTTCCTAATTTCTTCAAGTCATTTTTCACACTCTACGCATTCTACTTGTTTTTCTATATTTACTACATCATCTAAGTACTTGTCTATTTCTTCTTCATCTAACATTTCTACTTCACGTACATCAATTTCTACTTCTAGTCTACTATTGCTGTCTATTTCTTTTGTATTTTCTATTTTTTCTTCTTCTAATAAAGAATCAAAGAATTCTATATCTAAATCTTTTTCTACAACTAAAAGTTTTCTTTTCGTATGGTAAAATGTGTGTTTCATATTTAGATTGAATAAATGTTGATTTTTTAAAGCAATTTACTCCATTTGGAGTTATTAATATACTACCGTTATTTCCTAATATAAAATTTAATCCTAGAATAAATTTATATCCTACTTTTTTATTAGAAATAAACGTTTGTGGTAAAATATGCATTTCACCATTTTTCTTATGGGCATTTTATTTATACATTCTGTAATCTGCATTAGTTCACCATTAAATTATCTAATATTTATTGGATTTCTAAGTTTATTCCTATTCTCCTTAGGCACTAAGCTATTAATCTATCATGTATAATACATTTATTTGCACTTGTGTCTATCATTATTTTAGTATAAACCCTTTTTTTAAATAATAATTCTACATCTTTATTTATTAGTTCACTACTTGCTCTATTTATTTCTATTGTTTCATCGTCTTGTTGTTTATTTTTACAATTATTACAAAAGAATTTTCCTGTGTTTGTGTCTCTGTATCCTAATTCAAAATTTTTATTACATTATGTACAATTTTTATCAAAAAAATGATGTGTAAGTTTCTAGAACATTAAATTCTACATCTTATTGTAATTATGAATTTGATTCTAAACTTGAATTGCTACTAATGTCTGATTCACTACTACCGACTATACATATACTATCACTATAAGATAATTTATCTATATTAACAAATTCTTCCATGTTTAGAATTTGTTCTTCTAAATTATAGCTGTCTACTTCTAATTGATTGACTTTGTTATTCTCAGGGCAATGTGGTTTAATATGTCCTTTTCCACACAAAAAACATTTACAAGTTTTATTTCTTTTATATACTCGTTTTCCCTTTTTAAATGCATTTTTATGAAGTGTTATAACTTTTTTATATCACATTAACTTATTTATGACCTATTTTAAGAATAATATTGACATATTTATTATTTTTAATTAATTTTTTACTTTTTTATATTAAATAGGTTAAATAAGTTAATACAATTAATGCGATTAATAAATACATCGTAAACAAGTTTTGATTTTTCAATACGATTAATAAATAAATCGTATGTATTTACTTAAATTTGATATGACATGAATAAAATACGTGGCAAATACGAAATGATTACACGATTTGATGACCCCGAGTTTTGTTCATGTTGGATCCACATGTGCCCTTGCAACCTCTTTTGCTTTAACTTGTATTTTATAGTTATAATATTCACCCTCTTCAAATTCACTTTTAAGTTAATATAATTTTTTATTTTCCTTATTCTTTGCCGAAACAAGACAGACATGAAATTTGACAATTGACATGTTGTAAAGTAAATAAAATTTTGCTTAATGAACCGCATTTTATTAAAAATACATTAATTTTTTTTTTCCTTTTGAATTTTTAGTTGAAGTTTATAAAATATATCACTTTTTTATTAACACCATTAGAAGATTTAAAAGAATCTCTCACAAAATAATTTTTGTTTTACTCCTAATTTTGGATTGATGAGAACAACTACAACTCTAAGTTCCTCATAATTAGTTTTATGTTGTTATTTTTTGATTGATGGATAAAAAGTTATAATGTTTCAAGTTTCCTATAACTGATATTATGGTTATTTTGAATATATTTTAAATAACTATTTCTTTTAGTTTGTTATTATTATAAAAAATATGTTATTTAAAATGGATTATATAAGCATGAATTCTTGATTTATGTTGTAAATAACCTACTAATTAGTTAAAACACTTATTTTGACAGTTTTATATCTTTAAATTAACAAGTTTAACGAATTTATATAACTAGTTTTGTAACCATTATTGGTCCTAGCAACTCTGACACAACTCAAAAAGTATTATTACTCCCAAGTATAAGAGTGTCTAGTTATAATATAACCCAGTGAGTCCGAGGTTAAACCACGGGAATTTAAAATCTAGTAGTCAATTTATTAAGCAAAGAAAATTAAATGTGGGAAAAGAAATTAATAAGAATCAATATAAAAATATGTTAAGGTTACAAGATTAACTCTCAGTATTCAAACTATAATTTTAATACTCTCTCATTTTTTATATTTTGCATCACTTTTACTAGTTAATTATTATGTCATTTAATTCTTAACTAACTATGTGTGTAGACAAATATGCAATCAAGTACCTAATGTGACACAACTATATTAAAGTGTCGACATTATGTTAAAATACCATATAAATATAAGGAAATCTATATTAACATGACATAAAAATAATCAGAAAAGAATAAAATAAACTTAAAATTCACTTCAGAAAGTAATTAATTTAATAATTTGAAACATTGAGCTTCACCTTTCAGTTCAACTTAGTAAAATTAGCCACTCATATTGAAAGAAAACAAAACACTCTTTTTATTTAACAAACTTTTGAAATATATTACAACAAAATTGATAAACTAGAAAACAAGAAAAGAGAAGAAAGAAAGAAAATTCGTTAGCTACTCCCTCCTTCTCTCCTTAGCTGCTCTCCTTCTTGCTTTTCCTTGCCTTTTATAGATGAGGAACACATCTTCTTCTTTTGATTTATTATTATTTATTTTATTTTATTTTTTATACTATATGCACATAAAGAAGTGTGATGGTCAAGTGGTAAAATAGCCACTTAACCATCACGAGCATTATCAACTAGGGATGGCAATGGGGAGGGGAGGGGACCGATTTCCCCGTACCCATCCCCGATATTTTGCGTATGTCCCCGTCCCCGTCAGAATTACTTGAGAGAATCCACATCCCCTCCCCGAATAATAACAGGGGATCCTCGAGGGTCCCCGATCTCCGAATAACTAATACATTTTTTTTTCGATTTTGAGTTAATCATATTAAAATAAAAAATTTAAATAAAAGTAAAGTTCGAAATATATCTTACATTAATATCTATTACAAAAGTCACATACATTAAATTAGTAAGTAACGCAACGTGCAAGGGATACAAACTTCTTTTACAAACTATCATGAACAAATTAATAGTCTAATACAAAATTATTACAAATAAAATCGAATTTAGATTCAAAATTAATTTTTTCAATGGTGGCGTGGGCACTTTATAAATGTGGACTATTCCCTTTACAACACAATAGTTAAATCAGAGCAAATCAAAAGCAAATATTAGATTAGATTAGATTAGATATTAAAATTGTGATTCATTGTGGGCAATTATAACATCTAAAAATAAATAAATAAATAGATTTAAGTTTAAAATATTTAAAGAATATTAAAATTAAAAAAATGTTTGGCTATTAGAATCTACTCGGTCTTTTTAATGTCCTAAATAAAAATTTAGGACTTTAATTAGTTAATTAGGCCTAAAAGTTTAATAATATAAATATTTTGATATTTTTTATTTTTATCAATATTTATAATTTTATAATTTAAATTTTATTATTTATTTACTAGTAATTTTAAAAAATTAAAATGGGAAAATGGGTAGGGGATGGGGATTCCACCTCATCCCCGTCCCCTCCCCTAATAAGAAATTGGGTATGAAATTATCCTCATTCCCTCCCCGAATGGGGAAAATCCCCGAGGGTACCCGTCCCCGTGGGGATTTTTGCCATCCCTATTATCAACTCATTTTTTAAAAATTTATTTATTGATTATATCTCCTCAATAATACATTTCAAATAACTCTATCAATTCTTTTTTGTTTCTCGCTCCCAGTTCCAACTCCTTTTTATTCTTGAAATATATTTACAAATTAATTTAACATAAAAATATATTTTGAGAGTGTTAAGATAATTTAATAATAATGAGCGCATTAATCGATACTGTAAATGAAAAACTGATAATTTTATTCTTATTAAATGTACACTTTTTAGTGTCAATTAAACTCCAAAATAAAATATATTTCTTTGTTATTTAATTAAGATTAGATAAAAAAATTTTACATTCAAGGATAAAATTATCTTTTTATCAATATTCTGTTAATCCTCTGAAGGTGTCAATGAAAAAAAATAAAAAACTAATACACTCTATAGATAGCTACAACCAACAAAAAAAGATATATTTTTAACAAAGTACAAAATATCAGTTAACCGGTGGATAATTACCCAACTTTAATCAAAATCTTTTGATTTAGAAAATAAAATTAGGCACATAATCACATGCTCTTTTATGTAAATATTTGAAACTCTTCACTGGAACCGTGAACCATGCACAGATGAATTAGCGATTTACTGATCTACAATTCTATATATATTATTACCATTAGCCACCGTATCGTGCCCTCTTCTCAAAACAGTTCTAGATATTCACACGCCATTAATTTCTTTGCCACTCGACATCGTCAACTCACTGGCATTTGTCCTAAAATTCAATTACCACTTACCATCCCCTAAAATTCAATTTCTAGTTACCATCCCCAACGGTTATAAGCTTCTTGTTGGGAACTGTTGTGAAGTAAAGTTTAGTATGTCATTAAATTAATTTCACCCTTTGTGAATTATATATCCTCAAACCACCCATTTATCACCCATTTACTTTTGAGAGTTTTAATTTACTCCCATTTTCATTAAGGAAATAAATAAATAAATAAGAATAACTCAAGATTTCTAAAAATAAGAGAAATGATTTGAAAACAATCCATTCATGAGGGTTAATCCAAAATTTACCCTATGTGATTAACAGATTATTTTAAGCATTGCATTTGAGTTGCCAGCTTTCTCCACCGCAGGTCACCGGCAACTATTTATAAGCCAAAAGTGATTTGAGACCAACACTAGATCTTTAAGCAAGCAACTCAACATCATATAGGAACAATATGCATTTCATACACCAGTTATGAATATTAAGGGCAGTACATATTTAAGACTATATGTAATCACAAATCAAAGCTTCAAAAAGGCCAGGCCTGCCCGTGCTGAAATTTGACCAGTGAAATAAAGGCTAGATCACACTCCACTAGAACTCATATGCAGCATTTACCCGATCATATTTGTAGATATGCAAGGGTTTTCCAATCGACAATTCTAACATTCTGGTATCTCATCTTGCTTCAGCCGCACGAATACCTTTTATCAGATAAGCAACACTTGCTTACATCTGTTATACTGAAGTTTCTTTAAACAGGAAAATAACTTCCATTATTCCTGCGGAAGAAGAGCTATCTCAATTTCTTGGAGTGATTTTCCTTTGGTTTCCACAACATTTCTTTTTACAAAAGCCACTGCCATTAAGCAAAAGGTTCCAAATATAGAATACAAGAGCTGTGGCCCTAGTTGCTCCAACAGTCGCAAAAACAGCAGGCCCACAAAGAAATTTATCACCTGAAGAAGGCCATATATTCAAGAATCAAAATGGAGTCATCCCATTTCATTACATTGTCAAAGCTTTCAGAACTTTCAAATATAGTTTCTAATTTCATCTCCAAAATGAGGTGCAAGCAAACACTACAAAACAAAAGATGTGAAAGAAAAATTACCCAGTGTACTGACATACACACTGCCATTGCTTTTGCTCTAATTCGACTGGGGAAGATTTCAGGAAGGAGAAGACTTGGGACTGGACCAGCTCCTAGAGCAAATGTTAATACAAACCTGCATAAATTTTACAATTAGGGTCCAGTTTCAAGAAACACAAGAAAATTTCTTCATGCTAACAGTCTTAAAAGTCTGTTTCAGTGGGTTAGCTGGAAACATACCAAGACCATTTCATTACCAAACACAAGAAAATTTCTCCATGCTAACAGTGTTAAAAGTCTGTTTCAGTGGGTTAGCAGGAAACATACCAAGACCATTTCATTACTAAACGTAAGATACACAACTACAAAATGCAAGTTACAAATGAATGTGACACAAGCTAACTTTTTTCCTTTTTTCGGTAGCATCTCATAAGTGTCAGCCAAACTCCTCCCCAACCGGATTTGAACCTCAAGCCTCTTGTACCACCTCAAGAGGTGTTACCCAGTTGATTGCAACATCGAGCATTTTTTGTATGGCCGCGGACAGTAAATGCATATTTATGATTTATCAATTATAATGACACTCACATTAGCATACCACCAACAGAGAGGTACAGAGATGCAGAGCCTGGTATATAAGAACTTGATGCAGCAACTTGGATAGCCATTGACACTGCCTGCGTAGATCAAATCCATCGCGTAAGAGTAGCAATTATTAAACCATAGGCTCCATTAACTAATTCAAATATAATCAGGAAAGAAATAATCATACTGCTGTGTGCAGAGGCTTGCTTGAAAAAATAGGGACAGGGGTAGGTTTCATAACAATAATGAATAGAAAAAGATAAATGTGCATGAATGGCCAGCTTGTTTCCAAAACATTATGTTACTTCTGGTTCTGGGTGATTATACTATCCGTTCTCATTTGCCACAAATCACTAATGTGCTCCGCTTCCTGTTTACTCACTAAATAAAAAATCAACAATGCACTGGGAAACCAAACAAGCCCCTATTGCATCAGCTAAGTGAAAAATGTCTAGTCTATGTACCAACACGGTACAACAAACCACCTCCTTTTGATATTCTTTAAATGAAAGGTATACAGCTCTTTTATCATTATCATTATGCCACTAACACAAGAAAGGCTTCCAAGATTAATGAAATGGAAGAACAAATTACCATGCTGAAGAAACTCCACTGGAGGAGTGCCTTCCTTCCTAGTTTATCCATCAATACCATTGCGACAACAGATCCTGGAAACAAACAAAATTAAGCATCATAAAAATGCACTAATGCAGTGTATGCAAAAACATATTAAGGAACATACATATACCTAATAAATTTGCAATTCCAACGAAGACATTTGCAAGGCCCGATGATAGTCCCGCACTTTTAAATACAGATGAAGAGAAATAAAATATAGCATTTATACCAGATAGCTGTTGTAAAGCAAAGAGGGTTGATCCAATAAAAACAACTGCAAAAGGAACATGTGAATAACAAATCCCCAAAAGAAAAATGAAAGAAAGAGAAAGAGCGATGGTTCTGCAGCAGCAGCAGCAGCTGTAGATGCTGAATCAGAAAAGAATAGAATTACTCCAAAAGCTCTAAAATGTATACCAGAGCATGATATCTACCTCTAAAATGGCGGCCATAAAGCAATTCTTCAAACTTCACAATATCTCCGTCGTCCCCTCTGTCTAACTTGGACAACTCTGCCAAGGAAGATTTGACATGTGATCCACCTAAAAGCTTCTCAAATTCAGCTTCAGCTTCAGCAGTTCTTCCTTTCTAATCAAAGCCATGAGATGTGTTAGCAGCTGCGTTCAACACCGGCAATAACTAGAGAGAGAGAGTCAGTACAAACCTTGTACAGCCAATGTGGACTCTCAGCACAAAAGACCATAGCAAGACAAAGTATAGCAGCAGGAACTATAGATACCCAAAAACAAATGCGCCACCTGGTCACATAAGTTAAAAGAAAAACGGAATCTGTAAATATGGAAAACAATTTATGAACCAAGGGTTCTATGAGCTGCAATGCACATATCTTACCAGCCAGCAATTTCTTTGACAGGGATTCCTATCAAAAGAGATCCCATAAGTCCAAGACAAGTTGCAATCTGGATGAAAGCTCCATAGGTACCCCTCACAAAAGGGGGAGAAACCTGCTCAAGTTGACGATGCAAAATCATTTTCTCTATTAAAAATAAAAAATTAAAAAACAAATCTCCTGCATTCATCATACAAAAGAAAATTTGTGCCATAATCATTGTGGCATATGATTTATAATCAATATACCTCAGTAACATAAAGAGCTGCAACAGTGGGACCAAGACCCATTCCAGTCCCAACTACGAACCTCCCCAAAAGCATGCCTATAAGGTTTCTAGTTGTTGCACTGAGAATTCAAACCTTCGCTTTCAGTTTCTTTACAGATATATAAGAATTAAATAACAGAAGAAGGGAATGAGAAGGGATAGGTGTATTAAGTAGTATCAAAAACTATTTCTTATACTCAAAATAAAAATGTATGCAAAGAAACAAAATAATAATGTTATGCACTAAAAACAGCAATATGATAGATGTCCATGTGTAACTACTAAACATTGAATAACTCCTGGTGATTTAAACTTTTAAGTCCTACTTAACTATTTTAGTTAGTGATATAAAACCACAGAAGCAAAATGGTTTGCATGTAATCTGCAAATTCTGCAGTCAAAGGAGTCCACAAGACCATTTAAGCTAAAGCTCTTAACTCGTACAGATTCAGAAAGAAATGAAATGCTGCAAAATTTGCCATATCATGCAAAAACATCACCTTATTGAAGCACCAATGATCATAGGCAAAGCACACAACTGAAAAGCCCTACGACGGCCAACCCCATCAGCTATCCAGCCACTAAGTGTGGATCCAATGAAGGCCCCACCCAGACACATACTTACTACCAAACCTGTGATTGGCATTGCACAAGAAAAAAATATAATATTAGAGGTGTGAATGTCTAGCATCACCATCAGATAGTAGCTGTAAATAGCCTCTCTTTCCTCCGCCCCCACCCCGCCCAACCCCAGCAAACAAACAAAAATTAACAAGAAACAAAATAAGATCCTAGTGAGAAGAATCCAATATCTAACCTTCTGCTAAGGTGTTCCCATTGAACCCAAGATCCAGAGATATGCTTTCAAGTGGTTCATTAACTACTCTGTATAAAATAGCAAAATGAAAATAATAATTTTAATGGCTCCTCAAACTATAACAGAAACACCTGATAAAAAAACAAGACAACAACAAAAGAAATAAGTTTAAGAGAGCACACAAACCCTAGATGGTAGCCAAACAAGAATGAAGATAAGGTTGCCACTAGTACATGTGGGAAAGACAACTTCCATGAAGGATTTGTATTCTCGACTTCCGTGCCGTTCTGTACAAGAGCTAAAAGAAATACAAGCACTAAGCTCAGAGATCTCTCAAATAGCTTGGTAACTGTTCAAAATCCAAAAAATAAATATACTGCCCATTCAAAAAGTTCCTACTTATTCATGATATTTTACCATGACCATCGTATCACTGGACAACCTTCACCTTGACTTAATGTTTTCTATTTCAATCTCCTTTGATCAGATAAAACTATTTCAATGAGTAGACAAGGGTCAAGGAGGACAAAAAAGCTCAGAGACAATGCATCTAATGTAACAGAAACGGAAATATGCATCAAATCCAAAGATTCTGACATAGCCTGTTTTCTTACACAAATGATTAATTAAGAATCTCAATCATTTAGGCAGGGCATTTTTTAAAAAAGGAAAAAAAAAAAAAGCTGAAAGTGACTTTGATAACCACAATGCACATCACTGATGTTAAATCAGTCAATTATAAAGCCAGCCATTGGTCGGCGCCGACACATAAGATTTTAAGGAAAAGTTACCTCTGTCAATAACAGCATTACCTGTGGTTTCTTCTACGTCAAAAGTACTTGAACGATCTCTTGATGACGTTCGCTTATACATCATAGATGCTTCCCGTTGGCGTCCCCACATGCCAACCTGCAGCCACCTTAGCTCTAATCCTAATGACCAAATTCAGAGACTTCACTACTCGGACTCAACTGTCATATCACATACATGCCAATTAATAACCAAGCCACATCAACTTCATATTTCCTTCAGTACAAGACTTCAACTACCATAGTTTTGCCTTATCATTTGCAAAACAAATTACCAAAGTTTTCCTGATAAATAGGTTTTATTGGGAAAAATTAACATAATTCCATATCAACTAATCTAAAAATCACCAAAAGTTAAATTCTGCTTCCGTTCTTTCTACCATTTTATCTTTTCTTTCTCTTATCTTTTTCATAATTCTCAAGACAAAAAATATATTCGTATCTTGTTATGTTCTATTCTTTCAATTTTTGCCAGCTATACAGGAGAAAGCAGCGTTAGATATCACCTTATAATAACAACAATTACATGAACAATAGATTGCACATCAAAATAACCGATAAACTAATGGACTACATATTTATGAATTAATTAAACAGTCGCAGTAGTTTCAGATAACAATATACAACACTCGTTATCAAATAAAAGAAAGAAATCAAACTTTCTGAGGAAAAAAAAAAATCTCCTAACAGAATAATAGCTCAGCATAAACAAACTTGCTTGTCCTAAATCTCTCCACAGCAAAAACATCAAATCTAAACAAATGAAGTAGTAATTATTAAAAAAATAACTAAAATTAAACAACATTGAACAAAGCCTGTATTAGATCAGACATGAAGCCAATTAACAGTAATACAAGCTTAAATAACTTCAATTACCTTGATTTAGCTTCGATTATCGAAAAATTAAGCAACGATCCGAAACACGTAATAGTTGGGCGAATTCAGTGACACTTACGCTGAGAAAAGCGAAACTTCAAGAAAAGATTTTATAGCTTATCAATATATATATATATATATATATATATATTGAAGAGTAAAGAGGGAGGTGAGGCTAGAGAAGCTTTACACTATCGTGCGCGGGGGAGTGTAGGTTAAGAAAAGGAGGTGTAGAAGTCTTCTAAATGCGCAATGGAAACAAACACTGGAACCAATCGCTTTTTCTACACACTGCTAACTTTGGGAGGCAGAAACTAAGAAAGAGACAAGCTGACAGCTATTGGAGTAATTAAATTTCATTAATTATTGAGTTAGTATAGTGACAATAATGCCTCGGTTGTACGAGATTTTGGTGGTTCTGATCTGCTGTTATTGATAGGTCAGGCCTACGTACTGTGCCTTCTGCAGGTGTCACTACAGCGACGGTACAACGAGGGGTGTTTTAGTCATCGCGTGATGCATCAAGGGCAAGTAAGTGGGTGGCTGTGCTTGTGACAAGTGGCGAAACGTAGAAACTTCTGACGCGTTGAAGAGTGCAGAGAGGCCGAAATGTAATTTTAATTCTTTGCGTAGACGGACTTCTCCCCGCGGTCGACACGAAGATTGAAGTTTGAACTTTGACGTGTGTTTTTCCAGTTTCCAGTCAACATGCCTAAAAACTTTTGGATCTTTACTTTTTTCTTTATAAAATGACACTTCGACTTTTATAAAACTATATATTTTAGAAATTTAACTACAAATCAAAATGATGTTTTTAAAAATAATATATTTTATATAAAAATATTTTTGTATATGTTTCGGCAAATTTTTCGTCGACTTGTCCTGTAACTCCTAATTAAGATGGCAGCAGGAGAATGAAAACATTAAGAGAGAATTTAATTATTTTGGAGAAGGTGATGTAGAACCTTGGATCGAATTGGTGTTGCAAAGATTGTGTATTTTAGAGATCTCGGAGAAATTATGGGACAATTTGAAATTGCAGCGGCCAATGAAATAAGTTGTTTTTGGCTTTTTGCTGTACAAATAAAATAAGCAATTGATTAAAAAAAAGTAATGATATTCGACCTTATATCCTACCAGCCCTAATTTTTAAGTTAATCCCATTAAAATTTTTAAAATAATTTTATCTCTCAACATATCTCACCTAATTCTAAATTTACCCTCATTATAATTTTTATATTTTTTTTAAGCATCCACTATATAAAACTTATAAAATCTATTTTAAAAAAAACTCTCATAATCACTATAATCTCTCTTTTTCTTTTTAAAGATTTCATCCATCGATACCATAACTATTAAAGAAGATTTGGCACCTCTTTACCATCCTCTATTTAGCATTATAAATTAATTTCTTACATGATTACGAAATTAGAGTGTACAATATTTGATAAGAGATAATAATTTAAAAAGCCAAAAATAAATTTGAGTTTAAGAAATTAGATATTAATAGAAATTATCATGTGGGTGCACTTAAAAACTATTTATCCTTATGAAATGACAAAATAGATATTACAATAAAAATGATTAGTGGGGGCTGGTGAGATATAATGAGGAGGTTAAATATCACAACTCTTAAAAAAAGTAATTTAGTTTGGTTAAGTGTACTGTTACAGTTGCTGTGAGTTTGAAAAGTTGAATACATGTATTTGATGAATTTTATTAAGAAATGGGGTATTTTATTATATAATAACAAAAATAGACATAAGTTTAAATTGCCTTTTATTTTTTAGAGTATGTTTAATAAATTGTGTAGACATGTTTTTTTTTGTCTACATGAGTGAGACAAAATGTGCTCGGATGCTTACAAATTGTCACTTGTATGCAGAGTCTTTTTGACACTCTTGTGATAGAATCTTTTTGACAGGAGTCTAGGGCCTCTATACTTCCTAAACAAGTGTCTCTCATTCACTATCTACATGAGTGAGACAAAATGTGCTCGGATGCTTACAAATTGTCACTTGTATGCAGAGTCTTTTTGACACTCTTGTGATTCCCACTTTGTACAAAATCTCTTTTTTTTTCTTTGATAAGGAAAATACTTCCATTAATTCACATTAGTGAAAACATTTGATCTTTACTAGTATAGAGTCTAGCCACATAACAAGATTATTGTGTCTTAAAGCTAATTTAGTTAAGGAGTGATAGAGGTATTATATAATTTGGGGATGTGCTGACATTTTAACTATTGAAAATCCTTATTGTAACTTTGAATTTATGAAATTATCCACAAGATCTCTTATTTGCTACCATGTCTACTGTTTACTAAGCTTGCAACATCTTGACAGTCAGTTTCTAAGGTTTCAGATTGAAAATCTACATTTTTAGCCACTTGTAAATCCTATTCGACAGCTTCAACTTCTGCATATTTAACATCTCTACCAAGTTGAGTTTGTTGAATTGCTGCAGCTATGATTTTGCTATCTGAACCTTAATTACAATTCCCAAGCCTGCCATATTCTTATCACAACTAATGGTTGCTTCTATATGAACCTTAACAACAATGTGCAAGGGGAAATTCTCTTTTCATGAATCTTGGATAACTTCTTCTTTGCGAAACTTTGTCCAAATTTCTTAACTCTTTTAAAGGCTTCCATTACTACTCTGCATTTGTAACACTTTTCACATAGTAGAAAACTTTTCTTATCAAAAATCCACATCATAATACACAAAACCAACAAAAAAAATTAACAATTGTAGACTTGTAGATCTGGGTAGAAAAACAACAACATACTACTCGAGATCTGAAGATCTAAGTGAAAAAACAAACCAACACAAATTTGAAAATCTAAGTGGAAGAACAAACCACTGTAAATCTGAGGATTTGAGTGGAGAAATAAGCAAAGAAAATTAAAAAAAAGATTTCATTGGAAAAACAGCTCTAGAAGATGCTTTTAGATGTTTATAAATAAGAAGAGAGAGAATAGGGTTTTGTGCAAAGTCTCCTCTACATCTTCTAGTGGGTGTCTTTCGTACTTATGATTAGCTAATATGAAGGGTTCTTTACCTAAGTTAGACCTAAAAGTCCATCCTTTTTTCAATTTCGCCCTTGACTATTTTGGTGGCAATCTTTGTCCGTCTAGCAAACATCTATTTGGTGATCATCCATATGGTAAGCATATCCATATGACGATCATTCGTTATTGAAGGAGCTCCGTCCTTTAAGTTAAGACTTTTTATTTGAACTGTGATTGCTTCCCATTGGTTCAATCAAAATTCACCTCTAACAACATCCTTTTAGTCTTCTTTAAAGACAAATGAGGTGAAAGAGAGATATGTGAAACCATCCAAAGAATAAGATAATTTTTTATTTTATGCTCGTTAGCCCATATTGTGCTTCTTAATTGGTTAAACTAAATCTATCCACCAACAATATCATTCTATCAAATTAAAAGCAAATACTGAAGTTAATATCATCTTAAAACTAAATATATGAAATAAAATAATATAAACATTATGAGATAAAATTTAATTATTATGTAGATTATACTTTTGTTAACTAGGAAAACTTCTTTGTTATAAAAAAATAAGTCAAATAAATAGAGTAAGAACGTACTTATTAGTCAATTGCTATTTGAGATGCGTTTAAATCTCTTCTTAGAATTATCTGAGGATTGGGTCCAAATATTTTTGTCTTATTAAATTATTTTAAAAATTGACAAATTTTATTATAATGTGTGATTTGTAAATTGGTCATTATAATTTCAACCCAAAATTAATTGTTTTTATATGACTCAATTTATTGTTTATCAAATAATTATAAATTGTGGGAGATTAAAGCTAATTTTGGTGTTTGGTAAATTTTTTTTTAAATCACTTTTGACAAAATCACCTCATCCTGCAGGCTATAGCTGATTTTGAAAAACTGCTTATTCCCAACTTTTCAAAATCAGTTGTAGCCTGTAGGATGAGGTGATTTTTTAAATTACTTTTGACAAAATCACCTCAACCTCATCTTACAGGCTAAAACTGATTTTGAAAAGTAGGGAATAAACAGTTTTTCAGAATCTGATTTTAAAAATCAATTTTATATTTAACACAATCCTGCATATATCCTTATATATTTTACATAAGAGTTATGTTATTTACCCCGGGTCAAATCTCGGGTCAAACCCCGAAACTAATGCAAACGACATCGTTTCATGCTTTTCTTTTTTTGTTTTCATCAGCATCAAAACAACGCCGTGTGCTGAGCTTCTCATCTCTTTATCATTTATTTCACACAAGTCTTGAAAACTGAAATCGATTCAGCATTCACTGAGGATACCGATTCCGTGCAATACATCCTAACACATATCAGATTGATATATTCTACAACTTGAGAGGAAAATCTGCTTTAAGAACATAACTTGGTAGTGCCTTGCCTGGAAGATAACGTCTAGTCAACAACCAAAGATACCAGGACAACCAAATGAAATGGACTGAAATTAACCCAAGAACCATCAACTAATCGGAATCTTGGATTGATTGAATTCACCAAGTACTTTCCGGTCACTTAAGCCAACAAGAAATTGGGCTAAGTCTTCAAGAAATAGAGCCGCTTGAATGAACACTCAAGGCACCAACAATTTCAACAATCACACACTTTCTCAACCTATTAGCATCCACAAACACACTCATCGTATCATCCATCTCCTCTTTTATTGCCTCCACAATAACCCCTTTGAGTCCCTCATCACTCTGTCCCTCAAAAGCCATCCAATCCTCTACTATCCTCACTTTGCACCTTCTTGATTCTACCAATCAACGCCCACACCATCAGCCTCAACCCACCTTCAATTTGCTCAATCTGTGACATAAAATTCTTGGACAAATTACTCCACGTCATGAAAGAGGGATTTCAAGACTATTGCGCCAAGACCGGAAGAGAAGCTCGGGTAGGTTTTTCTGGGTGGCCGCGTTGTCTAATGCGTCGTAATAGGAAAGAAAATGGCTGAGGAGGAGGTCAATGTGAGAGTAGAGAAGGGTTTGCGAAGAAGATGAAGAAAGAGACTTGTGATGAGAGGGAGGGATTAGGGTTTTTTTTTGCAGAGAAGCAAGGATCTTGGCATCTTTGAAGAAGATGATGATTTCAGCTTGATGTGAGCAAGCTCACATGAAAAAGAGACAAGGAAGGGAAACGATGAAGTAAAGGGAAAAGGATGAAGGGAAGGGGAAATATTTGACAAGTAAAACGAACCGTTTTTGATTTTGTTGTGAAACGACGCGTTTTCATTTTAATCAAAACGGTGAGTTTCAATTCGAGACTTGAGTTAGGGCTCGATTCGGGAAAAATAGCCTTTTCCTTTACATAAACTAGTCAATTAAAAAAAAATCTAAGATAATTATTATTTTAATTTATTTTTTCCTTCACACTCTTTACCCTAATCCTTCTTATTCCTATATTTTGAATTCCATCAAAATTTCTTTCTAATATGCAGGTATCTTTGCTATAAAATCACCACTTATGTTGGTATGTGCTTCATTACTTTATTATTTAATTTATAAATATTCAATAAAATTTAATGTGAACTTCATCAATATACATTTTTTTATGGTTTTCAAAGGACCATCTCATTAATTAAACTTTGATTATATAAAATTAGTGTTATTTGATGGAAGAAGTGATTATTATTATTTTATTATTATGAACTGATATGAGATAAAAAATTAATAAAGTAAAAATATTATTTTTAAAGTTATGAACTCTCTCTATATATAATTAAAATATTAAAGATACACATTTATACATTGAAGTAAATTTCACTTGATGTTATGTTTATTTTCGTCATTGATATTCTAATAATTATTTAATAATAATATTTACTAAACACATAATTAATTTTTTTACAATTAATTATTTTTACAATACAACTAACTATTTTAGACATTATAATATTATCAATCTGGCTCTAATTTTGGGTCAGCAAGGAGTGACTCACCAGCTGCCTTGTAAATGATAAATTTATTACATGATTTTTAGACAACTCTCGTAAAAATCAAATAATACCATGTCCTATTCTGTAATTTGACCCGTCAAAATGTACCGGTAAGCTCTAGGGTTTTCGTAATGTGCCCCTCCGTATGCAATTGAAATCTCGGCAATAGACACGCCCTCTTCGAGCTGGTTGGGACAGGAGAGAGAGAGAGAGAGAGAGAGAGAGAGAGAGAGAGAGGAGAGAGAGAATCCGAATACATGGGTTCGAGAGATAAGGACCAAACGGCATCGCATCATCAGCCGCTGCTTAGCAGCCTGGTCGTACGTCCCTCCGTCAGCGACGGAGCTGGTGACGGTGGCCGTGGTGGCGCTGGCAGCGACTACGAACCCGGTGAAGTTCGCCGTGAGCCGCCTTCCTACTATCGGTCGGATCGGTATCCCGACGATCCTGGTTCGTTTTTTCTTTATGTGTCATATAAATTATTATCTTCGTTTCTGCTCACTGTTTAATTTTATCTAACTTACAATCGCGAAGGTTAATTTTCTAATTTTGTATCTCAAAGTTCTGATGATTATCGGAAAGAATGTGATCTAGATTTATAGATCTGATTCGCAGGCGCTGCGTTTTAAGTTTTTTATTTCGGGAATAATTACTGTTTCTGATTTACTATTTCACTTATGATTGGTTAAGATTATGAAAATAGCTACATATATCATTTATGTGCCAAAATTGTCGTTATGAAATTTGCAGCAATTTTTATGATCTTTCAGGTATTAGGAAGCCTTCTCTAAGCCCTTTTTTTTTTACCTTCCTAAATCCAGCCTTCTTGTTATACAAGGTTAGAAGGTTTGTGCTGCAAGCCAAACTTTTTAGGGTTCTTTTTGTAAGTATTTGTCATTCCATTGAGCAGAAGTTCCGCTGCCTTGCTAGTGTAATATAAAATCAACTAGTTGTTACAATCGTAAATGTTATTTGAAATTTGAAACAGTGGCATCCATAACCCAGGTTTTCTCCAATTCAGGCATTTGAATTGTTAATGAACCATTATTATGATTCTTTCTCAGAATGCTAGCAAGTGACTTGTATAGCCAATTAAGTATGATATTATCCTATGAGTTCTGCTAGTTGTTCAACCTGTTTTCTGTTGCTTATGTTGAATAACAAGCATTTGGATCTACTGCCCCTTATGGAGTGTCAAACCGTGAATAAATTTTGCTGTTGTCTGTTACAGCTTTGAATGTTGCCTGCAAGAACTTGGGTCTTGATGAAGGCATGTTGGTGTCAGTGCAGTTTGGGATCAGGGTCTGGATGAAATTGTTTTTTTTATTTGGGTTAATATGTTTGTGGGGGTATTCTGACAACGAATATTGTGCATGCTGTGTGAATCCATGGAATGCGGCATCCTAAACGTGTTCTTCTATCTCACTTTGGTGCAAAGCCGTTGCTTTGTGAATGGGTTATTATAGTGGGAAAAATGAATTTGACTTTCTCTTAAATGAATAAGAGGTTTTTGATGGGAAAGATGTAGATTTCCAGTTTAGGAGGAATTTTCTCTCAAGGATTCTGATACGGATACATGGCATGGTCTATAAAACTGCTGGAATTCGCTCCTTTAGTTAGCACGGTTTTGATCGTCTTTTGGGTAATCCTTGTTATACTGAGGTTTCAGTGCAATATATTGGAAAATTTGGTGTGGTTGAATTCTGACGGGCATGTCTTTACTAAGTTGACAATTCGTCATGAAGGATTATAAATGCTGGTGGACGGTGGCACTATGTCTTTCAGATCGCCGTGGTTCATTGTGTAATGGAACATGATTACATCTCCTGCGGTAACCGATAAAGTTTTAGCTCCCTCCTTGCCAATATGTGGATTGGAATTGCTTTTTACAATATTAAATGGTTTGATTGGGGTGCCCACATTTTTTGTTCTTTTCTCTTTCTTTTTTTCATTTGTAATTGTCAATAAGGTTGACTTTGATTGCTTTAGAGATAGTAATTTGGAATTCTGTGTTTTGGAGTGTGGTCGATTCCAAAACTGAGGGATTTCTGTTAATATGTTGTAAATTGTTTTGTAATCCATGTTTCATGGGTGAAGAGTTGGTACAGAGTGTTGCTGGAGATCTCTTGAGCTCTCGGGTCATTGTTTTATGTGGGTTATTATTCTTCTCTTTATTTGATTGTATCTTAAGCTGTAGAAGATTTTATTGATGGCAAAGCGTGATCAGCACACTCCAACAACCTCTCTCCACGCATTTGTTGAGCAATTATGTGCTTGGTTGGGTCGGAATATGTGATTGCTTTAAGTGATGTTTTATCCGGTGTCTGGTTTGTAACAAAATGCCTCGTGGCTACTCAAAACAAGTGGATGATTTGAATTATTTGGGTAGTGGGTCTACTTTCGGTGCTTCTTTGCAGTTGATCCTCTTTTTCGTGTTTCTCCTTATTTGAAGGTGTGGCTCAGCTGAAGGTTTTGGAATAAATAGTAATGGGGTTTTGGTTTCTATGTTGGTTGTTATTCACTATAAATATGTTCATCTTTTTAGCTGCAGTACTCATATATGGATAAGTTCACTTCCTAATTACTAGCTCCCTGTACTAAATTTGGTTGCTCCAGATCCATGGTTTGGGTTCAGAGGAATTTAGGTTAGATTATATCATTAAACGCAAATGGTTCACAAGATAGATGGATTGGCACTTGAATGTAGGAAATATGGATTCTTGGGTACTGCATGCATGGTAAGTACAAGTAACCACCGTTGACTTGCTCGTCACAAAATTTATGTTCAATGGTAAGGTGGACTAGGGGTCGAGAAGTAATAACGGCAATATGATGTCAACTTTTGGCTATATTCATTGGTCGTCTTTACATTTTGTTGCTATCAATAATGAGAAAATGCTCAGCATGAGGGTAAACTGCACTTTTCAAACTAATTGGATTGGGTTGTCGACAGTTTCTTGGGTTTGCTGATCTTCAATCATCATAAATACATATGCGTCCACTTGTTATTCTTTTTTGGGGTTTGCTTATCCATAAAGTTTCACGGGCTCCTTTTTTTTTTTGCCCCCTCCAGGATATAGAACTCGTGCAGGTTCTGCATCTCCTGTGCGGCGTAGGGATGCAGATCATCGCCATGGATCCAGTTTTGATCATGCTGGTGGTACTTCACGCAGCCGTGAAGTTGGTAGCAGGAGGGACACTGGTAGATATAGAGAGCCTTCTCCCCCTTATGTTCGAGGAAGGGGTGTTGTTGGCAGACCACCTGGTAGAGCTTTTGATGGACCTGGATTTGGTCCGGGGCCTGGGGTGGGTAGAAATAATCCAAATGTTCGACCAAGGGAAGGAGACTGGATCTGCCCAGATCCTTTGTAAGTTCATTAATTAATTATCGTACTTTAATATTTCTTTTTCTTTTCCATTTTTTATTAAATCGTTAAATATTTACGCACTCTTTCAGTTATATAGCTTGTTCATAATCTTGGTTTTCTTTGGTTTTTTTATTTGTGGTTCTTTATAACAAAGAAATGATAATCATTATTGATGGACTTCTGAAGTAGAGAACCACTATGTCGTCACTACATAGGTTTTGAAATTTTGTCGTAAGACTCTGGATTTAATTTTTCTCCCACCAGTTATGGTTAACCCTGTTTTCCGATTACCTTGTTTACCTTGTAGCACGGGAAAGAATTCATTTTGCTGTATATATTTAGCAAAGCTTCAATTTAGGTGATCATCATCATCATCATCTTTGTAAGTTTATGCAACTTCGAAGCATCTAAGCTCGTTCATTCTTTCAGCACTCACGTTATCTTTTTGATTTCCCAGGTGTGCCAACTTGAACTTTGCTAGGCGTGAGTACTGTAACAACTGTAAGAGGTTCCGCTACGCCCCTGGTGGTAGTCCGAGGAGGGGCTACCCTGGTCCTCCACCTCCACCTCCTCCCCCTCGGCGATTCCCTGGGCCTCCTATAGCTATTTCCCCTGGCAGGACTGTGAATGGCTATAGGTCCCCTCCTCGGGGTTGGGCCAGGGATGGACCTAGAGATTTTGGGCCTGGTGTTCTGCCACCTCCTCGACATGAAGGCCGGTTTTCTGATCACATGCGGAGAGATAGGCTGGAATACCCAGAAGATGACTACAGGGGGAGGAACAAGCCAATTCCACCCATGGATTGGGGCCATAGAGACCGTGGAAGAGATAACTTCTTCAATGAAAGGAAAGGGTACGAAAGGCGGCTACCCTCACCTCCGGTTCCACCGCTTCCTCCTCATGGTGGGCGATGGTCACGTGATGTGCGAGAGAGGAGCAGATCTCCTATTAGGGCTGCTCCACCTCCTAAAGACTACCGTCGTGATATGTATGGTGATCGGGGTCGTGACAATCGGAGAGGCATGGGACGAAATCGAATTGGGGACGCATATTAGAAGTTTGTGGAATGTGGAACTCGCTTGTGCAATCTTAGTGTATGAAAAGATTTCTGCGGTTTATGTACGGGGAAAATTTTTACGGAACAGGTTAGGATTTTAGTGCTTGGTTTTTTATTCTAAGCCGCCATGGTAATTTTGTCAGACTATTAACGTCTATAAATATTTTGAAAGTCGTTGTTGACTAGAAGGAAATCAATTATTAGTTATTAGTGGTCTGTTAGTGCTTTTTCTGTTCAGGCAGAGATTAGCTTCAGAAATCAGTTTCCACTGTGGAGGCAGATTCCTAAAGCACCAATTGGAGCATCATTGTGCATGCCAAGTTGACCAAAGGTCAATTTTTATTAATTTTCTATTCGAGATATCAAATTCAAACAAAGATAAAAATAAAAAATAAAAAATAAAAATAAAACCCTCATATATTAATTCGGTTTTCAACTAAATCATCAACTTTTACGTAAGATTAAAATGGTAAACAAAAACGAAAGTAAACAAAAGTTTCCTCTCTTTTTTGTGTTTTGGTAAAGTATTTAATTCAAGTGATTTTATTTTTAATGACATTATTGATGAATTACTAAAGAACAACTTCAATTATTTATACATTAATTTGATAAACGAAGAAGAGAAGTTTTATTGAAATACTTAGAACATTATTAAAACAATATGAATAAAACATGTCCTTAATTATTTAGCAATTATTATGTGCATAAATTATTAGAGTTTATTGTAATAAAATCTTGAGGTATCTATTTTCAAAAATATTATTTTAACCCTTTTATCTAATTATTTTCCAAACAGTGTGGTAATAAATAATATTTGATAATAAACAACAAAAAAGACGAGAATATCCCAGGAAATGGGCAAAATATCACAAGAGTTCACATAGCTACTGCAGGTTTATTTTCGGTGTTTAACCAGATTCTAATTAAAATTCATCGTGAAATCTGAACTGTCCATTCCTCCTCGTACTAGCAACGAACTCCCCTATCAAATCCATCGTCACATCGGAAAAACAGAACTTTAACCTAGTTGTATTGCATTGCACCTCAAAGTCAACAACTTCACACTCTTTAGCGCCATTTTTTATTTTATTTTTAACTTTTTAACGGAGTAGAAGACTAGATTCTTTTGAAAAAACGCCCTCGTTTTTCTACTCCTCCTCTGAAATACTTCCCCACCAATCAGATTCCTCTAAATTTATACACCCACTATGTATCCGCCACGTGTCCGTTAAATGAAACAACCCTCCTTACTTCCTGTGAATTACACAACACCTGATTATCTCCCAACCTTTGGGTAACATTCATGTGCCCCTTAATCCGACGGCTGCCTACTCACCACAATTCATTCCTATGAATTCTAACCGCGAGATCACTTCTTTCAATATCCACCGTCCGATAAAACAAGGAGGACAATCTCACCCCTCAATAAACACAAAAATTGAAATTTCAAAACATCAACGAAGAGAGGGAGGAGAGACAGAAGAACATAAAACAAACCAAGTCCCTTTTGCTCTTCTTCCTTCCTTTTTTTTTTTTTTTCTTTTAATTTTATTTTTTTTACAGTTCTTTCAATCAACAGCGCCAAAATTATACAGTCTCGTTTCTCGACAGCGTCTTGCTCTCTTTCTATTTGTGAATCGAAGTTGTTTCGAATGTTTTAAGAAATCATCCGTGTGAATCTTGAGCTGAGAAATCACGTTATCTGTTACAATCTGATGTTAAAACGGCGTCGGATTGGTTTCTGGATCTGGAATTTCGTTGATTCGAGTTGATTTTATGAAATTTGTGCGATTATTGAAGAGTAATTGGAGGATAGAGTTTGAAAAGATTTTTTTTTTTATTTTTTAAAAATAATTTGTGTTTTTGAAAATTGATGGGGGAAGGTGAGGGAGGCGAATTCCCTCCAAAGAAGTCGCAATCGGAGAGCGGCGGGGATATTCCGGCGAAGAAGCTGGCGAGGCAGCTCGATTTCACCGGCGGTTTTGTTGGTAGTGTGATTTTGCCGGAGCATCCGCAGTCACAGGCCGTGACGGCTAACAGTCATCCGCCACCGCAGCCGCAGCCGAAGCCAGTTGTGCCACCTGTACCGCCGCCGCCGCCGCTGCCGGGGCAGGCGACTCAACCACCAGTGAGGGTTCCGTAAGTTCTTGTGAATTGAATTTCTTCAATTTTTTTAGAATGGAAATTGGTAATTGGAGTATGAACTTCATTGAATCCTGTCTGCAATATTCATTTAAAGATCGGTGCTTTCGTTTGGCAAGTCTTGATTTTCCATGTGTATAGTGATTTTTTCTGGATTCTGATCAGCTATTCATTTGTTCTTATTTCTCTTGCTCAATTTTGGCTGCTTTGCGTTCGAGTGTTTCTAGTTTAATTGTACTTTCTTATTACACAAATTTTGTTATCTAGCAATTAAAGTATTTTAAAGTTTTTTGGGTGGACTAATATTGAAATTGATAGTGGATTTAAGTTCATCTACTCTTTAATTTTGAAATCTTGTAAATTTTAGCATTTTCAATGTGAGAAGTGATGCAGGCTTACCAATGATCTTTTATGAAGCTAATAATATTAATAGCTTCTTTGAGAATTTTGATCTCACTAAAATTCATTTCTCTCTTAATGAAGTCGAGTTCTCTCTCTCTCTCTCTCTTTCTCTCTCTAACTCTTTCTTTTCTTGTGAGGGAAACAGAAAGTTTACTAGTGAGTGCAAGTACCAATTTTGCTTGTCATAGATGTTTCCAGAAAAGGCACTTCAGGTTTTTGATTCCGCAGCTTGTTAGTTTGATCATAGTTACACTTTATTTTTTATTTTAAAAATATGTATGTTCTCGTGAAACATTCACTATTCACTAAGGGATTTAGCTACAGTGTAATCCTGTCCTTGATCCCTCAACCCCAGAAAGTGGGTATTATTACCATTCTACTTGGAGTGGGTTTAGCTTCTCTTCTGCTTTCAATTGGTGCTGATTAATTTTCCTGTACATGGTACCCTATGGTTATGAGTGCTTTGATTTTGTCAATTGTTTGATGCACTTAGTAAAGGTACTGCATCATGGATTTGAAATTTATTGAAGCAGATATTGCATATAATCCACATTTACGGTGTAAATATAGTATTGTTGGCAAACTTCAACCAAATGTTGATACTTTTTACCTTGATATATTTTTTACTATAATTTTTTTCTTCAGAAAACCAGAATCCCCAAAATCAAGATCAAGGTCCAATGTTGAAGTAAAAGAAAATACTCCGAAGAAGCAAAAGCAGTGTAACTGTAAACACTCACGTTGTTTGAAACTGTGAGTATATCATCTCTATATTCACTCTTTAATAGTTGAGCATCATTGATGGGTTGATATATATGTATTTTGAAGTCAGAATAAGATTCTATTCATACTGTTTAATTGGAGCTGTGCTCCCATACTCCCACTCTGTTAATATTTTGAAATAGTGGGTTGCCGTTACTATTTCATCATGAACTTGAACAACCAACAAAAGAATGTTCTGTTATTCACCCTTTCTTCCTTCTATCTTTGAATTAAATGTTCATATGAAGCTCTGGATGTGTAATTGAAGGGATAACTTATATTTGATAGAAGGAGGGGATAAGCTAACTTATTAGCTAATAGTCTACTGCCATATAAAAACTGTGGTTGCTTGCAAAGTTTGGAAAAAGGTAATAAATTGAAGCACTATTTTCTCCAGCCCTATCCTACTTTTCCATCTTTGCGGACTTGTGTGCATGCATTATTGAACTTGTTCATTTGTAGTGCCCCTTAGGATAGGGCTTTTGTAATACTTTAATAGATAATACTGTAATATAAGCTGGTTGGCTTAGCATGAAATGCTCAGGTTTGAGAGGAATGACTGTATTCTTTGGAATTTGTTTTCTGTTATTCCTAAAATAATACACCATAACAATATTTCAATCAACACTACCTCATTGTTTGGTAACATAGGTTGTGGTTTGGGTTTCAGTTGTCTATATTGCAATTGTGGTCATCTTTTGGGAAATACTACCCTTAAACTTTTATTTTTGCCACCATATACAGGGATCCATCTTTAACAATGTCAGTTGTCTCAGAATAGCTCATGTATGGATGACAGTGCAATTTATTTGCTGCTATTCAATATTTACTGATATTTGAGTTAATCTTTTGCTATGTCTTATCAGGTATTGTGAGTGTTTTGCATCAGGAATTTATTGTGATGGTTGCAATTGTGTAAACTGTCACAACAATGTTGAAAATGAAGCGGCCAGGCGAGAGGCTGTTGAAGCAACTTTAGAGCGTAATCCAAATGCATTCAGGCCAAAGATTGCTAGCAGCCCACATGGAACACGTGATAATAAGGTATGCAGATCATTTTTTTTTTTAAACTTCTATTAAGCAAAATGTTGCTTATAACTCAGATGTAGCTTTCCTGAGATCCCGTGTAGTTTGTCCATAATGATTGAGCAAACTATATAATTTGTTGTCTTAGCTAATGGGATCAAGTGGAGAAGTCATATTTCTCAAGGGCTTTGTTGAATATGTATGGCCATATTGTGGTGCAGTTTAGGCTGGGAACTCTTTTTGATGACATACTTTTGTTCAAACAAAAGAATATCTGTTGTATTTTTAAGCACAAAATTCATATTCTTTATTTGAGAAATATTTAATCAGAACATTTTTCATTAAATGTTGAGATGAATGTATTGTTTGGATTGCGTTCAGCTTTTTGCATTATATGCTGTCACCGTGCTCTTATCTGGCTACTGTTGACAATTTAATTGACTTTTCAAATGATTGTAGGAGGAGACAGGGGAAGTTTTGATGTTGGGGAAGCACAACAAAGGATGCCACTGCAAGAAATCAGGGTGCCTTAAAAAGTACTGTGAATGCTTCCAAGCAAATATTCTATGCTCTGAAAACTGCAGATGCATGGACTGCAAGAACTTTGAAGGAAGTGAAGAGAGACAGGCTCTCTTTCATGGAGATCATGCCAATAACATGGCATACATTCAGCAGGCAGCAAATGCTGCAATAACTGGGGCTATTGGTTCTTCTGGCTATGCGTCTCCACCTGTATCTAAGAAGAGAAAAGGTCAGGAGCTCTTCTTCGGGTCAACAGCCAAGGATCCATCAATTCACAGGCTTGGACATTTTCAACAGGTAAGCTTGATGTCATTGTACTTTATTTCAATCTTTTTTGGTGAATGTTCCTATTGCAAGTACACTCTGTATAGGAAGTTTTTTTTTTACTGCAACTTCCAATTGGTTTAAGTGGTAATGTTCTCTCATCATTATAAGTGCATGTTTTCCTTGTTTTATCAGGGAAACCATATCAGAACTTCTCCATCCTCCACCTTATCTTCAATTCCTGTTGCTCGTGCTAGTAGCACTGCAGCAGTGGGTTCTTCAAAATTCACATATAGGTATATATGGTCATCCTTTTGCATAATATTAGCAATGTTGTTGTTTAGAGTACTTGTTTAGAGTACTAACTTGTATATTATGGTTGAAGGTCTCTCCTAGCAGACATTATCCAACCGCAAGATTTAAAGGAGCTTTGCTCAGTTTTAGTGGTACTATCATCAGAAGCTGCAAAATCGGTTGCAGGTAAATATTTCTACAAGTTTTTGAAGTCACCATCTATGGACCAAAAGTCATTATATGTTTAATGCTACAGAATTACAGAAAGTTTAGTTGTATTTACTTGTTTTAGAATCTCTCTCTCTCTCTCTGAATTTAAGATTCTATACCTGTTGAAGTATTTTGGCGTTGGTTGTCCGCTTACAGACCACTTCGTTACGTTAATTTGTTTACTGAGATTCATTATTGATCAACTAGATGATTATTGCTACTGATATTTGTTTGCATTTCGTTTGGCCATCTATACTATTCCCAGTTATGCTGACGATTTAAATTGCTGCATGAAAATCAATTTGGCTCCATTTTCGTCAAATTCAGCCATCTCGATCAGTTTCATAATGGAATTAATGTCATTTCATATCTTTTTTACATCAAAACCATTACCATTCTATTGTTTTCCTGAGTGATAGATGTAATGGATATCATAGGTAGTTTGATAATGCTAGTTACGGAAATCTAGCTCGTATGTGCATTTTGCTTCTGGTGGAAAGATTTTTAAGTGAGCCTGCCACTAGTAGGAAAATTTTAACTGCTCATTATTTGACCTAATGCACCTTTTTTGAAATATTTTCTTCTAGTTCAAAGAAATACAACAGAAAAGCAGGCTGAAGATCGTGCTGGAACTTCTGTTGCTTCATCAGCTCAAGGCAGGTTACAGAGCCACAAAGAGCCAGATGTTGATAGAACTGTGACTGATGATTGTTCAAGTGCAAACCAGGCTGATAAAGTTGGTCCTGATGATTCTGGTTCAGATGGTTCTGATGGGCAAAAAGCAAGGCCGATGTCTCCTGGAACTCTGGCATTAATGTGTGATGAACAAGATACAATCTTCATGGCAGCTTCTTCGCCTAACAGGTTAACTGGCCATGGCTGTAACACATCTTCACAATTGCCATATGGTCAAGGCATGACAGAGGTCTATGCAGAGCAAGAAAGGATTGTTTTGACAAAGTTTCGAGATTGTCTTAATAGGCTCATCACCTTTGGGGAAATAAAGGGCAAGTTTCTCACTTTCTTTTTTCATTATTTTAATAAAGGATTTCTCTACCTTGTGATTTCAAAAAATCCATTTCAAGAGTTTTCAAACCTGAGTAAACATCTTGAGAGACAATAAAAGAATTCAATGTACTATTTTAATAATTTCACGACAATCATTTATTGGCACTTCATGATCTTCTAGTTGGATTAAGTATTGACAACTGATAAGGGAGGTGCTTTTCTCATGTTATGTTAATACATGTCTTGACAACTGAAAAGTTTGTATCGGCAGTTTCAGCCTGCTTTTATTTGCACATTCTACTTGGTAATTTGGTCACATGATTTTCTGCACCTGCTCAATTGTATGATTCCAAGCTTTCTGATTGTGAAGATGCTGCAGTTGATTCATTATGAAGTGGAGTAGAGTTCAAATGTTTTACTCTCTTGTCCTTAGTTATTCTTTGTATGCTTTATCACGTTTCAGTTGTTGGGATCTAATAATGCTTTTTTATTCCCAATTACAGAAACGAAGTATTCATCATTAGCCAGAACTGAGGTAGGGAGTCAAAAGGATGCACTCAGCAATGGCACTGCAAGCAGCAGAACAGGAACAGGGAATCAACCGGCAACTGTCAGCAACGGTGTTTCAAAAGCTTATGGTCCATCTGCACTTGCTGCACCTGCAGCCAAGATGTCTCAGATGGTTACTGCAACAGTTCCCATCTCTAATAATGATCTTAGACACAATCCAGCCCTGCCAGGAGAGGGGGATGTTAAATTAAAAACTGAAAACAAGATGTAAAAAGGTAATAACACAGCTGATTGCCCTGAGGTATGCCACTCTTTTTCTGTAATGCTACACCATTGATCATTCCTGCTCATCTTCGATACAATCTCCGGATAGCATCAGGCCTCATTGTTGGAACTGACCTTGATCTGATTTATCCCTTACATTATTACTATATTGTAATTCCAATTTTCACTTCAACCACCATTCAAGCCCATTTGTTGTAAATTGTTGAGCCTTAGAATATCACGAGGTATATTATTACACTACTAGGTGCCAGTTATCACCATAGATATTGCTAGAGACAGCAGTTTCCTGATCTGTTAAAACATTTTTTTTCTTTTGGTTTGGAAATAAAAAAGAGGAGCCACTGCTTAATTTCTCAGGGAACATGTAACTTATTCCCATTGACGTGTAATTGCATAGTTTTAGTTTACATTATAATCCAGATTTCATATATGAGGATGAAATGTCTTTGTATCGAGATGCAACTAGCAGGTAATGCATTTTTTAGCAGGGTTGACTCGTGTTGTGTCGTGTCAATATACTTGTGGTTGATATTTATGTTGTCAATCAAATTGAATGCTTTTGTTTCTTCTGGTATTTCATGGTTATGACTTGATGATATTTTATCTTCTTTATTTCTGGAATTCATGTACGGAAAGAGGGATGATGATTTACGTAACTCCATTGCGAAGAAAAAAGGCAAATAATGTGTAAATTCTGTAGCCAGCCCACAATCAACTTGGATTGACTTTGGTGAAGATGATGATATCTTTATGCTGCTAGTGCTATAGGATAAGGACTCAAAAGTGTTGGTATTCTTTTGGATATATCATTACAGACATACGAGACGATGACGATGACGATGACGATGACGATGACGATGACGATGATAATGACTCTGGGTGAATTCATTCTCGAACCTCCATTTCTGCTTGCTTTTGGTGAAGACAACTATTCTGGGTTTGTAGTAAAATCAAGATTTGATGTGTCCACACTAGCAGTTTTCATCAAAGAGTAAATTAAAAAGAAAATTTGGTAAATTAAAACTTATTAAGTTTTTTTTGAGAAGTAAAACTTATTAAGTTGGCTCAGCTTACAATCATTTTAACTGAGCAATTTTTTAGATATACTTTATTCTATTAGTTAAAATTTTGTTATCAGCTTTAATCGATGCAATTGTAGAGATTTAAAGTAAAATAACAAAGATAACATTTAAATTAACATTCATCTACCATTGAATTGAATAGATCTAATGAATACGAATTTAAGTCGAAGAAAATCAAAAGTTATTTATTCTAACTTCTTTAACTAGTAAACCGTTATTTTTTAATATGGTAAAATTAAGTACTTGAAAAACGGTAATAACTTTAGATTTCCAAGTCTAAAATCCAAAGGAGAAAAACGAGGAATATCTTTTCTTTCTTGTACGACAAATTTGATAACAGATCTCTTTCTAATCGATAATTTAATTTAGTATCATAGCACCATAGCTTAATTTTCATGTAAATAACTTTTTTGAAAAAGTAATTCATTAATAGCAAAACAACTGATTACAAACAAGAAATTACAACTTATGGGCATTCCTCCATCCGGACCACCAATTCAGCAGTGCAAATAGCTAATTTTTAACTTCCAATGCTGGTGGAGCCCGGCTTGTCAACTACTAGAACATAAACTATTTAGTAACGATAGCCATACAAAATTTATTTGCAAGTGGTGAATTTATAAAGTTATTATTACAATTCAATTCAATGCTGAACTAGACAATACTAAATACTAATCCAGTTCAATCCTAATCTGATTCAATTCAATCTGACACCAAATCGTATCCTAAGCACTCCGGGTGAATAAAAGACATCTGGATTCGATGACAGAAAGAATGCAATGCATTTCACTTATTTTTATTCCTTCCACGACTTTCCCTGGTCTAACTAGGAAGCGTATCTTCATCAACTTTATTGAATCAAAGCATATATAATATATAATTATTGCCTAGAGGCGCGCCCTTGATGTTGAAGAAGATGACACCGGTGCACTCTGCATAACAATAAAAAGAATAGTAATATTGTTATTTCACAAGAGAAAAGAATTTACTCGCATTTGAAACAAATATGACTATCTGCTGAAGCTATATTTCCTCGGACAAAATAAATTGATGCCTTTGGAGACCAACAATTATCAATTGTGTGTTAATGTTAAGAATCTGAATGGAAGTTGCAGATCAACGTAGCGAGCTCAATTCAGGATGAGATTTGAGTAAAAACTTCAACAAATGAAAATATATTGGAAAAACGATGGAATATGATTCTTACCAACGGAATGCCTTTTGTTGCTCTTTCTTCCAAGAACCTAGATGGTTTGAAAAAGTTACCATACAGTTGTGACCATTTCTTTAGACTTGTATACACATAGTTTGCCCCAACTACGTCGGCCCAAAAGACGATGCCACCACTGCAAAGAAGTAATACATGCAGTGAGATTCCAGAAGTAATAACTTATTGTCAAAGAAGAAGATCGCAGGTTGCACGAGAAATCACAGCCTTGATATCACACCACCTCCAAACCAGTTTTGAAAATGTTACTAAGCTGGACAATACAACGATGAACCATCCAGAATTACATCTAGGTCTATAAACAATAAAGAAATTATCTAATCTGTTTCCACATCACAAAGAGGAAGGACAAAGTAAGATAGGTATTGTGCTTGCAAAACACATTTAGGTTATTGTGCATGCAACAAGTAAGAACCACACCTTATATGCAAACTACCAGGTAGTTCTGCAAATTCTAGAGCAATAAAATAAAAATAAGAAGTCCTTGTATTGATCACAGGTTAGAACTAAAGATAATTAGTGATACGGTGCTGACCGGTAAGATGGGAAACTCATTCCAAGAACTGATGCAACGTCAAGGTCTGAGGCTCGAACTACTATTCCTTCTTCCAAAACACGACATGATTCATTCACCACTGGAAAGAGTATCATCTCCACAATTTCTTTTTCAGTGACAGATATAGGCTGCCAGATTAAAACAAACAATAATACATCAGCGGTTCTTCAACTGAAACTACTTGTTATTTCATCAGTATGGAAAGTTTAAGGTGCAGGAGAGGGCTAATAAAATCAAATAGAGCAATCAGCACTATTAGATGCCACTAGCATGTCAATTTTTGTATCAGAGATGACTACCTTTCCCCCAGGCATAATATTGCTTAGTCGTCTACATTCCTCAATAATTGGTAACACAGAAGGATCTGGTTTTGGCTTGCTTCCCTTTTCATATGTATATAATCCTTTTCCATTGGCTTTACCTAAAACAACAAAAATGCAAACAATTTCAGATGACAAATGGACAAGGATGGAGCTAGCGTTGGGCAAGGGCAGCTGCCCCTGCTTGATTAAAAAATCCTCTAAATTGCATGCATTATTGAAGCCCTGCCCCATGAACTTAATTGAAATGTCCCATGAGTTGAAGTTGTGATCACTTATATTCAAATCATTGTTAAGTTGCCCCCAGTGAACTAAATTTCTGGCTATGTCCATGCAAAAGGACACATCATTGGCAGAATAAAGAAAATACAAAGAGAAAGGAAAATCCTTTATTACCATTTCGTCCACTTTTCAACAAAAGATCAACCAAAGGAGACTGGAATGAACGGTCAGGGAATGCCTTGTCAAATTCTTTTGAAGTTGCAGCAGCGACTCCGTAGCCTGCTAAGTCCAGAAGCCTGAAGTATATCCATGGAGAATCACGATTTATCATTGGACCATATAGTTAACTCCAGCACCCACCCTCCCTATTTATTTTGTTTGGCAAAACAATCCCAAAGTGGGAAAAACAAAACTATGGAAGATACACTGTACAAATTTAAAAAATATTGAAATGGTAAGGGAAGAAATTTACTGGAAAGGGCCGATGGGGAGGCCAAAACTTCTGATTGCACTGTCAATTCTGAACACATCCACACCTAAACTAACCAGCAAGCGAGCACTTTGTGAATATGGGAAGAACGCTCGATTGACTGCAAAGCCAGTGCAGTTACCCACCACAACAGGAACTTTCTTTATGATTTTCCCGACTGTCATGAGATCAAGAATTACTTGTGCAGAAGTTCTCTCTGTCCGAACAATCTCCAAAAGTGGCATCACATGAGCAGGACTGTTCATTGAAGAGCCACGTCAAAGAAAGCATACAGAAAAGCCATTCCCATTTTAGACTGATATAAAATATAGTGTACTTGTAATCAACAAATCTAATAATAACAAAGATAGAGCTCGTCACTTACGAGCTTTAAAAAAAAGGATGAGGATCTTTCAACTTAAATGAATAACAAACTACTCTAATCATCATCTGAAACTGTAAGCCATAAATTTAATAATTTATAATAACATCTAATTTGACTATCCCAGCTCAATATCAGCATTTTGACTTTTGAGAGTCTTGCTATATTATTTACTGGTCTCCAAAGAACCAAAAAGGATGGGAAAGAAAGCAAACGATAAAAAAATTAAAAAAAAAATCACGTTCAATATGCATTCTTTGAAAGCAATCACATTGAGGGAAAAGGGATTCTGCATTAATTAGATTCTAATTGATACATACTTGAAAATCCCTCCATCAGATGAGCTCAACATTAAACTACACCAGGAAAATTTTCAATGAAGCATCAACCATAGACTTTTAATCTTTTGGACAGAAGATGAATAGGGAGGGAAGTGTGTTGGGAATCAGTTTTCCAGAAAATGATCTGTCAAGTCCTATGTGATTTTCGGAACACTCCATCTCAAATGAAAATTTCTGGTTCTAGCTCCATGTTTATGGTTTTAATTGACTTAAAAGACATATAAAGACTACAAGAATCCTTAGGACAGTCACAAAGAGAGTATTGGTGCAGAAAGGAGAAAGAGGAAAATGACTTAAATGACCTGAAAAAATGTGCCCCTATAATTCGATCCTGAGAGCTGGTCTTTTCTCCAACTATGTTCAGGTCAATAGTAGAAGTGTTTGTTGCCAAAATGCAGTGAGGAGGGCAAGCTTTCTCTAGTTCGCTGAATATTTTTTGTTTCAGAGGAACACTTTCAATGACTGCCTGTAAAGAGAAAAAAATATGTTAGACTTTTTTAACACGAGGAACTAGGCATATATTTGATGCATATCATTCATTTATAAGATTTTTCAAATTCAGACGAACCTAAATGACTTAAATAGAAGTTAAGAATATATATGGGCATGCACAACAGCCATAAATAATGTCAGAATGAAGATAGACTAATGTATCCCAATTTGCATACAGGAACTGCAACAATCAAGAGTGGGAAACAGAGTTCCAAATTTCACTAAGACGACAAGGATATTAAGACATCACACCTCTATGACCATGTCAACATCTTTAAATTCTGAGTAGTCCAGCACTCCTTTAAGCATTTTGAGGGCATTGTTTGCTTTATCCTGTGTCAATTTTCCTCTTGTTACCAAGCCTCGAACATTTGCTGTCACAAATATAAAAGGAAATGAGTTATCCTAAACCACCCTCAAGTGAGGAAAAAGATGGCTACTGACTCGGCATACAATGATTGTGCTAGTAGAACAATTAACAAACTTACATACTTTACTATTAAGAACAGAGACAAAATTGACACAATTAGTACATCAAGCTAATATACCTATTCTCATTGCTCTTAATTGCATAATCATATTATAACAGCATATGTTAACTTCCTTCACGACCACAGCCAAAATAGCCATACATAGCCAATATGATTGATTCAAGTAAAGGCATAATGTTACTAAAAAAGAAATCCTATGTCAAACTATCCAGTGAACGCAATTCAAAAAAAAAAATGCATTGAATGACGTAACCACCTTCTATTGTTTTTATCCCTTTCAGAAGATATTCAGAATTAACTTCCTTGAGAACAACATAAATATTGTTCAGAATATGCGCAGTTGCTATGCCAGAACCCATCAGACCGCCTCCAATAACAGCAACTTTTCTTACACCCCTTGGTTTGAGACCAATATCAGTTACATTAGGTACCTGTAAAGCTCAAAATTACTATATTATTACAGAGATTAAAGTGTATTACGCTTTAAATTGTGTATAAATATATAAATATACACACATGCGCGCACACACACATATATAAGTCAATCCTACCTGAGCAAACTTCTTTCCTCACAAAACTAGAAACATATGTTGATAAATTAGTTTCCAAGGTATGCAATATAAATTGAAAATGATCAGTGAAGGGGCATTGAAAAGCTACTAAAATTTTGCTAAAAGAAAATTTTAGCTTAAATGCAGCAAAACCTCGTCGACTAACAGAAAGAAAGATTCAATTATATTAAATTAAAACAAACAATGGCAAAGATTGTTCTAGAGATAGCATAAAATGAAAAAGAAAAACGCAATATAGCAATTCACGACCTCCAAAGAAAGAACCCTGACTCCTACAATACTCTTCTAATGCTTTCCGTGCAAACAAACTAAGAATGACAAAAGGTATGAAGTGTCAAGAAGGTGAGTCCAATCAGATAACAAGCAAGCATCATGCCTCAAACTTTTACACAGACCAGAGTTTGATTAGAGCTAGACAGATCCATCAAATTTATAATCCTAAATCAACTTTGTGTTATAGCATGTAAATTCAAACTATATAAGGAAATGTACAAAAATCCATGAAAACCATAAACTGACTAACAATCTTGCCCACTACTGGAATGTTGAAGCTAAAATTTCAGATAGGATTTTGTTGTCTGAAATTATCATCCACTAAATTCCAGTACAACTCCTGGACTAATCAGAATTATCATCCACGATATTTAGGGTCTTTGAATCTGTACTTTACCTTTGATGTTGCACGTTGTGCGAAAAAGACATGAACAAGACCTCTGGAAGTGTCTAACATGACTAACTCCTTGAAAACTTTGGCCTCCTGAAATAACATTTTCAGTATAGGCACATATATCAGAACAAATTGTAGTCAATGTATTTTCTAAAACAACCTAGAAATCATTTATATAAACCCAAGCCTGCTAATGGATACATACAGGTCAAACTCAGGAGCTCTCAACAAAAGCAGACACTACATATGAAAACAATATTGGCAACAAACAAACTTCTCACCCCCCAACCCCAAGAGAGAACTTAAAACTGCTAGCATTAGAAGAAAATATAAGATTCAATCCTGGAAAGAATATAATATGTGCATGTTAACAACCTAAATCAGTTCTACAACAAAGAATACCTTCAAAACGCCACTATATCCTCCATGAACGATACCCTCCTCAATCACATCAAGGCATGCTTGATGCTGAGGCATATTTGGGGCAGTCTTCTTGGCTTGTAGTCTAGCAAGTTTCAACACCTCTCTTGCTTCAGAAAGAGAACCAAGTTTGTCTGTCCTGTGAAGGGAACGTATCCATGGTTTGCGCCTTGCTGCAATGTCTAAAGCCCAGAGTCGAGATACTTTCAGCAACTCTTCAGAAGTCACAACAGCATCAATTAGACCCAGCTTCCAGCCCTCCTCAGACGTGATTGATTTAGATAACTTCAGAGCATTGTAGTAATAAGAAAGTTAGCACAACTTCATTGCAAAGTGTTTCTAAAGAAAAATCCCAGATGGAGAGTAATGATCAAATCAGAGCTTCCAATAATTTCAAACATTTGTTGTTCTATGTAAATATTCATAGTGTTCATTATACTAGTGGGAGTTAATTTAACTCAATCCCAACATTTGAAATGTACAATCTCCTCTAAAATCAAACACCATAAGGTTTTTTTTCTACATATTACAGGCAAAGCAAACCAAATGACATAATCATATAACATACAAACTGCGAAATACTTGTATCTCAGCCTCTAATCATTCATTGCAACTCAATCGACAAAACCAACCCCACATATCCCGTCCCTTACTAACTCCCCCACCCCCAACCTAAATTGGGAATGGGAGAAGCTACAAGTTCCAGAAGTGAGGCTTCAGTGAGATAAACATTACAGTGGGGAAGATAAGTACAGCTGTATTGATAAATGATGATATTGACATTAAATATAGGAGGCTTACCAGCATCATTTCAATAGCCTTTGAGAGGCCCACCAGCCTTGGTAGACGTTGTGTGCCTACAAAGCAACCACAGTCAAACATCCAGTTGGTACTTGTGAAGCATATAACATTTATCACTTGAACTGAACGGGGTGGATAAGAGTGTACATGTCTGCACAAGCATTTTAATGTAGTTTTTTTTCCCCCTCTTTTATAGGAAACAGAGAAACTTTTTATAGAATACAAGAAGGGACTAAGGATTCAAAAAGTGAACCAGAGGTCTACAAACAAAAATCTTCTCTACAGTGTAGAACTCCAAAAAGTAAAGAATTCTCTGGAAAAAGAAAACCTTAAAACCTGACACAGGATGGAAAAATCCAAACAAAAGAATAAACCCTATACTGCATCCCAATCAAGCTGAATGACAAGAATGAGAAACATATAAATGTAGTTGTACCTCCAAAACCTGGAATTACCCCTAGTGTCAGCTCAGGCAAGCCAAGTTGAGTCTTTGGAGCAGCAATACGTGCATGGCATCCCTGCATAAGAGTAATATGGGGTGATTCAGTTGTGAAACAACATAATGATCAATTTTCTGAGGAACGTGAAATCAAAAGGCACTGCCTATGAGCAAAAAAACACAAACCATTGCCAATTCTAAGCCACCTCCAAGGGCTAACCCCTCCACAGCTGCAACAATGGGCTTCTTGCAATCTATGGTCATAAAAGAACAAGATCAACAGCATCTTATAGGTATTTTTGGAAAAAAAAAAAAATCTCATAATAAGCTATCAAAAACTAAATGACAAAGTAAGAGACACTAAAAGTAAGGTAAAGACCTTCAATTAAGTTGACAACAAGTTCAACCGATACATCGGGCATCAGCGAAACATCCCCTGCCAGGCCACACGGTACAGTTGTAAATACAAAATAACAAAATCTAATCTAAATGACCGTGTACTCCACTACCAGAGAAAATACTAATCTCATACCAGCCCCGTGAACCTTCTGAAAAACATTTATGTCGAAACCGCCAGAAAACCTTCCACCATTGCCTTCAGTGACCAAGAGAAACAAACACATTATCAGAGACCTTTCTCCAGCAGTAAATCACAACCGTAAGAACCAGATCGAGCTTCTCACTTTTATCATTTCATCAGTTCCAATAAAAAGTGAAAAATTAGAAAAGAAAAAGTTCAAAAACTTGAACAATATTATTCAAAAAGTCACCGTCCGACGGCCGACCGGCGACAATCACAGAGCAATTCCTTTTGTCAACATGTTTACTTTTCAATCAAATGTTACTGTTTACAGGAGCATATGCTTATTTTAATGGGAATTTCAATCAAATGACTAAAAAAAAGTGCATTTGTATATTCAAGGAAAAGAAAGGAACAGACCTGTCAGAACAATAGCCTTAACGTCGTCTCGGCTCGTGGCTTCCTCAAACTTGTCCTTCAATCCGGCAACAACTGGACCAACAACAACAACAAGAGTAAATCAATCAATCAATCAATCAATCAAACTCACGAATTCAAAATCAAAATACATCATAATATTAAAATTTAGAAAAAGAAAAAAAGAAAAAAAGAAAAAGAAATATCATAGCTCACTTGGAATAGCTAAGGCGTTCACGGGAGGATTAATCAAAGTGATGATCGCAACGCCGTCGTTTCCGACTTCCATCGTCACTCGCGGTGCTGCCATGGCTTACTGTTATTATTATCAATTATTTCTTTTAGTGGAGATTTTGCTATCAAATCCGAATAGAAAAATGGAGGAGATACAACGGTGGTTTACGTGAGGTAATTGTTATTAATAGTGACCGATGGCCTTTTCTGAAAGGACAATAATTGACCTACCAATGATGATGCTCCAAAAAATCAAAACGATTATGTGCCTGCCGATGTGTTCAAAAACAATAATAATAATAATAATAAAATAATGAAGAGCACACCAATGTGGATGTACGTACGGGTTAAATTTTTGATATGCGTGCCATGACTGCGGGTTGGAAATTAATTTCATAGGTTGATATGTGTGTGTATCAGATTTTTTTAGTCATTTACAGCGCAACACTTGAAATTAAAAAGGAAAAATTATTATCTTGTAAATCTCTCTCTAGGAGAAAACACGTCGCGTGCGTCACACATGAGAAAGCATGTGATACACAACCGCATGAAAAGATCTAATTTCGATTGGTGGAAACATGAACGGTGTAAATGAAGATTTTATCAAAAGTCTAAATCTCTCCTACCATGGTACTAACAATCTAACATCCTATTTGCCATCGCATTTTCCGTCGCGTATCATATTTTCTTCTAGGAGACGGCCAAGTACGTTTCAGGTAACTTACCTAAAGACTTCCAAAAAATAAAATAAAATAAAATCAAATCAAATCAAATCAAACCAAAATTACAATTTGGTTATAAAGTAAAATTTCTTTTCCACCCCTCTCAAAACATAATTTAACAGTTTTATTTTATTTTAATTGATTTGGATTTGGACGGGGTCAATAAATTTTCACCCAATTCGATTTTATTTTTTTTTAAATATACTAAATACATAGAATGGTCATTAGGCATATGTAAATTATTATTATTTCCGTTGTTTTAGATTTTGGGATATGACCAATGGCTATGGTGCATCAGTCAAACCATATGGTTGTAGCCCTTTTGTTATTATATTGATAATAATATTTTTTATTATTTTGCTATTAGTAATAACATATCACAGAAAATTGTTCCTTATAATCTAATGTAATGACAATAAACGTAAAAATTGTTAAAGATAATAAAATTTTGCTACAATTTGCACGGTGCAACGGATGCACCATAGAAAGACCCTAATCAAAGAAGAAAAATGAAGCTTACATGAATTTTGTTTTTAGCATATACTGACAAAAGTGTGTTAGGTGAAGTGACTGAAACTAATTGTGAAAAATTTGGGGGCTTTGGTTAAATTTCATTTATATTGATTTAAGGGTGTGTTTGGAGTATGTGACTAGTGTATCATAATATTGTTTATATTAATTTAATATCAAGGCCATGTTTGGAAAGAAATTGTATTGGGATAGAGGGGATGTGCTGACAATCGGGTTTAGCTTAATGTTCCAGTCGCCGCATTAACGTTTTGCTTTTGTTTCTTTTTTTTTTTTTTACTTTTGTTATTTTAATAATAATAAATAAATATAACTTTTTAATTTAATAAATTATTATATATTATTAATTTTTTTACATAATAATTATTAAAAATAAATTAATAATTTTATAATTTATTATTCATATTTTAATTTTTATTATATTAAAAATATAACTAAATAATGTATTATTTAATTATATAATAATTAATATATATATAACTGATTAATATTTAATAAGTTAATATAACTAACAATAAATATTTATATATCAATAAATTTAAATAATAGTAATTTAAAATTAATACCAATAAAAATAATAACATAAAATATCATTACGTTATGATATTATTTAGAGATTATTTGATTAAATTATTTACTTTAATTTTTTTTCACATGTTATATATTTAGAAAATACTGAAAAATAAATGTTATGTTGCCGAAAATATAAGGCTATAAATTTCGATCTTTACAAAAGAATTGTGATACTTTTTAACATTTATACTAAAAAATATGATAAATTTCTAAAATTTAAGATTTTTATATTTAGTATTTTTCTATGTACTAATAAATATTATTTTCTAAATATATAATTTAAGTTAATCACAAAAAATTAATACAGTACAATGTAGCACCAAACATTGTACAATATTATTATAATACAGTGTTAATGCAATACAGTATAATATAATACACCTGCATTAAAATAATGCAATAAAATATAATACAATATAGTGTACCAAACACACCCTAAAATAAAAACCAACTATATTAGTTTAAATATAAGTAATATAGGAGGTTTAGTTGGTGGAGTCAACTTCTAATTTATATGGATTGCAAATTATTATAAATATAACTTAGCATAACTCGCATTTAAGTTATATTATGATTTTTTTTAATAGAAATAATAATGCGCACGTTGCTGGTCAAACTTTCAAAAAAAAATATGATTTTTAAAATGTGCAAATCAAACCCAGTCAAAGGAGGGTGACTACTTAAAAATAGGGGCAAAGTGAAATTCAGCATGTGATTTAAGGTTTATGTAAATAAAGATTTGCATTTGAATTTGGGCGTGCCTCCTCCATGTGTTGTGTGTTCCATGGTGTAGATTCCCCGCGTTCGTCACATGGAGCTTTCTATTATTATTATTATTATTTTGCAATTTTCACCTTTTTATTTATTTATTTATGATTCTCAAATTTCACAAAGTTCAGATTCAAGTAACTAAACTAAATAAATCAATAGACAAAACACTTGGGAGATGCCCGAGGCAACTTAAAATTTTGAAATTTTCACATAGAACTTAGATATTGGAAGGTTATCGTTTCTAATTGGGTTGTCTTGCTTTGACCACTTGGCAGTCAATTTTCTTCCTATATTGAAATTTTTGGCAATTATGAAGGGCTAGCCATTGACGGAACATATTATTAACAAGGGGAGAAATATTTTCGAAAATTTACGGGTCTACTCCCTTCTCATTTTTTAATTTTTAAAAATAGTCACGGTCCCAATTTTCTTACAATGCAAAACACATCTAAATCATCACCGTGATTCTCCTTTCAAGCCCATCATCTCTTTTCTTCCTCAATCCTCCTTATTTAATTTATTTTGTTTCTGCAACCATTTGTTTTTTTTTTTTTTGGGTTATCAATACTAGATGTTTTGCTGAGGGATTTTTTCACATAGAAAAGTTAGGCTTATATTAGAACTGAAAATTATCAAATAATTCATAAATTTCCGGTACAAAATTATGGCACACTTACTTCATATTTACCCAGTCAACCTTATTTTGGAAAAAATCTTGTATTGTTTTGATAAAAAGACTGAGAGCCTTGTTCGTGTTTTATTTTGTTCGATAGCATTTTCCCTCAAATTGATTAAAAGACTTGTGCCATGTCTTTGGTGTGTAAATCGTAGGCTTTAATAATTGGATTTAAAATGGTGGGCGTGCGAGGTGTCCAGAAAAAGAGCGACGGCAAATGCGTCCAAAAGTGATGTAATAATTAGTTAATTTTGTCAAAAAGTTGGGACTGTGGTCTTTCTTTTTCTTTTTTTTGTTTAATTGAAAAATGAGAAGTGATAAGATCCGTATATTCTTCAGATATTTTTGACATTGAAATGAAAGAGACTATATTTTCCCGATCTCATGAATTGTTTGACGCAAATTCGTAGCATTTAATTTAATTCTCATTGCTCTCATGTTTCTTGTGGAGACACTCAGAGAAAGCATTGCTGCCATATTTTGGATTCAACATGTTTGAACTTCACTCGGTCACTGTAGCACTCTCATCATTTCTTTGCACTATTTTTTTTTTATTAGTAATATTTTGTCCAATTATAAAATGAAAAATGTTAAAATAATGTCATAACTGTTGGTAAATACGGTCAATAATTTTCAATAATAATTGAGGTTAATCATTCTGCATAATGCTTGATCTAGGGTTGAGCATAGAATCGGATTCGGGATCAATCCAATCTAAACTGATATGATCTCATTTGGATCAGATTCAGATTTAGAACTAAATTTGAGCGAATAAGAATTATAAATAAGAAATAAAATTAAAAACAGCCCTAATTCCTTAAAAGTACGTTTGACACACTGTATTATATTATGATGTATTACATTAGTATTGTATTATAATAATATTATATAATATTTGGTACTACACTGTATTGTATTAATTTTTTTTGTGATTAACTTAAATTATATATTTAGAAAATAATATTTATTAGTACCTACAAAAATACTAAATATATAAGTTTTAAATTTTAAAAATTTAACATTATTTTTTAATATAAATGTTAAAAAATATCATAATTTTCATAAAGATTGAAGCTTATATTCTTATATTCCCGGCATCATAACATTTATTTTTTAGTATTTTCTAAATATATAACATGTGAAATAAAGATCAAAGTAAATAATTTAATGAAATAATTTCTAAATAATATCATAACGTAATGATATTTTATATTATTATTTTTATTGGTATTAATTTTATTTAAATTTATTCATATATAACTATTTATTATTTTGTTATATTAAATTGTTAGATAATAATCAATTATATATATAAATTATTATATAATTCAATAATACATTATTTAGTTATATTTTCAATAAAATAAAAATAAAAATATGAAAAATGAATTATAAATTTATTCATTTATATAAATAATTATGATGTAAAAATAAAAGAAAATAAAAATAAAAATTATATAATATTATATTAAATTAAAAAGTTTTATTTATTTATTATTATTAAAAAAAAAAGTAAAAGCAAAAGCAAAATGCTAATGCGGCATTAGCTAAACCCGACACACATTCAGGTTTAGCTAATGTGCTAGTTGCCACATTAGCATACCCCCTTAATCCCTTGCAAATTTTTTCCAAATATGGTATTGATATTAAGCATATGTAAACAGTATTTTAATACCCCATAATTCCATTTTCCAAACAAACCCTAAAATCCTAAATAAAAAATAGAAAGATCTGAAGAAGCACTCGCTGCCGCATGAACTTAACCAATCTCTATTAGAAAATGACAGCTAGCTGTCAAGTCCCAAGTTGTCAATGCTCTGCATGCCGATGACATCCCAACCAATAGCTGCTGAGCCCGTGAGCTGCTCGCTGCTATGATACTAGCTGAAGCCACAAGCAAAAGTTGAAGTCTCAAACCCAGCTGCTACATTTATTTGTTGGCAAATGCTATGTTACAATTAATGTAACATACACACTCAACAACAACCACACAAATTATGTGGGCCCATCATTTGTGTGGTTGTTGTTGAGTGTGTATGTTACATTAATTGTAACATAGGGGCTCCTTTATTTGTTTATTGCAAGGGTTTCTAATAGAGTTGGATCCATCAAAGCTTGTGAGGTGTAGAGTTTATAAGAATAGGTACCTTTGATTTGAAAAACTTGTAAATGTTTTGGTCTTTTGAATTGCTTGTGAATTTGTTTTTTATTTTGCCTCCATGTCATTCTCCTTATTTTTTTATGATTGTAAAGTTGATTGTTTGATTCAGCTTTCTTGCTTTTAGGACGCAATTGTTACCGGAGATCTCAATAAAACAATTGATGTTAAAATGAACACTTTCATTTTTTTTGCCTTTCTTTTTTCCATTTGCTAGCTTACTGTAATTTTTTTTTTTTTGTGGTTTCAGTTTTGTATTGTAACTTGAAAGTAATATGAATTCATCTGATTTATTCGAATACAATTGAATCCAAATTAATCAAAATTATTCATCCGATCCGAATATATTTGGATTGAATTTGAGTTGAATTGTGTTCATATGAGTTTTTTACCAATCTAAAATCCGATTGAATTGACCTAAATCTGATCCATATCTAAATTTGCCTACCCCTGGTTTGATAGTATCATTTAATCACCTTTAAATAGCATAATTAACAATCCAACTAAGACATTGTGCATAGGATGTGGTAAATATGATTTTTTAAATAATAATTTAATAAAAATCATAAATAACTTATAAAATTTTCATCATATAAATATAAGATAAAATCAACTTAATTTTTATATTACAACAGTAAATATTTACAAAATACTTTAATATTATAATTTACCCAACCAAAATACCAAATAGAACATCTCCTTTGGAGTTGTTGGCTATAATGTGTGTCTTCAATCCAACACCAATATTTTTTAAAAAAATAAAAAAATCTAAAGTCTCTCACCTTAAGAAAATCTAGCTTTCAAGAGACCTTTTAAAGTCATAGGCCTACCTTGAAGACATGGGCCTAGTTAAGCCCAATCCATCCCTGTGCATATATCTTCCTTAGATATGGATATGGATCTTATAACTAGGGGTGGGCACGGTTCGGTCCGGTTTGGTTCGGATCGAAATTAAGCATAACCGATTTACATCGTTATTTTATAAAAAGAACCAAATAAGAACCGAACTCAATAAAAACCGAACATAAATGAATATTTTCGGATCGGTTCGGTTCGGTTTTTTCAATTTTGGGCCTATTTTGAATTTCTAAATTTTTAGCCTATTAGACCTCATGAATGTAATAATTTTTTTCAACAATTAATTTATCCTAATTTCATTGCAAATATTAACAATAAATACAAAGTATTCAAAACACATTTTCTCACTAATATCTTACTTACTACTAATAAGGCACTTATAAAATATGAAATATTAAGATTTCAAAATACATAATCAAACTCCAATACTCTATCAACATAAACATAATGTTGTAAAGATAAATAAAAATAACAACAATTAAAACTTACAACATAAAATAAAAAGAAAATTTGGAAACAAACACCAACAACAATTTATATATATATATATGTAATCGTGTGTGTGCATGCATATTTTAGTTATCTTACGCAACCAATTAAAATTTAACACGTGTCTATTTAAATAAAATTTCAAGAATAACTTGGTTTTTCGGTTTAGCTGAGTAAACCAAATACCAAACCTGCATTTCAGTTTTTTTTACAAACCATATATTTCGGTTTTTTTTTTAAATTCCGAATGGAACGGTTCGGATCGGTTCGGTTCGGTTTTCTCTAGTGCACGGTTTTTTTGCCCACCCCTACTTATAACTATGAATTCATATATTGGTCTATTTGACGAATTATTCATTATAAAGTGGTAATATAAAATATATATTTACTATAAAAATGTTAAAAATAACAAAAAGTATAAGTAAAATATTTTATTATTAATTTTTCTTTCTCACCAAAACATATTTTTCTAATTTTTAGTACTTAATTTTTTATATTTTAATTTCTGTTGATATGATTTATTTTATTTATAATAAATATGAATAAAAGTATATTTAAAAATGATGATAATTTTATAAAAGTATGCTGGTAGGTGGTTATTAGCTATTAAGACAATAGTAAAAGGATAAACGATTTATATTGATTTTAGGAGAAAACTGGCAATCTCTCTTTATCATCCATTCCAATTAATTTATAATTTCTTAATTTTACACCCAAATTATTATAATATTAATTTAATTTTGATATAATATATTAATCTCGCTAAAATCAATTCAAATAAATGGGGAGTTTTGGTCAGCGACTGTTAAAGAATTCACTAGTAGGATTAGGGATGTCAAAATAACCTGGACCCGGCCCGGACCCGGACGAACCCGGATAATCCGGGCCGGGTTGAACCCGTACCGGAGAGGAAAAAAATCCGGATCCGGAATGGGTTTTAATAACCCGGATTAATCCGGGTCCGGGTCCGGGTTTGGGATAACCCGTGTATCCGGAACCCGGACCCGGATTCATTTTTTATATTATTTTTAATTATATTTATTAGTAAATATAAATACAAACATAAAAAAAAAACCTAATTCTATTTTGCAACTCAAAGTCTCAAACACCCAAATCGCGATTTACCCAAACAAGACAAACCCTAGCTGTGCCGCTGCCGCTTCTGCTGCCTTCCGCCTTCCGCTGTCCCGCAAGCAAGTCAAACAACTCTCGGCTGGGTTCGCCACCGTCGCAAGGTTGGGTTCCGTCGTCGCAAGGTTTGGTTCAAGAAGCTTGTGAAAATTACATTTCCTTTTACTGTTGATTTTGATTTCCTTGTGTGAATTTTCTGGGTTGGGTTTTCTTATGAGAATGTTGGGGATCAGTCGAAGATCATGCCGCATAATGTGTTTAGAATTCAGTCTAGCCCAGGATAAGGAAATGTTCTTACTCTAAGGATCAGGATCAGGAAAAAGATAATATTGAAAAAAATTGACTGACGCCAACGTAGATGACCATAAGCTCGTCCCACTTAGAACAGCGAAGTTAAGCAAGAAGATTTTGCACAACAAATTGAAATCCCAGCATACAAAAATGATTAATATGGGGGTATATGTCTTATCCGTATGTTATTTGGCATATGTATGCGTGCATCTGTCTTGTTTGTTAACACATCTTTGGCTCTATTTTGATGAGAATTTTTCACTTAGAGACAACTCGTGATACACTATCTAAAACATACAAAATCAAGCCAGAACAATAATTTTGAAGGCAAAATTTGACAATGAAATCAATAGAAAAAGTAAGTAGTAAATGACACCACCACCTGGCGCAATCAAACTTGTGATTTCACTTATATAAATAGATTAATGAATTATAGTTGTTACCCTGCTGATTAATTGGTTGCCTCCACTGACAAAAGTAAAATAGATTAATATCCCTATCTTGGTATAGCTAGAAATGTAAATATGTAATCTAAGTGTCTAGATACATGTTTAGCATTCTATTTTTTCAACCATGTGGATCCAAAATACACTATATTAATTAATTAATTAACAGCAACTCACGCTTTGTTGTGTTCTGTTGTTCCATTTACCAGGCTTTTGACGAGGCAATTGCTGAGTTGGATACCCTGGGTGAGGAGTCCTACAAGGATAGCACTTTGGTCACCACCGCACATGCTTGCAGCAGTGCAGTTCGTTTGATTCACCGGCGTGAGTTGCTGTTATACTTTATTTTATGTTTGAAATGTTTGAAATGTTGCTGTTGCTGTTACAGTTAAAAATAAATTGTTGATTGTGCTTGAAATGTTGTTGATTGTTGGTGTTAATAGATTCGAAATTGTATATTTCAAATGTTAGGAAGCTGTTACAGTTAAAAATAAATTGTTGTTGTTAATGGATTTGTTGCTGTTAATAAATTCAAAAATGTATTTTTGAAATGTTAGAACTTCGAACATTGTTACAGTAAAAAAATAAATATAAAATGGAAGAAATTGGAGGAATAATGGGTTAGTTTAATTTGTTTTGACATAATTCTTGTAGGGTGTTAAATTCGTAATGGAAAATGAACAAAGAGTTGATTTAGATGTTTCCGAGACTGATGAAAGTGTGGGTGTGAGGGTTGGCATGGATATGGCAGCAGAAAATAATGATACAGCTGCTGAATTAGAACATGATTCAACAACAGTAGAGCAGGGGGGTGGGAGTGGGAGTGGCCGTGGCCGTGGCCGTAGGGGTAGGGGTAATACTACTGCTGGCGCTTCAAAAAAACGAGGCGCTGGCAGCGAAGGGAGCAGTTCAGGTAGATTAGTTTCTGATGCTTGGAATCATTTTAAAAAAGTTAAGTTAGGCAAGGAAGTTCAAGCGATTTGTAATTATTGTGGGTTAGTTATGCAAGGGCATTATTCTCAGGGCACTAATCACTTGATTAATCATGCGAAACGTTGTCCTAGAAGGTCAATCAAGAATGTGCAGCAAATGCATCTTTCTTTTTCTTCTAAAGCAGATGGAACTACTGTTCTTAGTAATTATAGTACTGAACCAAAGTGGGATATGGCAACAGTGAGGATTTTTATAGCTAGAATGATTGTAATGCATGAGCTTCCGCTATCATTTGTTGAGTATATTGGGTTTTACGAACTGTTAAAGCTTCTCCAACCTTCAATTGAGACTATAAGTAGAAACACTATGAAGGCTGAAATTTTGAAACTTTACGATATTGAGAAGACGAAGGCAATGAGTGTTTTGGAAGCTTGTGACAGTAGAATTGCAGTGACTACAGATATGTGGACTGCTGGTAACCAAAATAAAGGGTATATGGTTGTTACGGCACATTACATTGATAACTCGTGGGTGTTGCGAAGTCGTATTATGAGGTAATATTCTCAAGACTTTTTTTTTTTCGTTTCAACATAAATGAATGTTTGCATTATTTAATATTTTGATTATTTTTTTTACATTTTTAGGTTTATATATGTGCCGGCTCCACATAGTGGTGAAGTTATGTGCAATGAGTTGTATGAGTGTTTGATGGAGTGGAATATAGATAGGAAATTGTCTACTGTAACTGTTGATAATTGTTCTGCAAACGAGTCCATGATTGATTTGTTGTTGGGGAAATTTTCAGCTAGTTCAATGATTATGGGTGGGAAATTCCTTCACATGCGCTGCTGTGCACATATATTAAACTTGATAGTTAAGGATGGTTTATCTGTGATCCACAAAGAAGTTGAAAAGATTAGAGAGAGTGTCCATTACTAGACAGCAACACCTTCTAGATTTGAAAAATTTGAGGCTGCCAAAAAATAATTAGGTGTTAAAGAAACTAAAAACTTAGCACTTGATTGTAAAACTAGGTGGAATTCCACTTATTTGATGCTTAGTACAGCTTTGTTGTATAAAGATGTATTTATTCGTTTAAAGGAGCGTGATAGAAATTATACATCTTTGCCTAGTGAGTTGGAGTGGAATTTTTCAAAACTTATGTGTGATTATTTGAAGAGTTTTTATAAGTTAACAGAACTTTTTTCGGGGACACGATATCCGACATCTAATTTATTTTTTAGCAAGATTTGTGAAATTAGATTGTCAATGAATGCATGGTTACAATCACCAATTGAGGGGGTAAAAAATATGGCCACTAAGATGATTGCGAAGTATGACAAATATTGGGATATTATTCATGGAGTTCTTGCTGTGGGTACTTTGTTAGATCCTAGGCGTAAAATGTTGTTAATTAACTTTCTATTTCCCAAAATCTATGGAGAAAGAGCTGAATTTGAAATTGAAAGGGTGCACAAATTATTTGTTGATTTAGTGCATGAGTATGAAGTCAAATATTCATCAAATGCAAATTGGGGGGTTAATGGTTCAGCTAGTTCTGAAGGTGCTGCAGCAGATGATTCTATTATGGTAGACTTAGACTTAGATGAGATGGCTGATGAGTGGGAATCATTTAGAAATCAGAACTCACAAAATAATCATTTCAAAACAGAATTTGAGCTTTATCTTGAGGAAAGTACTTTGCCTTCAACTAGTCAATTTGATATTTTGTCATGGTGGAAGAATAATCAAGGCAAATATCCTATACTTGCAAAGATTGCGAGAGACTTTTTGGCCATTCCTGTATCAACAGTTGCTTCCGAGTCCGCCTTTAGCACTGGAGGTAGACATTTGAGTCCTCATCGTAGTAGACTTCAGCCATCTACAGTGGAAGCATTGGTGTGTACTCAAAATTGGTTTTGGCTTGACCACAACCTAAAAGGTATGGAAAATTTATTTATTACATAAAATAAATTAATTTGTTATAATATCAATTTATTACTAACTAGCTGTTTTGTTTTTTATTTTTATGATTTATTCATGTTTTTTAGATGGAATTCCAGAGGAAGCAATACTTTCTGCAGAACAGCTTATTGATGAAAGTTTGATGAGTGAGTTGTGAACAACAATGAATCAAGTGAAGAAGAATAGAAAATGATGGAGAAAAGTTTAAACTTTGGATTTGTAGTTTTTAATTTGAACTTGTGTAATTGTTATGGATTTATATTTGTGACTGTTTTATTACTTGAAACAGCCATTTGAATTGTAGAGTTTGCACACTAGCTGTTTGAATTGTAGAGTTTGCAGAGAGTTGATTAATTGTGATTTGTGAGTACTGGATTATTAAGCCATTAATTGTGATTTGTTGTTTAAGTCTTAATGATGTTGGTGGTAGACAATTATATAGGTTTAGATTTTAGAAACTTCATGTGGTAGACAATTATATATGTTGCAGGAGCTGTTTGTCCAGTGTAAATCTCATATTTTTGTTTCTATTAATATTTTCTTTAGTTACATTAGTTGTGTTTTGGTTCTATCACTAATAATGAAAGTGAAAATTGAAATTTTATTATTGATCCGGGTTCAAAACCCGGAATCCGGGAACCCGGATTTTTCCGGGTTGAACCCGGACCCGGACCCGGATGGAAAAAACCGGGTTTTAATCCGGGTCCGGGAAAAAGAAAATGACGTCCGGGTCCGGAACCGGGAAGGCTAAACCCGGACCCGGACCCGGATTTTGCCATCCCTAAGTAGGATCAATCGGCAACTAATGGCCATAGATGTGGTAGTTGGAGATGGTGACAATGGTGGTAGAAAGTAGCTAGGGCTTTTAGAATTTTATTTATTTTTTTATTTTTTTAAATTTTTAACAAGGGTAATTATGAAAATAAATGAGATTAACTAAAATATGGGGTTGGTGAGAAAAATTAAGGGTAAAATATTATTATTCTTTATTGGAATGGAGGTATTGCGTGCAAACAAATTAATAGTTTGTAAAATAGCTAGTTATTTTAACTTAATTTTTATTTTAAATTTTGACATAAAATTTAAGTTATTGATACAAAGAAATTAAATAGTATATAAATTTAACATTCAATGCTTGTCATTGGATTTTTTTATAGAACTAAGTGGGCAAAAAAGCCTGGCTGGCTCAGGCCTGCAGGCTTTTGGCCTGCCCTCCACTTGAGTGTATAGACAAGAACTTAAGAAAAAAATGTTAGGGCTACACTCGGCACTCTTTTTTTTTTTTTTTTTTTTAAAAAATTATAAATTAAAATAATAAGTTAAAATTTAAAAACATAATAGAAAAATAAAAAATTTTAAATTTCTAATTCATAAATCAATAATGATTGAAAATTTTAAAATTATAATACTAAAGTCCCTCTTAACCATTAATTAATTAAGAAAGTGTTTAAATTAACAAATTTAGTATTAATAAATTAAATCTCTAATCTTTTATTTTAAAAATATTTTTTAATTCATTGTTATTATAATAATTTATTGATTATTAATTTATTTTAAATGTATAATTATTAAAAAAAAAGGTGAAAGTCATGACTCAACCGAAAAACTCGACCCAAGCTCACGTTGTGCCATCTCTAATTGGAAAACAGAAAATACGTATTTCCGTCGTAACGGTTAAGAAAGAATGTGTTAGTATATTATTTGCAAAATTATGAATTTCCATTTCCACCCCTGGGCGTCACAACACCCTGGCATTTTCGGCTGAAGCAAAGAAGAAAAAGGTGAGAAGGAAAACAAAGGTCTGCAATTTTGAATCCAACGCAGTGGCATCTTCAAAGATGGTATCGAGATTATCTTCCCGATTGCAGTCTCTGTGGCCCACACTGAAAAGAAGCTCACTCTCTCCGCTGAAGCACACCTTCCAAACTCAGGCTTCTCACCTCTGCCTCTACAAAACCCATTTTTCGCATCTCACGGTAACTAACTTCAAGAACACATTTCTTTATTTTCCCTTATTTTAAGTAATTAAAAGAACTCTATTTAGAAACCTTTTTGTTTATATTTTATAAATAATTCAAACATGCTTCTGATTAGGTTACCTGTGGAGCTGAGTAGTTTGGAATCGATGCTGCCACTGCATAGTGCAATTGCTTCGGCACGGTTAAAATCAAGCTTGCCCTTGGAATGTCATTGCTGGGGTTTAGTTCCTCAAGGTTAGCCTTACTTTGTATTTCAATATTGAAATGTATTTCAATTATTTGGTGGGTTTTTGAAAAGGGGATTGATTATTTAGGTGTCTTTCAGTCAACGCCTCGTTTTTTGCATCGATAATTTTAGTCATTTAGACATTTGTAACAGGCTATCAAGAATTATCTAGCTTGTCAAATTGCGATAAAATCTGACAATTGAACCTAGTGTTCATAAGATGAAGTGGAAAAAGCCAATTGAAGGAGATCGATTGGGAGGGTAGAATCAGTATGTGATCAAACATTTGACCCTGGGATTTTCTTTTGCTCTGTAACCACTGTCAATTGCTTCATGATAACGAAGCTTGGAATGATTAATGAAGCTTGGAATTAGAAGTTGTCCATGACTTGGATAATGACTTTTACCATTCTTTCAAAAAACCTTTATATTGAAGTTAAAGCTTTTGTCTGAATGGCGAGGTCAATGTGTTTGCTGAGGCTTAGGAAATGCGTAAGCTGAAATGTGGTCTATGTTGTTACAACTGCAAGAGGAGACAATATAAATGATATGCTCGAGCATTAGGTGCTAGTCTGAGGACATGATGCGTTGTCTTGGGATAGGTATTAATTAATTATGAATTGAATAATACACATGCTTTTTTTAGCTGATATCCCATGTAAACAAAATACATCATATACTTGAAAAAAAAAAAAAAAACTGTTTAGCTCATAAATAAATAAACATCTAACTTAGAGATGACCAAATCCTCCACAGATTTGGAGCTTCATGGAGCCCCACCTCAAATATGGTAAATTTTGAATAATTATTGGGGAATGGGTGGGGAATGAAGGAAAAATAATTCTTAAATTTTTAACGGGATGGGATTTGGTTTTGTACTCCCTAACCCATCCCTACCTCAATCCCCATTATATGTGAGTACTTTTTTAATTCTTTGTTCAATAATTTTTATTTAATCAATTGCAATGTTGGTTAATAAATTTTCTTTTTATTTTTATCTAATATAAATAGGTTATAAATAAAAGAAAATCTTACATTATAATTCTTATTCAATCCTAAAACATTATTACGTTTTCTTTTTCTCTCAAGGTACTGCTCTTTTAAAATATTTTTTAGTTTTGATATTATTTCAAGACATTATTTTAACTTTTTAGAGATTTTTTAAATAATTTAAATATTATATAATGTGGTAATAATTTTATTTAAATCTTTAAATTTTAATTTACTGAAATCATCTATCCATACCTATTACAAAATAAGTAAATGGGAAATGGGGTGGGGATGAAGAAATTATTTCCCACATGAGGAATTTCCATCCCCAACCTACTAAATTTATTGGGAGATAAGTTGAGGAATAGAGGTGAAATTTTTAATGGGGTGGAAAATAGGGTAGGCCTCCCCACCCATTGCCATCCCTGATTTAGCTTGCTTAACTCAATGTGAAAGATCCTTCAAGTCTGAAGCGTTTTTCGTTGTCCTCTTATTCTTTTTATATTCAAGTGCATTGCTGATGGTGGGGTGGGGATGACGAAATTATTTCCTACATGAAGATTTTTTATCCCCAACCCACTAAATTTATTAGTGAATAAGGTGGATAATGGAGACGAAATTTTTAATGGGGTGGGAAATAAGATAAGCCTCCTCGCCCACACCCAATTCCATTGCCATCCTCAATTTAGTTGGCTTAACTCAATATGAAAGATCCTTCAAGTCTGAAGTGTTTCTCGTTGTCCTCTTATTCTTTTTATATTCAAGTGCATTGCTAATGATGATCCTTTTAATAGTTCTCATACGGTAATCTTTGCCCATGTGTACAACCCATTTTGTCTTGTGCTTGAGAGATTAGGCTGATTGCTTAGCATAATTCCCATTATAATTTGTATTCTTGTATACATAAAATATATTATAGTCTTTAAATGTCTTATTAGGACATATATAATTCTCTTAACCTATCATGATTCATGGTTGAAGGGGTTAGATTTTAACTTCACATGTATTTGTAACTTTTGGAGAACTTGTAACGATCAGTTCGCCTTTAGTTTGATGGGGTGAGTATATGAAAAAGGTCTTTAATCTGGCGGGCTAAAGAAAGGAAAAGAAAGAGAAAATGAATTCTCTCTATAAGAATGAACATGTCACCGATCATTTTTATAAACGTGGATGTGAATTTGATTGTAGGAAAACAAATATATTTATTTTGTACATATATGTTTCTTTATTCTTATAACTATGGGCGTGGTTTCCTTAGATCACAGATTTTGGAATTAGCATGAGTTTAATTTCTCCTCTTGTCATTTTCATAAGTTGTTGGGGAATTTTATCTTAGTTGTTTTTTCCCTCGAGATAGTTTCTTTTTATTCAAAAGAATGGACACATGGTGTAATGTAGTGCCTTGAAATATGGCACCTACACCACTTCCCTATAAGTGTATGTTTGATTAAAAAATATGTTGACCAAAAAGTGGTGATTGTGTGACATTTGGGCGTCGTTTGGGATTGACGTTGGACAACTGGAGGTTAAAAATTACAACACTAAAGTGTTTAGTAAACACTAGCTGTTATAATTGAGAAGTTAAATTGATTTGATTTTACACTTAAATGATATTTTTAACATTTGATTTTACACTTAATTGAGAAGTTAAATTGATGAAAAATCTATTATATTTTTATTAATTTTTTAAAATTATTATTAAAAATTATATTTATTACATACTATTAATTTGTATTTCATAGTTATAGTTTTTGTCCGCAACAATTATATTTTTTAAACTACAACGCCTCCAAACTAAATAGGACCTTATAATTTTTTCAGTATGCTCTTTTGAGAGTGATGGGACTATCACTTTCTTCTTTAAGCTAAATAAGCATGATCAATTAATTTAGATTTTTTTAATATATGCACGTTTATATATATATATATATATATATATATATATATATGATACCAGAAGGAAATAGGATCGAAGGATGGATGTGTTTTCGTAAAAACTCTTTATTGCTTACTTTTGATAAAATAATTGGATCGTGGTTGGTTTATTTTAAATAAGCTTTACCGAGTTTGGTTATGGAGTTCTTTGGATCATACAGTGATCAAACAAATTTGGACGCGGTTGGTCAAATTTTTAATAACTAATTGGTACGTGGCGTTGTTAAACCAGATCGATGCTACACAAAGTGAAGCCTTTGGACCCAGATCTGACTTAGAACAGATCAATAGTCCGCACGTTCGGGTTTCCAGCCGATATACCAAATCAGTTTTATTTTACCAAATAAAGTTAAGTTGCTTTAAACGTGGTTGATTCTTTTTATTGGGCTATTATCAGATTTAGATTAGGTTCTTTTAGAGGTTTGGGTACATACACAGTACCAGATCCGGATCCCGGAAATGGTGCTCTGAAGGAAAGGAGGGAGAAGAGAAGATTTACAACTGAGGATCGAGATCCGGTCTCTTTGCCTCAGAGGAACGTAGAAATTTTATGGCAGATCTGATAAAGACCAGTCTGCAAGTATGCTTTGAAAAGAAAAGTGCTTTAAAAATAAATTGCTGGAATTTAAATGTGCATAAAATTAAATTGCAGAAAAGTAAATTGCAGAAATTTAAAGTACATGGAATTGAAATAGCTTTAAATTAAATTGTAAGTGCTTTAATGAAACTAAAAAATGGAATGCTTACATTGATTGCTTTTCTTTGTAGAGAAGAAAGGGAAATTGTGGGAAATTAATCTGAAGACAGGAGAAATTCTTTTTTGTCTTCGGATTTCAGATTCCTATTCCCAGAGAGAGAGAGAGAGATTTTTAGAGAGAAGGAAGAGAAGTAGAGAGAGAAGCTCTGAAAAATGAGAAATGAAAAACCTGAGGAGTCTGAGTCTTCCTCTTGGTTTTTATACAAAAATCTTCAAACTGTTCACTGTAGCGGGATTTTAAGTGCACAGTAACAATTGGATCGTATCTTTGAATAGTAGATGCTTTGTACAAATATTGAAATACAGACTGACATACAATACGGGTGAAGAGACATGTGCGCTCTCACTTGTGTCCAGGGGACCACCCGAAACTAGAATAAAAATTACTTTACTCTTTTTTTTTTTTAAGTAAATAATCAAATAATTATTTACAATGCTTTACTGGAGAGAAAATGCCGAAACAATCATCTTCGTTCTCGTCTCCAAGGGAAATGAATGGCTCTTCGTCTTCATTATCGTCTTCATCTTCAGTGGAATTTGCAACTGAGGATTTTGATCTTGAGGCAAGAAGCTGTTCCATGGCTTTAAAATATTCATCTTCAGTTTTGGCGCTTGCCAATAGAGACTGGGCTTTGGATTTTTGGGTCAGGAAGGTTTGTTGGGCTTTAGAGGCTTCTAGGGTTGGTTGTAGGAGGTTTTTAGAGGAGAGCCAATCTTTGATCATGTCAACAGTCAATTTGGACTGTTCATCAAATTTTGACCACCATTTGACTTTGAAGGTTCTTTGAAGGATGACTTGGGACTCATGGGTATGAAATCGGAGGTTCCACATCCAGACCCATGGTAGGAAGAAGTTTGTACAAAAGCAGAGAAAGGGGGGAAATCTTTTCTCTGAGTCAGAAGGATTATAATGGGTTTTAAAGAGGTTTAAACAATTTGTGGCATTTGGAGTTAGGATTTGAGGTATTGGTCCGAAGAAGTTCCACCAATGATGGAACCAATTAGGTAGGCTTTGGACGGTTATTTTTGAATTAAAGAAAAATAACCAAGAATGAGATTTTTTAGGGTTTTGGATAAAAAAATGTGTTATATCAGGTTTGTTGGTAATCCCAGTAGGAAAAAGTCCGACAATGTGGTAAACGGGTCTCAAAATTTAAGGGAAAGGTTTTGAAATTGTGGAGTAGATCACCCCACTGGTTTGGGCTCAAAACTTTTAAGATTGTGGCCGTGGAATAAGCCGGCTCAGAATGGGTTTTATCAAGAAAGAAATGCTTGAATTTAACGGATTCAGTTATTTCTAAAATGCTTTGATAGTAAGACTGGGGTTTTGTCAAATCCCATAGTTTGAAAAACCAACCTTTGGAAAAAACCTTTGAAATGCTTTGAAAAGGATCAGTATGGTAAAATCCATCTTCCATAGAAAGAATGTTTTGAAAATGGGTTTTATCAAACCAATCGGAGGTTTTCTTTGAAGGTGTTGGCTGGAAAAGCACAATTTGGGAAGATGAGCTTTCAGCAGACACAACAATATTTTGAGAAGAGGGTTTATCAATTTCTTTTTTAAGAGAAGTTTGGCTTTGAGAAAGGTTTTGTAGGGCGAGCATGAGCTCTGGAGATTTTGTAATGGAACTCATCCATTGCTTTACTTGGTCATCAGAAGAAATAGATTTGTATTGGGCTCCATGTTCTTCAACCATTTCAATCCAAGATTTAATGGGCATGGCAGAATAAAGTAGTTTTTCTTTAGAAGGGGTTGACTGGGGTTCTTTAGAAGGTTCTTGAGGACCAGTAACTTTGAGAACTGCTTTACCTTTATCTTTCTTCTTTGGCGGCATTATCTGTTTTGAAGAAATTCTCTGGTTAGAAAATCAGGAACAGAATTTTTGTCACCTTTAATAAATTCAATATCAAAATAAAAAACACTTAATATAGCTTGCCATCGTGCAAAAATCTGTTTTGATGCAATGTTTTGAACATTTTTTTCTAAAACATGTTTTGCAGCTTTGCAATCAATTCTAAGTAAAAATTTTTGATTTAGTAAATCACTTTGAAATTTAGATATGCATAAAACAATAGAAAGAATTTCTTTTTTGATAGTAGAATAATTTTTCTAGCAATCATTCCAATGTGCAGAAACATATTGTACTATCTGTTCTTTGTCATTTTTCTTTTGTTTTAATATACCTCCATAACTTATATCAGATGCATCAGTTTCAACAATTTTAGGTAATGCAGAATTTGCAAGAAATAAGCATGGAATATTTTTCACAGATTGCTTTATTAATCTAACAACTTTGGTATGTTCTTCTGACCATGCAACATGATTCTTTTTCAACCTATCATGCAAAGGTTTAGACATCCTATTGATATTAGGGCAAAAATCGAGAACATAATTTAAACTACCAAGAAATCTTTGTAATTGGGTTTTGTCCAGAATTTTGTCTGGGAATTTATCTGCAAACAAAAGTGATCTCTCTATTGGAGTGATAGTTCCTTTGGAAATATGATGACCAAGGAACCGGACTTTTGTTTGGAATAAAGAAATTTTTGAACTAGAAAGGGCTAACCCAGCCTTTTTTGTAACAAGATAAAAAGTCTTTAAATGTTTGAAATGTCGATCAATACTTCGAGAAAAAATCAACACATCATCAATATAAACGATGCAAAACTCAGAATATGGATTATAAATATCGTTCATGATTCTTTGAAATTCTGAGGGTGCATTTTTCAAACCAAAAGGCATTACTGTCCATTCGTATTATCCAAAGGGAACAGTAAAAGCTGTTTTATATCGATCTTTAGGGTGAATTTGTATTTGCCAAAAACCAGACTTCATATCAAATTTAGAAAAAATGAAAGCTGAACAAAGTTTTTGTAGCAAATCTTTTTTATTAGGTATTGGGTACCTAATCCATTTTAAAGCTTTATTCAAAGGTTTGTAGTTTATCACAAGTCTAGGTACGCCTTTTTCTATTTCAGAATTTTTATTAACATAAAAAGCGGCACAAGACCAAGGTGATCTGGATTTTACAATGAGTCCTTTAGTTTCAAGATCATTTATTTCATTTTTACAATGTTGTTCCAATTCCATATTCATTTGGATTGGACGCGCTTTGGTAGGTATTTGCTTTTCATCAAACGAATTTTCATAAGGCAAATCTACCAAATGTTGTTTTCTATTCCAAAAAGCAGATGGTAAATCGGCACATATTTCTTTTTCAATAAGGCTTTTGAAATTGGAGATTTTTCTTTGTATAAAATCATTTTGTAATTGACTTCCAATTCTTTGGAAATTCAAATCTTTTTGTAAACAAAATAAATCATCTTGTTTGGACTTAAGAATGTCATTAATTTTGTTTTGGTAAACAGAACAAGCTTTGACAATGTTTAAATTCCTTGTTTTAGGTTTTTCAATAAAAGGGAAAACAAGTCTTTTGTTTGTTGCTTTGAAGGATATACTATCATAATTGACAGTATATGGAGTTATAAGATTTATAAAAGGAGTTCCCAAAATGATGGCATGATGAATATCATTTGTGAGGACAAAAGAAGTTTTAAAATCAAAACCATTATTATGGATTGAGGCTTCAACCTTGGAACTGACATTCAGTTTTGAATTATTAGCGGCAGAAGGTATTTCTTTTGTTTTTTCATGAAATCTTTTGGGGACGATGTCTTCTCTAATGCAATTTAAATCGACGCCAGTATCAAAAAGAGCAATGACGTCCATTGCAAAATCATCAGAAAAGATTAAAGTGACTTTAATCAAATACTTTCTTGTGGTGATTTGCTTGGGTATTCTAGGATATTGTATTCGGACATGCCGTCAATATTTTCTTGTGGTGATTTTCTGTGACAGCAGAAAACGTAGGAGATGTTGGAGGAGAAGGTTCCTTCTCTTCCTGACTTTGTATATGTTGATTACTAGTGTAGATCGGATGAGGAACACTAGTGGTGTAATCAACTGAACGAATGGAGGTACTAGGTATATCTGAAGTAGAAAACCTGGGTTGACTTTTTATCGACTGAAAAGGGAGATTTATAACAGAGGGTACTTTTGTAAATTTCCTTTCCAATGAAGGAATGCTTGAGCACGATGCTCTATCAGAAAATCTGGATGAGGTAGATCTCCTGAATGACAGTTTGACTTTACCATCGGAATACTGAGTCACATTTTGCAACTCTGTATTAGGCTCAAGTTGTTTTGGAATCGCTGGTGGAGCGGCTCCTTCAAGGATCCATTCCTCTGGGAGATTTACATCTTTCCATTGGATTGGTTTAGGAATGACCGTGTTTGCTTTGGACAAATCAGTCTGTAAGAGAAGGGTCTCATCTCTTTTCGACTGGTATTTATGCTGTGTGCTAAATGCAGAAATCATGGCTTTGTAAGAAATTTTAAAAATTAATGCAACAGGGATGGATCCCTTAATCATATGATAATTATGGGTTTTGATTTGTAAAATCATGCTTTTTAAAATATTTTTGTCTTTAAGTGAAATTGTTATATTTGGATAACAATCAAAAGATATGAGACCTTTACATAGACTAGATTCGATACTACTTAGTAAAGAATCATCAAAAGAGATGAATCGCCCATCTCTAAGGACAGCGAGGATAGAGGTATCCAAGCCTTCTTTGGTCAAAGGTTTTATTCCTACTTGGATTAAACCAATGTGAATATATTTGAAATTCTTTTATTTTAATTTCTTTAAAGATTTTTCTAAAAACAAATAAATTGTTTCAAAAGGCTCTGAAAGAGTTATATCACGTTCTTCAGTTTTTATAATGTAATCATGCTTTAGAAGATCAAGCATTTTTATTTTATAAATCTTTTCTTTGGAAATTTTTGGAAGTTCCCAACAATCAATTGCTTTATCAAAGTTCTCAATAACGAATTCTTCTGAACTCACAACATGCTTTGACTCACTAGTCTTCCCGGAAGAAGAGCTAGAAAAGGACGATGTTCTACAGATTGGAGGATCCATGGTCAAGACCTTATGGTCAATTTTTGGTTTGGTCAAAATGGCTACAGGTATGGATTTACAGCCCTCAGCGGAATCCTTATTCTAAAACGGGACTTACAACCAGTAAAAATTCACCACAAAACAAAACTCCAAAATAAAACACAAGATCTTTAAACACGAAACTCTAAACAATAAAACACTTTCCTCCCCTTGGCTCTGATACCAGAAGGAAATAAATCATTATGCAGAGTAATCAACATATACAAAGTCAGGAAGAGAAGGAACCTTCTCCTCCAACATCTCCTACGTTTTCTGCTGTTACAGAAAATGTTATCAATGTCATAGAAAAAGAATTTGAACTAGATAAAACTTCTCTGCATAATGATTTTTATTCTGATTTAAACAAAGAAAAAAGACTTTGGTTTTTCAAACATTTTTTAAACCAAATAAAAGAAATCCAACAAACTTATTATGAATTTGTGAATCTTCATAAAGTTCATATATTGTTTTTCGATTGATTCGAAATATATTCTTCTGAGAACAACATTTCTTATCCTTTTAAAGAGTCTAACCCTATTACTATTAGGAAGAAAGTTCCTGAATGGAAACTTCTTGATAGTGAAAGAACTATAGAGTCTGAACACCCACCTCTTCGGAGTGTAACCGTTGATCACGGTGAACTTCCTGTCCAAATTCGAGCTTCACCTTACAAGATTCCAAAACCAAATGATTCTGAGGCAAATTTAAGTAGTATTATCCAACAGAATAATTTCTGTAATACTAACTTAAATACAATCGGAAAGCAGTTGACTAGGATAGAAAACCAAATCCAGAAGTCAACCATTATTGTTCCATCAATTTCTCCTATTCCAACAAAATCGGATTCTGACAAAAAGCTTAAGGAACCTATTTTCAAACCTTTTCAGGTTTCGAAAACTAGTCAAAAGCTTGTTCAAGAGTCAAAATCAGATTTTGCTAAAGCCATTCGAGAACAATTAGATAGGATAGAAGCTGCTTCTTCCTCATCCAGCAAAGTTCAGATAGCCCCTGATACTCCTCAATCTAGCAAGATTGGAGTATTAGAAAAAGATGACCAATCTTCTATAGCCTCTTCGGACGTAGAAGCCTTCCAAGAGGAACCCACTCCTAAAGCCAACAAAATCCATTGGGAATTAGCCCTTCCCTCTGTCAGGACTCCACCGGATCTAGCAATAGATAATAGACCAAGTGCATTAAATCAATCCCGATATAATGCATCTTCTGTCTATGAGTGGAATATTGACGGCATGTCCGAATACAATATCCTAGGATTGTTGCAACAGATGACAATGGCAGCCAATGCCTATAAAACCCAAGCAGGAACCTCTGATCGTGCTATATCAGAAATCCTAATTGCCGGTTTTACTGGTCAACTAAAAGGTTGGTGGGATCATCTTCTCACTAATTAGTAACAATTAGACATTCTAAATTCTATTCAAGTTGATGAAAATGGAGTCCCTATTCTTGATGAGTTCAACAATCCAATTCAGGATGCTGTTGCTACTCTAATTTTAACCATTTCCCTCCATTTCATTGGTGATCCTTCACACCTCCAGGATAAAAACGCTGAGTTACTACATAATTTAAGATGTAGGAAACTTAGTGAATTTCAAAGTTACAAAACCTCATTCTTTACCAGACTATTTCTAAGGGATGATGCAAATCATATAACCTGGAAAGAAAAATTTCTTGCTGGATTACCTACCCTTATAGGTGAAAAAGTAAGAAATTTCATCAAAGCCCTTTATGATAATTGTATTCCTTATGACGAGCTTACCTATGGTGAACTTGTCAATTTCGTCAATAAAGAAGGTTTAAAGATTTGCCAAGATTTGAAATTACAGAAACGACTTAAGTGGGAGCTTAAGAAGTCTAAACAAGAATTAGACGGTTTCTTTAAACAATTCAATTATGACCCCTTTAAAACTTCTTATTCCAAAGATTGTAATGGCGAGTGTTCTACTAAACCCCGCAAGAAACATTACAAATCAAAAAATTCTAGGAAACCCTTTCGTAATTTTAGAGAACTTCCTTATAAGAAACCTTCGAGGCCTTATAAGAAACCCAAATTCTCTAAAAGAAAAGAGTTTAGAGCCAAACCAAAGACCCCTTTCAATTACAAAGAAGCTATATGCCATAAATGTGGCATGAAAGGTCATACTGCAAATTATTGCAGGATGAACAAAAAGCTTCATGAACTTGACCTCGATGAAGAGATCCTTTCCAAATTAGCCCCCCTTCTTGTCGAATCTTCTGATTCCGAATCTTCCATGTCGGGAGATAGTGATCCATATCAAGTTGATGAGCTTTTTGACTCAGATGACTCTGTATCCAGCAGTAGTGAATCTGAATCTGATTCTTATTTAAAGAAAATCAATGTTTTGACTAAAGACCAAGAAACTTTTCTTGAACTTGTAAAGCATATTTCTGATCCAAATCTTCAAAAAGAATATCTTGATAAACTTTTGAAAACTTTGGATTTCAATTAAGTTGAGACTTCTAAAGTCCCAATTGTTAAAAAGAATTCTTATGATCTTACTCAGATTTTGGATAAAAAGAAAACAAAAAAGACGGTTCCTAATATCCAAGATCTTCAGAAAGAGATAAAAGAAATCAAATGTGAAATCAGAGATTTAAAAGAAAAATAAAAAAGTGATTTTGATACTATCCAACTTCTTTTACAAAAACAATTGCAGGATAATTCAGACAATGAATCTAATCCTGATGATGGTGATGATATTAAAGTAGAAAACATTGAGTCAGTACCCAATGATTTTCTATTTGTTTTAAAGCAAATCACCACAAGAAAGTATTTGATTAAAGTCACTTTAATCTTTTCTGATGATTTTGCAATGGACGCCATTGCCCTTTTTGATACTGGTGCCGATTTAAATTGCATTAGAGAAGACATCGTCCCTAAAAGATTTCATGAAAAAACAAAAGAAATACTTTCTGCCGCTAATAATTCAAAACTGAATGTCAGTTCCAAGGTTGAAGCCTCAATCCATAATAATGGTTTTGATTTTAAAACTTCTTTTGTCCTCACAAATGATATTCATCATGCCATCATTTTGGGAACTCCTTTTATAAATCTTATAACTCCATATACTGTCAATTATGATAGTATATCCTTCAAAGCAACAAACAAAAGACTTGTTTTCCCTTTTATTGAAAAACCTAAAACAAGGAATTTAAACATTGTCAAAGCTTGTTCTGTTTACCAAAACAAAATTAATGCCATTCTTAAGTCCAAAAAAGATGATTTATTTTGTTTACAAAAAGATTTGAATTTCCAAAGAATTGGAAGTCAATTACAAAATGATTTTATACAAAGAAAAATCTCCAATTTCAAAAGCCTTATTGAAAAAGAAATATGTGCCGATTTACCATCTGTTTTTTGGAATAGAAAACAACATTTGGTAGATTTGCCTTATGAAAATTCGTTTGATGAAAAGCAAATACCTACCAAAGCGCGTCCAATCCAAATGAATATGGAATTGGAACAACATTGTAAAAATGAAATAAATGATCTTGAAACTAAAGGACTCATTGTAAAATCCAGATCACCTTGGTCTTGTGCCGCTTTTTATGTTAATAAAAATTCTGAAATAGAAAAAGGCGTACCTAGACTTGTGATAAACTACAAACCTTTGAATAAAGCTTTAAAATTGATTAGGTACCCAATACCTAATAAAAAAGATTTGCTACAAAAACTTTGTTCAGCTTTCATTTTTTCTAAATTTGATATGAAGTCTGGTTTTTGGCAAATACAAATTCACCCTAAAGATCGATATAAAACAGCTTTTACTGTTCCCTTTGGACAATACGAATGGACAGTAATGCATTTTGGTTTGAAAAATGCACCCTCAGAATTTCAAAGAATCATGAACGATATTTATAATCCCTATTCTGAGTTTTGCATCGTTTATATTGATGATGTGTTGATTTTTTCTCGAAGTATTGATCAACATTTCAAACATTTAAAGACTTTTTATTTTGTTACAAAAAAGGCTGGGTTAGCCCTTTCTAGTTCAAAAATTTCTTTATTCCAAACAAAAGTCCGGTTCCTTGGTCATCATATTTCCAAAGGAACTATCACTCCAATAGAGAGATCACTTTTGTTTGCAGATAAATTCCCAGACAAAATTCTGGACAAAACCCAATTACAAAGATTTCTTGGTAGTTTAAATTATGTTCTCGATTTTTGCCCTAATATCAATAGGATGTCTAAACTTTTGCATGATAGGTTGAAAAAGAATCATGTTGCATGGTCAGAAGAACATACCAAAGTTGTTAGATTAATAAAGCAATCTGTGAAAAATATTCCATGCTTATTTCTTGCAAATCCTGCATTACCTAAAATTGTTGAAACTGATGCATCTGATATAGGTTATGGAGGTATATTAAAACAAAAGGAAAATGACAAAGAACAGATAGTACAATATGTTTCTGCACATTGGAATGATTGCCAGAAAAATTATTCTACTATCAAAAAAGAAATTCTTTCTATTGTTTTATGCATATCTAAATTTCAAAGTGATTTACTAAATCAAAAATTTTTACTTAGAATTGATTGCAAAGCTGCAAAACATGTTTTAGAAAAAGATGTTCAAAACATTGCATCAAAACAGATTTTTGCACGATGGCAAGCTATATTAAGTGTTTTTGATTTTGATATTGAATTTATTAAAGGTGACAAAAATTCTGTTCCTGATTTTCTAACCAGAGAATTTCTTCAAAACAGATAATGCCGCCAAAGGTAAAGCAGTTCTCAAAGTTACTGGTCCTCAAGAACCTTCTAAAGAACCCCAGTCAACCCCTTCTAAAGAAAAACTACTTTATTCTGCCATGCCCATTAAATCTTGGATTGAAATGGTTGAAGAACATGGAGCCCAATACAAATCTATTTCTTCTGATGACCAAGTAAAGCAATGGATGAGTTCCATTACAAAATCTCCAGAGCTCATGCTCGCCCTACAAAACCTTTCTCAAAGCCAAACTTCTCCTAAAAAAGAAATTGATAAACCCTCTTCTCAAAATATTGTTGTGTCTACTGAAAGCTCATCTTCCCAAATTGTGCTTTCCCAGCCAACACCTTCAAAGAAAACCTCCGATTGGTTTGATAAAACCCATTTTCAAAACATTCTTTCTATGGAAGATGGATTTTACCATACTGATCCTTTTCAAAGCATTTCAAAGTTTTTGGTTTTTCAAACCATGGGATTTGACAAAACCCCAGTCTTACTATCAAAGCATTTTAGAAATAACTGAATCCGTTAAATTCAAGCATTTCTTTCTTGATAAAACCCATTCTGAGCCGGTTTATTCCACGGCCACAATCTTAAAAGTTTTGAGCCCAAACCAGTGAGGTGATCTACTCCACAATTTCAAAACCTTTCCCTTAAATTTTGAGACCCGTTTACCACATTGTCGGACTTTTTCCTACTGGGATTACCAACAAGCCTGGTATAACACCTTTTTTATCCAAAACCCTAAAAAATCTCATTCTTGGTTATTTTTCTTTAATTCAAAAATAACCGTCCAAAGCCTACCTAATTGGTTCCATCATTAGTGGAACTTTTTCGGACCAATACCTCAAATCCTAACTCCAAATGCCACAAATTGTTTAAACCTCTTTAAAACCCATTATAATCCTTCTGACTCAGAGAAAAGATTTCCCCCCTTTCTCTGCTTTTGTACAAACTTCTTCCTACCATGGGTCTGGATGTGGAACCTCCGATTTCATACCCATGAGTCCCAAGTCATCCTTCAAAGAACCTTCAAAGTCAAATGGTAGTCAAAATTTGATGAACAGTCCAAATTGACTGTTGACATGATCAAAGATTGGCTCTCCTCTAAAAACCTCCTACAACCAACCCTAGAAGCCTCTAAAGCCCAACAAACCTTCCTGACCCAAAAATCCAAAGCCCAGTCTCTATTGGCAAGCGCCAAAACTGAAGATGAATATTTTAAAGCCATGGAACAGCTTCTCGCCTCAAGATCAAAATCCTCAGTTGCAGATTCCACTGAAGATGAAGACGATGATGAAGACGAAGAGCCATTCATTTCCCTTGGAGACGAGAACGAAGATGATTGTTTCGGCATTTTCTTTGCAGTAAAGCATTGTAAATAATTATTTGATTATTTACTTAAAAAAAAAAGAGTAAAGTAATTTTTATTCTAGTTTCGGGTGGTCCCCTGGACACAAGTGAGAGCGCACATGTCTCTTCACCCGTATTGTATGTCAGTCTGTATTTCAATATTTGTACAAAGCATCTACTATTCAAAGATACGATCCAATTGTTACTGTGCACTTAAAATCCCGCTACAGTGAACAGTTTGAAGATTTTTGTATAAAAACCAAGAGGAAGACTCAGACTCCTCAGGTTTTTCATTTCTCATTTTTCAGAGCTTCTCTCTCTACTTCTCTTCCTTCTCTCTAAAAATCTCTCTCTCTCTCTCTGGGAATAGGAATATGGAATCCGAAGACAAAAAGGAATTTCTCCTGTCTTCAGATTAATTTCCCATAATTTCCCTTTCTTCTCTACAAAGAAAAGCAATCAATGTAAGCATTCCATTTTTTAGTTTCATTAAAGCACTTACAATTTAATTTAAAGCTATTTCAATTCCATGTACTTTAAATTTCTGCAATTTACTTTTCTGCAATTTAATTTTATGCACATTTAAATTCCAGCAATTTATTTTTAAAGCACTTTTCTTTTCAAAGCATACTTGCAGACTGGTCTTTATCAGATCTGCCATAAAATTTCTACGTTCCTCTGAGGCAAAGAGACCGGATCTCGATCCTCAGTTGTAAATCTTCTCTTCTCTCTCCTTTCCTTCAGAGCACCATTTCCGGGATCCGGATCTGGTACTGTGTATGTACCCAAACCTCTAAAAGAACCTAATCTAAATCTGATAATAGCCCAATAAAAAGAATCAACCACGTTTAAAGCAACTTAACTTTATTTGGTAAAATAAAACTGATTTGGTATATCGGCTGGAAACCCGAACGTGCGGACTATTGATCTGTTCTAAGTCAGATCTGGGTCCAAAGGCTTCACTTTGTGTAGCATCGATATGGTTTAACAACGCCACGTACCAATTAGTTATTAAAAATTTGACCAACCGCGTCCAAATTTGTTTGATCACTGTATGATCCAAAGAACTCCATAACCAAACTCGGTAAAGCTTATTTAAAATAAACCAACCACGATCCAATTATTTTATCAAAAGTAAACAATAAAGAATTTTTACGAAAACATATCCATCCTTCGATCCTATTTCCTTCTGGTATCAGAGTTATATATATATATATATAGATTTTTTTAGATTTTTTTAACCATGATCAATTAATTTAGATTTTTTTTAATATATGCACGTTTATATATATATATATATATATATATATATATATACACACACACACAATAAGACCGGGGATCGTGGAAAGTGTGTGAATTCAGGAAAAAGACAAAGGTAATATTAAAATTCTAATAACCAATTTTTTAAATGGTACGTGGTTTTGTGACCAGATCGATGCAGAACTTAATCTGCCTTTGAGACCATATCTGACTTAGAACAGATCAATATCTCGCACGTTCTGTTTTCCAGCCGATATACCCTTTTAAATTTCTTTATAATCTTTAAGCAAAAAATGTTTTCTGCAGCAAGCCTAGCAACAGATCTAAAGGCTCATAGACAGTATTAGATCTGGATCTCAGAAATAATACTCTGAATGGCTGGAGGGAGAAGAAAAGGTACAACAGAAGGCAGAGATCTGGTCTCTTTGCTTCTGAGGAATGTAACAATTTATATGGCAGATCTGATACAGATCAGTCTGCAAAGCATGCATATAATTTAAATTACTGAAATTTAAATGCTTTAAAATAAATTTTGGAAATTAAAATGCTTTAAATTTAAGATGCAGAAATTTAAACATACAGAAATTTAAATTTATTACAAACTTTAAAAGAAATTACAAATCTTACATTTGATTTTCCTTGTTTTGTTTTTCTTTAAAGGAAAGTATTACAGAAGAAATGAGAAATTAATCTGAAGACAGGAAAATTCCTTGTCGTCTTCCGATTCCTGATTCCCAGAGAGAGAGAGAGAGAAGGAGAAGGAGAAAGAAAGAAAATAGAATTCCAAAAAATCTGAGGAGTCTAAGTCTTCCTCTCGATTTAAATACAAAGACTGGATCTTTAACTGTAGCGAGTCTGTAGCTTCACAACTGTAGCGAATCTGTAGCTTCATCACTGTAGCTTTAAAAATATTCGGGTGAAGAGACATGTGGGCTCTCACTTGTGTCCAGAGGACCACCCGACAAAATAATTACAAACAATTTTACTTTTTTTTTTTTGCATCAACGAGAAAGAAATAGTACAAATAATTACAAATAATATTTTAGTGCAACCATTTTAAAAGTCTTGAGCCCAAAAGCAGTGGAACGACCAACTCTACAAACCAAAGACCTTTTCCGCCAATTTTCAAAGAGGCTTAAACCATTGCTTATCTTTTTTTTATTGGGATTATCAACAACCCTGATTTAATACATTTTTTATTCAAAACTAAAAAAAGACCCATTCTTGGTTATTTTTCTTCAATTCAAAAATAACTGTCCAAAGTCTCCCAAACTGGTTTCAACAGTGGTGGGATTATTTTGGGCCAAGCCCAGATATTCTCACCCCTAACGCCATCAACTGTTTAAATCTTTTTAAAGCCCATTATGTTCCTTCAGAGTCCGAGAAAAGATTTCCAGCTTTTCTCTGCTTCTGTACCAATTTCTTTCTCCCTTGGGTTTGGATGTGGAACTTCCAATACCACACTCAAGATACCCAATTAATTTTTCAAAGGAGTTTCAAAGTAAAATGGTGGTCCAAGTTTGATGAACAGTCAAAACTGTCTGAAGCCACAGTTCGAACTTGGCTTTCCACAAAAGGCCTCCTTACCCCAAGCATTCAAGATATTAAAGCCCAGAGTACCTTCCTATCTCAAATATCCAAAGCCCAATCTCTTTTGGCCAGTGCCAAAGCTGAAGAAGAATATTTTAAAATCATGCAGCAGCTCCTCACCTCCAGATCAGAGCCATCTGTTGCCAGCTCTTCAGATCACGAGAGTGCTGAGCCCTTTATTTCCCTAGGAGACGACAACGACAATGATTACTTCAGAATCTTATCTCCTGTAAAGCACTTTTTTTTAAAAAAGAGTAATTTTATATTTTAGTTGTAATTTTCTTATTCTACAATTTTATTGTTGTAATTTCCCTTTCTGTAAATAAGTTGTAATTTTCTTTTTTGTAAAAGCTTTGACAGCTGTCTTCCTTTATCAATTGGTATCAAAAAAGCTATGAAGACACGTTTTCAAAGCTAATGTCATAAAGAAGGCCCATTCCAAAAGATGTTGTCCCCCACATGTGAAGGAGGTCCCACTCCACCAACCACGAATGTGAACCAATAGTAACATGTCGTCCAAAATTTCTATTTAAGAGGACAAAAGAAAGGAAGAAGGCATAGGTTTTTTGCGGGAGAAGCTCTCAAAGGCAAAGCACTCTCTCAAAACAAAATTTTATTTCCTTCTTCTTGTAAAACTTCTGGGAATCTTAAGACATCAAGGAAATTTTCCTGTCTTAAATATATTCCCATCTGTTTCCTTCTGTAATAAATCTTCTTAAAGATTCAAGGATACAAGCAATTTAACTTATAAGTTTTAAAGTTCAATTTGTAATTTCAATTTGTAACTTAAAGTTCAGTTGTATGTTTAAATTTCTGTAATTAATTTAAAGTTTTTAATTTTCATAAAACCTGCTACATTCCTCTAAGACATAAAGACCGGATCTCTGCCCTTAGTTGTATCTTCTCTTCTCCCTCCATTCAATCAGAATACTAGATCTAGGATCCAGTTCTAGTATTATCTTTAAGCCATTGTTTGCCTTCTAGTATATCGGCTGGAAAACAGAACGTGCGGGATATTGATCTGTTCTAAGCCAGATATGGTCCCAAAGGCAGATTAAGTTCTGCACCAATCTGGTAACAACGCCACGTATTAGCCTTTGTTTGTATTATTTTATTCTCCTTAAAGAATTCGGCTGAAATTCATGCACCCCACGATCCTCGTTCTGTAACTTAAAGTTCAGTTGTATGTTTAAATTTCTGTAATTAATTTAAAGTTTTTAATTTTCATAAAACCTGCTACATTCCTCTAAGGCATAGAGACCGGATCTCTGTCCTTAGTTGTATCTTCTCTTCTCCCTCCAGACAAACGAGGCTCTGATACCAGACAAACGAGGATCGTGGGGTGTATGAATTTCAGCCGAATTCTTTAAGGAGAATAAAATAATACAAACAAAGGCTAGTACGTGGCGTTGTTACCAGATCGATGCAGAACTTAATCTGCCTTTGGGACCAGATCTGGCTTAGAACAGATCAATATCCCGCACGTTATGTTTTCCAGCCGATATACTAGAAGGCAAACAGTGGCTCAAAGATAATACTAGAACTGGATCCCAGATCTAGTATTCTGATTGAATGAAGGGAGAAGAGAAGATACAACTAAAGGCAGAGATCCAGTCTCTATGCCTTAGAGGAATGTAGCAGGTTTTATGAAAATTAAAAACTTTATATATATATAATATATATATATATATATATATATATAATACATTTGCTCCAGCTATGCTCTTCAAAAAGTGTGTCCTTCGTGGAATGGGCTGGCCCAATGAGACTTAGAGGGCCTAATCAGCTTCAGATCCATAAGGGTTTGGATCTCTGTTTTGCACAATTCTTCGTCATGGGGCATGCCTAGATGAGAGGTTGTCTGGTGAGGCATGATCCATCCATCTTTGTAAGGTAGAGACACAAAATGTTGTTCTCTAGCCCAGAACTGATTAGGAACTTCTGCACAACATTCCAAGAGCTCTTTAATCTAGATTTCATATTTATGGATAGGGTAATTTTTTATCTTTCCCTTTCTTGCCACATATGAAACACCTGCCAGAGCCCTTCTTCTGTTTCCGCCGTTTAATGAAGCGGTACTTGTTTCCTTTATAGGGTTTCCAGGGCCTTTGCTCTTTTCTCCATTTGCCAGTATTGCAAAAACACATTTTATATGTATGTTGGCAACCAATTTATTTGGTTCCTCATTGCAAAATTTCTGCAAAGATGATTTTTCAATGTGCTTCATGTGTTTCCTTAGATATTGTGATCTGCAATGGTTCTGGATTAATTCCATCGCCATCTAATAGAGTTGGGCTATGCTGAGCACTGATAAATAAACAATTGCATCAGCTTTTAGCTTTGCCTCCATCATTTCTGCAACTGGTCCTGGCATGTTCAGCACGAACGTTCTGTGGATGGTGTCCGAGTTTTTGTGAAAGGTATAGTATAGTCTTTCCTGCTCTAGGTAGTATTCTTTCATTTTTCTGACATCACAACACTTGTTTTGGAGAAATTACTTTTCTGCAACCTCTTCTTCTCTTGTGAATTGCCCTAAGAAATCTAAGGATAGATTTTCTAGAAGGCTTCCACAAGGGTCATCCATGTTCAGTATGTGCTGTCTTTGTTCTCTCGTGAGTTTTCTTCCCCACCATGTTCTCAACGAGCCAATGAATCCTGCTACAAGCCTCATAACAGCTGCTCTCCTGCTTAACTGAGGGGCTCTTTGACATTCGCCTTCGTACCAAGCCACCATTTTTCTCAAAATAAGCCAATCTTTCTTTTGGCTTCATTCCGTCAATGTTCCAGAATATTTTCCCAGTTGTTGAGTGCCCAAGTTGTACTATGGTTTCCCATTCTTCTCCTTGCGACACTTCTTCCATAGTTGGTACTTGTTCAGCTGGATTGGAAAATTATACTCCAGATATTACTGGTTGAGCAGTAAATTCTAGGGCAGTAAACTGCGTTGTTCCTGACGGATTCTAGGTTGGTACTTGTCTGCTAGGATCGGAAGTCTGACCCTGTTCATGTGCTGAGGCGGTAAATCTTGCTCCAATATCTGTGTATAACGGAGTTGCAGAATTGGTTCTTTGCATAAGAATAACTATAGAGAGGAACTGGTTTTCTGAAGTATCATCTGAAGAGATACTTATTTCTTCTTCATGATCCCCTTCCCATTATGTGCCTTTTTGGGGCCATGGGTATTGGAGAAGAGGAGTATAGCTTCTCCAAAAGGCCTTCTGACAGTTTTTAGATGCATTTTCTTCCCAAATATGCCATGGCTTTGTAGGCTTGCTTTTCCAGTGCCTTTTGTTTTTTCCATTTCATCGTCATCTGCAGCATCTGTCATAACTATCATATTTACAGGTCTGCTATTTTCATGGAGTTGTGAAAACTGCTGGGTAGTCATCTTGTGAGTTTTTCTGGTCTTTTTTAGCTGTTTTCTGATGGCAGCTAAGTCAGCAAGTATTTGTTGTTGGGTGACCATGATGTCTATTAACGCCTGATTTTGCTCCACAGCATTGATGTTTGACCAGTTGAGTGCATTTTCGATTGGACTGAACTCAGTTGGATTGCTCTTCTATATTACCCATTTGGCTTAGTGGACCATACAGTGGAAGCAATAGTGATAATAATATATGTATAATAAGTGTATTCGTATATCCCTCAGAGACGAGGATAAGAGTGTAATAAGTGTGATGTGATATAAAGTAGGTAATGAGTTGTAAAGTAGATTCCTTAGTGATAAGGATCAATAATGTAAATAATGTGTAATAGTGGATTCCTTGAGCCTATAAAAGGGAACTCTTGGTTTATGTCTAGGCATCGAGTCTTGGAGTGCAATCTTGTATTTGTAAATCTCTCATTCCTCTTAATAGAAATAACTTTCGATTGTTGGTTAACATTGAATTAAAGTTTGACATGAAGACAAGCTTTTGGTAGATTGGAATCAAGGAAGAAGACAGACATAAAACAACATTTGTGCTCTACCATGGACATTATGAGTGGAACGTGATGCCTTTCGGTCTAAATAATGGATCGTCAGAATTCCATAATAGAATGGATGAGGTGTACAAATCCATCCCTTATCTTCAACAACAGTAAAGAAGAACATGCTAAACATTTATCTCAATTTAAAGCCCTAACCTATAAGCATGGGTTAGTTCTGTCAGAATAAAAAATGAAGATAGGTCTTAGTGAGGTAGATTTTTTGGGACTACACATCAAACAAGGATACATCATTCCTCAGCCACACATTGCTGAGAAAATATCTCAGTTCTCATATCAGCTATCAACTAGAAAGTAGATCCAGCAATTTCTCGAGATAATCAACTATGCAGTAGACCATGTGCAGAACCTGCCAAAGATGACGAGTTAGATATCCAAGCACTTAAAGAAAGGTGCCCCACAGTGGTCGAAAGAAGCGACAAAAGCCGTGATGGACTTAAAGCAAAAGTGCCAGTCACTTCCACCATTAAAGATACCTAACAATGGACAGCTCATTTTACAGACAGATGCTAGTGACCATTATTGGGAAACACTGCTGATAGAGGAATCCGAGGTAAACAGGAAAGTATGTGGCTATAAATCTGGCCAGTTCAATGATGCTCAGAGTCACTAGTCTTCCTCAAAGAAAGATGTCTTAGCAGTCGTCAAATGAATTAAGAAGTTCCAATTTTTCTTTCATTTACCCCCTTTGTAATTGAAATAGATTACAAGTACCTCCAAGGATTACTAAGAAGAAAAGAATGAGAAATCCCAGATCCACAGTTTGCAAGATGGTCTGAATCTCTCTCGAGATTCAAATTCGAAGTAAGACACATCAAAGGAGAATCCAACACTGTTGCGAATTTCCTTTCCAGACCAATCACCATGATTAAAAGAAGAAGCCTTCCAAAGAGGTGGGAAGAAGGCAGCTCTAGTGCTCATGAGACTAGAGCACACTTTCTTAAAGATCTCAACACTTTCATTGCGTGACTTCCTTCGGAAGTACAAGAAGAAATCTTTGAAAAGGTCATCAATCATAGGAGAGATCCAGAAGATCAAGCTCTAACATGGCGGGTATGACAGATCATGGCCATGCAAGAACATAGACCTGCTCACAACAAGAAATGTCAAAGAGCTTTTGATCTACATCCTAATCCTGATCAGATGCACGAAACAGTCTTCAAAATAGGCTGTACATTCCATTATGTAATAGATGAAAACTCCAACTGGGGACATTATGTTATTTGTGATATAACCCCTCAGGCCTATTACATAACCTGGTATTGGCTGAACATCTATCTAGTGGCGATACTTTTCGAGCCAAATCTTATTCACACCAGTCGGAGATACGGAAAGGGAATGTGGTTTGACCGGATGTTCGCCCCAATCTTTGAAGATATCTTGACACTCAAATTGATTAATGGATATCACATCACTGATGCTACATTAGTAATTGTGAAGCTAACGGATATTTGGGGAAGATACAAGCAGCCTATGGTACAGGTAGTACAACATGACCACTCCCAAGAAGACATCGACTCCATGTGGACAGGCTGCTGGACTGCAAGAAAAGCTTTACCATAAGTATATGAGACTATTCCCATGTATATTACTCACAGTCCTATTTCCCCACAAGTCTGTAGTACTCTAGATCTCTACTATCGGGAAGAGATCAGAAACCTCAAGCTTCATAACGACGAAGAACAAGCAGCAGACATACAACAGAGGTATAACACCTACCTTATCAGGCATGGCAGGCCAAGAGAAGTCAATTATCTAGATACTCCAGATATTGATAGATGAAGGAACGAGTTTGAAGAAATAGCTGAATGGCTAGACTTTCAAGAATGACCCCAACCAGAACTTAACCCACAATCAGATAATGTAGTCGAACTAGATTGGCAGTAGCTGGCAGATGACATGGAAACAACATCCGAAGAAAGGTGGAACCATAGGTAAGGAATGAGTGCGCCAACAAATGGCAATTTTGGGTTGTAGCGGAAGCTTAGTGGACCCTACAGTGGAAGCAGTAGTGATAATAATATATGTATAATAAGCGTATTCGTATATTCCTCAGAGATGAGGATAAAAGTGTAATAAGTGTGATGTGATATAAAGTAGATAATAAGTTGTAAAGTAGATTCCTTAATGATAAGGATCAATAATGTAAATAGTGTATAATAGTGGATCCCTTGAGCCTATAAAAAAGAACCTTTGGTTTATATCTAGGCATCGAGTCTTGGAGTGCAATCTTGTATTTGTAAATCTCTCATTCCTCTTAATATAAGTTAAAATTGAATATATATATATATATATTTAAACTTGTGTTTTGGTTAAATTCTGTTTGTGTGGTGAGTGTTACCTCTGTGTGCCTTGGTAGTTTTTGGTTGTAAGTCCCGATTAGGTTGAAGGGCAGTAAAATCAATTCTTAGCCTTGGATTGTAGCCATACCGACAAGACTGATACTAGAATATAGGTCTTGACCCATGGATTCTCTACTCTGTAGAATATCGTCTTTTTCTAGCTCTTCCTTCGGAAGAACTAGTGATTCAAAGAATGTTGTGAATTCGGAAACCATTCAACTATGGTTTTACTTGTCTTTTAGAGAAATTGGTTTATCTTTAAAGAAATTAAAAGATAAGAATTTTAATTACGTTCATATCGGCTTAATACAAGTTGGTATAAAACCCTTAACAAAAGAAGGTCTTAATACCTCCATACTGGCTGTCCTAAGAGATGGGCGATTCATCTCTTTTGATGATTCTTTACTAAGTAGTATAGAATCAAGTCTTTGTAAAGGTCTCATTTCATTCAATTGTTACCCGAACATAACAATTTCTCTAAAAGACAAGAACATTATAAAAAGTATGATTTTGCAAATCAAGACCCATAATTATCACATGATTGAGGGATCTGTTCCAGTTGCCTTAATCTATAAAATTTCCTACAAAGCCATGATTTCTGCGTTTAGCACGCAACATAAATTTCAGTCAAAAAGAGATGAGACTCTTCTCTTACAGACTGACCTGTCTAAAGCCAATACTGTTATTCTAAAACCAATCCAATGGAAAGATGTCAATTTTCCAGACGAATGGATTCTTAAAGGAGCCGCTGCACCAGTGATTCCGAAACAACTTGAGTCTAATACAGAGTTGCAAAATGTGACTCAGTATTCTGATGGTAAAGTCAAACTATCTTTTAGGAGATCTATATCATCTAGATTCTCTGATAGAGATTCATGCTCAAGTATTCCTTCATTAGAAAAGAAGTTTTCTAAAATTCCTTCCGTTATAAATCTCTCTTTCCAACCAGTAAAGAGTCAACCTAGGTTTTCTATTTCAGATATACCTAGTTCTTCTATACATTCTGTTGACTATGCTACTAGTGTTCCACATCCCATTTACACTAGTCGCTAACATGAGCAAAGCCAGGAAGAGAAAAAACATTCTCCTCCAACTTCTCTTACATTTTCTGCTATTACAGAAAATGTAATTAATGTCATTGAAAAGGATTTTGAATTAGATAAAACTCTTCTTCACAATGATTTTTATTCTGATTCCAACAAAGAAAAAAGACTTTAGTTTTTCAAACATTTCTTGAACCAAAGAAAAGAAATCCAACAAGTTTATTATGAGTTTCTAAATTTGCATAAAATTCATATATTGTTTTTTGATTGGTTTGAGATGTATGCTTCGGATAACAATATTTCATATCCTTTTAAAGAATCAAATCCCATTACTGTTAGAAAGAAAATCCCACAATGGAACCTCTCCAGTAGTGGTAGAGTCATAGAATCTGAGCATCCACCTTTTAGGAGTCTAATCATTAAACATGGTGAGCCTCCTATTGAGATTAAAGCCTCACCCTATAAAATCCATAAAGATCCAGAATCGGATTTAGATAGCATTATTCAACAGAATAATTTCTGTAATGCAAATCTAAATACGATAGGAAAACAGTTAACTAGGATAGAAAGCCAATTCCAAAAATCGACCATAGTTGTGTCTACTGTTACATCAAAATCGGATTCTGACATGAAACTTAAGGAGCCTATTTTCAAACCTTTTCAGGTTTCGAAAACTAGTCAAAAGCTTGTTCATGAGTCAAAATCAGATTTTGCTAAAGCTATTAAAGAACAACTAGATAGAATAGAAGCCTCTTCTTCCTCTTCTAAGATCCAAATAGCCCCAGATAGTGCCCAATCTAGCAAGATTGGTGTACTAGAACAAGACAATGTTTCTATAGCCTCTTCTGATATAGAAGCATTTAAAGAAGAACTTATTTCTAAAGCCAACAAAATCCATTGGGAATTAGCCCTACCTACTGTCAATTCTCCATCTGACCTAGCCATAGACAACAGACCTGCTGCATTAAACCAATCTCGATTTAATGCATCCTCTGTCTATGAATGGAATATTGATGGTATGTCTGAATATAATATTTTAGGATTGTTGCAACAAATGATCATGGCAGCCAATGCTTATAAAACTCAGTCGGGAACTTCTGACAAAGTCATTGCAGAAATTCTGATTGCTGGTTTTACGGGTCAACTTAAAGGTTGGTGGGATCATCTTCTCACCAAACAGCAACAATTAGATATCCTTGATTCTATTCAGACAGATGAGAATGAAGCCCCCATCCTCGATGAGTTCAATAGTCCGATTCAGGATACTGTTGCTATCCTAATTATAACTATATCCCTTCATTTCATAGGTGATCCTTCACACCTAAGAGATAAAAATGCTGAGTTACTACATAACTTGAGATGTAGGAAACTTAGTGAATTCCAAAGTTACAAAACCGCTTTCTTTACCAGACTCTTTCTTAGGGATGATGCAAATCATATAACTTGGAAGGAAAAATTCCTTGCAGGTTTACCCATCCTATTAGGAGAAAATGTTAGGAATTCCATTAAAGCCTTCTATGAAAATCGCATTCCTTATGATGAGCTCACCTACGGTGGACTTGTCAATTTTGTTAATAAGGAAGGTTTAAAGATTTGCCAGGATTTGAAACTTCAGAAACGTCTAAAATGGGAGCTTAGAAAATCTAAGCAAGAATTAGGCAGTTTCTGTAAGCAATTCAATTATGACCCCTTTAAAACTTTCACCTCTAAAGATTGTAATGGTAAGTGTTCTTCAAGACCTTACAAAAAACATTACAAGTTCAAAAGTCATAGGAAATCCTTCCAAGAGTTTAGAGAACATTCGTATAAGAAACCTTCAAGGCCTTATACGAAGCCTAACTTCTCTAAAAAGAAGGATTTTAGAGCCAAACAGAAAGCCCTTTTTAACTACAAAGAAGCCACATGTTACGAGTGTGGAAAGAAAGGCCATACTGTAAAATTTTGTAGAATGAATAGAAAGCTTCATGAGCTTGGCCTTGATGAAGAAACTCTTTATAAAGTTGCCTCTCTGCTTGTAGAGTCTTCCATGACGGGAGATAGTGAGCCCTTACAGATTGATGAGTTAATTGACTCAGATACATCTGTATCCAGTGATTGTGATTCTGACACAGAGTTAGAGTCCTATTTAAATAAGATTAATGTTTTGACTAAAGATCAAGAAACTTTTCTTGAATTGGTTAAATATATTTCTGATCCAAATCTTCAAAAAGAATACCTTGATAAACTTTTAAAAACCCTAGAACTCAATAAAAACAGAAACTTCCAAAACTCCAATAATTAAAAAGAATACTTATGATCTTACTGAGATTTTGGATAAAAAGAAAACAAAGAAAATTATAA